>NC_081571.1:31140509-31364773 GCF_022355385.1 Mustela nigripes
GGGTACAGGTCTGTGAATCACCAGGTTTACACACTTCACAGCACTCACCAAATCACATACCCTCCCCAATGTCCATGATGGGAACCAGGCTAATGTAGGTTAGGGTGGGAAGGAGAAATTTCCAATACTTTTTGGCACTGGAAACGTGTGAAGATATTTCCTCTTTGAAGAAAAGGGCTTTGGTTTTTATAGGTTGCTTTTGTTTGTTTGTTTTAATCAAAAGTACCACCAAACGATGACCTTCCTTGCTGGAGACACTGTGTATTAATGAAGCTTACTGTTTTATTTCTTTACCCTGAATCATTACATCAGAATGAGATCTTGGCAATACTCATTCTACTGCTCCTGCAGGAACAACACGTCCCTGCAGTGTGTTTGGTTCTCCAGCATCTACCCCCCCTCCAGGAGCAGCATCTCCCTGCTTCCTAATGCTACCCCATTGCCCTTTGGTGACCGAGATCTGCTCTCCCCTTTGTTCTAAATACATCGCCCCTGCTTCCTTCCGCTCCAAGCCCTGCTTCATCGTAGCTCGACATGAGCCCAGCTCAACTTTCTAGACTCAGCTCAGAACCCACCTGTGGCTGGAGCCTGACCCTCCCAGCACAATAGTTTCTTCAGTGTCTTATTCCGAAGGCTCTGGGTTGTTATCTCCATAAGGGCCCTGTGTTCTTTGCTTTGGGATTTCTCTCTGAACAATGGCTCTGGCCAGTGGACCAAGAGTTCCGCTAGGGCAGGACTCAGTCTTTCTCACCACACCCCCAGGACCCAGGCCAGAGCCCAGCAAGGGAAAATACTGTTGATTGTCTGTTGAAAAACTAACTCAACGCTATTACACAGGTGAGTCAATCAAGGCTCCACGAGTTGGACTAACAAAATGACACACCCATTGGCCCCTATGTTCTTTTCAGTTAGAGAAACGTATCAGTGCAAATGAAAACTGTTAAAATGGGAATCAGAAGGAATTAAAAGCAAATAAAAAACACGCAAAGGACTCCGCTTATCCCTGGTGAGCCCAGGCCTGCAGCCCCTCTCTCGGACTACAAGCTCAGTGCTTTTCCACCGGGCCAGGCTCTTACCAAAAGTGGGTGTATGTCAGCTGGGTTGACTGGCAGAGGTTTCTTTCTTATCTATTGTTTAGGTGACTTCAATCTTAAGGGTTGAACCAGAATACACTCGGGGCAACATGTTTTTCCCACTAATATTTTGCTCCAGACACAGCCATGAAACCCATGGCTTCTGGCCAGCAATCCCCTCCGGTCACCACAATTGCACAACAAGGCAAATGCAATGTGTAAACAAAAGGGCTTCAAACAGAATGTAGAGAAGTGACAGCTGCACAAAGCAGTGAGAGGCTCCAGCCAGCGTGTCCCCTTGATGGCGTTCTGAGGAAGCAGACCAGTGCGTGGAGCTGGTGGCCCCTTGGGCCCCAGAAAGCAGCTCGCCGACACCACTTGGCAGTACTCCCTGGGGCTGTGCTCATTCCCGGTGGCATCGGGCAGGGTGCCCGGCATCACCCTCTGTACGCGAGACGGCAGGGCAAGGTGCCCGAGGCTTAGAGACAAAAACATCTGTTGGAGTCACCGAGTTGTTGGTCGCCTGAGTTCACCCACAGAGAATGTGGGGGGAAGCTGACAGCCAGGCCGCTTCCAGGATGTGTCCCGACCCTGTGAGGGACGCGGCAAGCTCCCGAACCCAAGCCCAAAGTTCAGCCAACGTGGAAACAAATGTGAAAGCTTCCCCATCAGCAGCAGAAAGTAGACAAGGGCTGCGGGCAGAAGCTCAGCCTCTCCTACTTAGGCTAAGACACAAAACGTCAGGTTTGAGCCCAGCAACTGGCAGCCAGGCAACCAGTAGAAGAGTAAAGATAAGGTCTGTTGCAGCTTTTTTTTTTTTAAGATTTTTAAAGATTTTATTTATTTATTTGACAGACAGAGATTACAAGTAGGCAGAGAGGCAGGCAGAGAGAGAGGGGAAAGCAGGCTCCCTACTGAGCAGAGAGCCGGATGTGGGACTCGATCCCAGGACCCTGAGATTATGACATGAGCTGAAGGCAGAGGCTTTAACCCACTGTGTCTGGAGCAGACTAGCTCATCACCCAAGCACCACTAATTTTGTCTTTTCAACAAGTAACAACTTGAGGAGTTTTCTATCACAGAAAATATGGCTTCTAAGAGCAGCTATTTTATTAGGTGGGTTTTTATGGACTTAGAACATTTTAGGGATGCAAGAGTCCACAAAGGTCTCCTCCAGCTTGGTCTTCCTGTTGAGTTAGTGGCTGGTCCCTTTACCACAGAGCCACTGAGATGTGTAGGCTTTGGGCACGCAGGCGTCCGCTGAGGCAGACTAGCTCATCATACTGGAAGGATCCTAAACAGGAAGAAACCACATTCCCCAGCAGTGAACCACCCGATGCCGTTAGGTGCATTGTTTTACTTTTTTAAATCATAATTAATTCCTAATTCACATAATGTCCACGTCTTGATTACGATCTGTGTGCATAATGTGATCATTTGAAGGGCAAAAGCAATATGAACGATTTATTTCCAGAATAATCTAACTGCTAATCAGCCAATGAATAAATATGTACAAAGTGTTCACGGGCGGTTTGCTTCACGTTGACAAATCTAAATGCCAAACTAAATGTTCGATCCAGATACCTCAATGCCCACTATCTGTGGGGTATTGTCTTAGTCCACTTGGACTGCTGTAACAGAATACCATAGACCGGGTGCCTTATAAACCACAGAAATTCACTTCTCATAGTTCTGGAGGCTGTGAAGTCCAAGATCAAGGCGCCAGCAGATTCGAAGTCTGGTAAGAACCCACTTCCTGGTTCAGAGACGGCCGTCTTCTGGCTGTGTCTCCCTGGCTGTTCCCTCACATGGCAGAAGGGACAAAGGAGCTCTCTGGGGTCTCTTCTATCTGGGCACTAATTCCATTCTTGAAAGCTCCACCCTCATGACCTAAGCCCCTCCCAAAGGCCCCACTTCAGATACCATTACACTGAGAATTAGGCTTCAACCTATGAATTCTGAGAGGACACAAACTTTCTGTCCAGAGCAGGCACTGTGGTCGGCCCTGGGGCTACAATGCTGGATAAAAGCCTGCACCACCTTCCAGAAATCTTACAGTCTTGGCAGAAGTTGCTTGATCCATCCAAGCTAAGAATTCCAAAGATGGAGACGGTGTAGAAACTCTAATCTGGTAACGTCTAGAGGCGGGAGGGCCGACCTGATGACCACGCTGGCTTCCAAGAAAGCCCAGCATTTGCCTTGAGGAACTCAGTAAAAACACTGATCTGAAAAACGCAAGTCTAATTTGTTCTATTTTAATCACTCGCCTTAGGTCAGGCTATATATACATTCTTGAAGCTTAAAAGTGTTCACTCTCCCCATACAATAGAGGCTTTTACTTACTGGGTATTTAAAACTTTTAAAGTTCCCCCCAAAAAGAGTACTGTATACTAATAACACTCCCGGCATAAGGTGCCAAGCCCAAGGCAGGTCCTAGCTTGCCAAGTTGGTTGAGGCGAATGTAACACTTGGAACCGGTACCGTGTAATTGTGATGGAAATGCAAAGTGGGATTTGACTTGGCTAAGGTAACTTTTGTTCTAATTTCCCCCCCAGCTCGGTATGATCTCTGTAGTATGCCACTCGGCAAACGTTTCTCCCTGTTCTCTCAGTTGTGTAATTCAGAAACTGTCTTCAGGATGGGCATTTGGCAGAATGATGGTCACAAGCAGAACTAAGATGGAAGAATTATCCTGAAAGATCTCCATGTCCTTGATGGAGACATTCCACTCAGATTGACTAAGTTTCACAGGAAGCCAACTGTTGGGTTAAGAAAACATATAGGCCAAACATACAATGACATCAGGCCTCCTTCCCTGACGCCAGCCGGGCGTTTGATGTGGTGACATTCAGCATCCATGTGATGCCAGTGTCAGTTTCATGATTCACAATGTGAATCTTTGAAAATGCTGAATGTAAGTGAATGAGCCTCGATTCTACCCAGCTTGTAAATAGTCTCTCCCCCACTGTAGGACTTGGACTTGCAATCAGTCACTTCGCAATTTCGGCAGCTCTTTCCATGGTCCACAAAGTGACTACGGTCACAATTAGCAAGGACTTCAGCTTCCGTTTCTCGCTGCTAATGATCCCACAGCAGCATTTATGGCAAAGTCTCCTTATTCTTACATACTCGCTTAAAAGAAGGGAATCAGAAACAATGGCTTCAAGATTTGAAGGTCAAATACCGTTCGTGGTACCACTATATCACTCAGATGAAAGAAATCTTTAGAGAGTCCTTATAACTGAACCTTTGAATCCCAACACTTTGAATCCCAACACACTCTTCAATCACACAACTACAGAGAACATTTGGAATGGTAGGCTGGCCCCCTCCTCAAAATAAACTGTAAGAAATGCTCCCACAGTTTCAATGCTGATACAATTTTCAGTGAGTCGTGTTCAGAAGAGTCACATGTGATAGCATGTGTTTTGAAAACCATTTTCTGATATAGATTCACAAAGAAAAATAGTTTTGATACTATCTGTTTTATTTCTATTTTTTTTTTTAAGTAATCTCTACACCCACCATGGGGCTCGAACTCACAACCCTGAGATCAAGAGTCTCCAGCTGTCCTGACTGAGCCAGCCTGGCACCCCGATATTATCTATTTTAAATTTAACTTGAGCACAATAGAAAAATTAACAGACATGCCCCACGCAACATCCAAAGGTATTCAGTAAATCATTTTAATAGACATAATCACGGAGGTCAAAGTTTTTAACGATATTTCTGAGGGTCACTTATAGTTTAATTCTTTTATTAACACTCCTTGTCATAATTTCGTGACAAGCAAAACAAAAGATAATTTATCCAAATTAGCTCTTTATTGCCTTCCCCCTAGAATATCTATTATTCTCAAAAGACGAGTCAGCTTGATACTTTTCCGCACTTTGAGATGCCTCTCATACACAGGCTTCGTACAAAGTATCCATTTTAAGCATCTGGGGACTTTCAGATGTGATCACAACAATGTATGTAAACAGGCACCGGATATACCCACAGCATGCTTTCTCAGTACCAAGCATCCTGTTTAGTGCTTTACAGACCTGATCTTGCCACCTCACACCAGCCCTATTATTCTGTATAGTATTGTATTATCTACTCTATTAGGTTCTTATTCTGTTATTCTTCTCGTTTCTCAGATGAAGGAACTGAGTCCCAGGGGTTTTAACAAGCTCTCCAGAATCTGACAGTAAGTAGGTGGCAGAGTAGGACTGAGACCGAGTTTTTTAAGTGGCTGTCAGATGTCCAAACAGTCAACCCCTACCCTATCTAATCTCTTAGTAAAGAGATCACTTGGTAGAGGCACTTTCCTCACCTTCCCATTTGTTCTGGGGCAAAGCATACTGTGCCACTCTGTTTAATTTGTTTCACGTTGGCTGAGAGATTGGGATTTGGTAGAAAAGGCAAATGATACTTGGAAACCGGGAAAGTCGAGTTGGGGCTGCTGGCACGGTAACTGACCAGGAGAATTTCCCAATAGTTAGGAAATTGCTGGAGCAAGAAAAAGGTCCCTGCTGGTTAGCAGGCTTGCTTAAGATGCAGCAAGGATTTTTTAAGTCACAAAGCTGAAGCTATATACTAATCACAGAGACTATTCTCAATGTGTTCAATATTTTAGTGCATTCTGAATTTAACTATATCACTGTTGGAGATGATGAGACTACATGCTGTATAAGCTACAGGAGACTATGTAAAGAGTGTGACTAGGTCTTTAACTGGTTGTCTTTATTTTTCAGATAAGAAACAAGATAGAAGGGGGCACGTGGGTGGCTCAGTGGGTTAAGCCGCTGCTTTCGGCTCAGGTCATGATCTCAGGGTCCTGGGATCGAGTCCCGCATGGGGGGGGGGTCTCTGCTCAGCAGGGAGCCTGCTTCCCTCTCTTTCTTTCTGCTTGCCTCTCTGCCTGCTTGTGATCCCTGTCTGTCAAATAAATAAATAAAATCTTTAAAAAAAAAAAAACAAAAAGAAAGAAGATAGAAGAGTCCAAAGGTAAATTAAATAACATTGAGGAGTTCTCTCAATTGTCTGCAAATCTCAAACTGTTCAGAAAAAAGAGTCTTTAAATTTTATTTAAAGAATCAGCTGCGACCTCACCACCCAGAGCAAACATGTTAATGTATTAATATCTGTACTGAGAAATGTTTTGGCAATGCATAAATTTCCTTTTATTAAAAAAAAGTGATCAAACTATTTGGAACTATGTTTTATTCTTTTTAACAATAGATGATGAACACTGTGTGAGCAATATTTTTCTGCAACCACATTTTTAGTGGTTGCATATGCATATGACTGAATTTATTTAACTACTGCTTCACCGTTAGACCTTTAGTTGTTTCTTTTTTGTTTTGTTTAAATTTTTAGAGAGAGAGACTGCAGGGGGTAGGAGATAGGGACAGGAGGGATGAGCAGAGAGAGAGAGTCTTAAGCAGACTCCATGCTGAGCACAGAGCCCAGACACAGGGCTCGATCTCATGATCCTTAGATCATGACCTGAGCCAAAATCAAGAATCAGATGCTTAACTGATTGAGCCACCCAGGCACCCCTGTTTCCTATTTTTTAATACTAATAAACAACACTGTTTTACAAAATGGAATCATGTCACACACGGTGTTTTCTATTCTGCTTATGTCACTCATAGTACATTGTAAACATCTAAGTTCGTGAATATGATCTACAACACGGGCCCTCATCCACGGCTGCATCCAGGAGCTAGGAATGCTCAAAGTTCCTTCAAGCTGAGACTTCATCAGGACCATAAAAGAACATAGAATTGCATGATGAATTAAGTATGGTTTGTTATCAGATGAACTTAAGTAGGAATGTACATGAAACAACCCACACCCTGAACACTCATTGGGTTACAACGCTGCTCTCTTCCTACTTAGTCGTATCTCCCTAATAAGAGATGCAGCAAGAACCAGTCTCTTCTCTGGCCCTGGTTTTTTTTTGCCCTGTTTTGGGGTCATCTGCCAATCCTTGTTGCACTCCATCTGTGCCTACAAACCACACCAAACATTATCGGATGGTATCAGAATTTACCTACAAATTTCAAAGAATTTCTAGCCTTTCTGCAAGTACTCAAAGAGCCTGGTGGTGGGTATTAAGGAGGGCATGAATTGCATGGAGCACTGGGTGTGGTGCGTAAACAATGAGTCTTGGAACACTGAAAAAATTAAATTAAATTAAAAAATAAACAAACAAACAAAAATGTTGCTATTTTCTAAAGCACAGAATCTTTATTTCCTTCATTGGTTCTAACCATGTCTGTGTTTATTTGCTACTCCGTAAATTCTAATTATACGATGGCGTAAGCTCTATGGAGGGCTCCGCACAGCACACAGTAATTATTCCATAAGTATTATTGGTTATTGTCATCTATACAATTACTGTAAACACAGGTCTCCTGTGAGCCCACAGAAAGACTGCTCTACAACGTCTCACTGTGGTAGGAGAGTTTTAAAGCCTCTCCTAGCTTTTGGCAGGAAGGAATCAATTTCTGCTCTGTGTAATTCCTAAAAGACCGCCAATGTCTCCATTCTATCGCTGTCAGTTCCTCTACATGTATATTTCATGCATCACAATATCCCTCCCCAGCCACTCTAATTACGGTTAAGAAAACAACCTTTTTGCTGCCTCACCAGGTCCCTTCTGTGGAACATTAACGTAATGATATGCATGTTGTATTTGCACATCTGAACGGTAAACTTGGTTTCAGATTTACAAAGGTACAAGGAATATGTACATCTATTACACAAGTCATAATCTGGCTGAATCCTCATTATCTCACTATGACCCGGGAATTACAAAGCATTTGCGATATCTCTGTTTACACAACAACGTTAGAAATATTGAAATAATAGTAATTAAGCTCTAGTGAGTAAAAACCCTCAGACAGAAGGACTCTAGTACATGGCCCTCACTTATTCACATAGGTCTGGTTTTGACACTACAATATTTAGAGAGTACCGTTTAAATACAAGAAGGGAGACATCTGGGTGACTCAGCCTGTTAAGAGTCTGCCTTTGGCTCAAGTCATGATCCGAGGGTTCTGGGATCGAGTCCTGCATTGGGCTCCTTGTTCAGCAGGGTGCCTGCTTCTCCCCCTGCTCTCTTGCTCTCTCCTCTCTTTCTCTCTCCCTCTCTCTGACAAATAAATAAAATCTTTAAAGAATAATAATAAATAAATACAAGTAGAGCTGTGTGCATAGTTTGCCACTTCTGAAACCTTGTCTTTCTTTATATTAAAAAAAAAAAAATCATTCTGGGGCGCCTGGGTGGCTCAGTGGATTAAGCCTCTGCCTTCAGCTCAGGTCATGATCTCAGGGTCCTGGGATTGAGCCTTGCATCAGGCTCTCTGCTCAGCAGGGAGTCTGCCTCCCTCTCTCTCTCTGCCTGCCTCTCTGCCTGCTTGTGATTTCTGTCTGACAAATAAATAAAATCTTTTTTTAAAAAATCATTCGTATTTCTTTTTCTTGTTTATTTGCTATCATTCTACCCACAGACATCCCAATTCTCGCTCCACTTACAAGTTTCATTGCTATCTTTGTTTTTCAACTTCCCCATGTAGATGCGAACTTCTCTAGGCTAGCGGTTATTTAAATACTCGACCCTCCCTAGCTTCTCCTCCTGTTTCTCTCATGCTCTTCATTCTTTCTGGGATCCACTTCACATGGAGCTCACCCTAGACTTGATACTCTTCACTTTGCTTCTGATTAAATGACATTGACAAGAGCTACACCCCCTGCTCCCAACTGAGATCCATGCGTGGTGTCCACATGGTGGGGGTCCGCTCTCCACTGTGCTCCCCCCGATTCTGGAAAGGCTGGCTGAGCCTGCCCTAGCTCTGCTCCTTCCCACAGAACAGGTCCCTGGGCAAATTGGGAAAACAGACAGAGTGGATCGTGGACCCACTTGGGTAGCTCCCAGCCGTTGAAGCCCATCACTGCTCCTCCGGACACTGTGAGATTTTAACTGCTCTCCCTTCTGAAAATGTACTGCTCCCATAGTCTTGTCCTGCAGGGTGTTTACCTGACTGATCCATGCTAATGCGTGAATGAAAAGGGATGGACATAGTAAAGATCATCATACCTTGACAGAACCTTCTGGAGCTAATGTCATCACCCAGAGGAAAGCCTGTGAAGGAGAAATTTTCCAACTATGAAGAGGGCCACAGGACAGGTGTTTGAAGCAAACAGAGCTTTTAGCACTTCTGAAATCATAGGCTGTAGGTGGTTCTTTATTATTCTTAAGGGTAAAGCTCCTTCTAAGGCACATATGTCCTTGTAAGAAGTGTCACCAGATTCAAAGTGGGGAGAACTGGGGAGTGTCATTCTTACGCAGGAGTGGGAGGTCATCACTAAGTATACAATTTACTGCTTCTGGGGAAGGAGAGAAATGCAATGGACATTTATTGAACCTCAATCATGGGCTAACCATGGTCCTAGGAACAGCATAGGTACGATTTCACAAATCCTAAGAATACCAATCATTTTTTATGTGCTTGTTTTGAGCCATACCCTAGACTAAGAGTCTCAAATATGTTCCTTACTTGAATCCTCTCAATAATCCATAATCAGTCCAATATTCTCCTAAACACTATAAAAGTATTATATAAATATATAAAATACCATAAAAGCCAGGAAGTAAAAAGCTGAGAGAAATCCACTTGCCCAGGACCATGAAGTTAGTAAATGGCAGAACAAGAGTCAAACTTTGATCCAACTAACACAGACCTGTAAGATAGCTATTATGGTTCGATTGTTCTTTTTTTTTTTTATTATGTTAGTTAGGTTAGTCACCATACAGTACCTCATTAGTTTTTGATGTAGTGTTCCATGATTTGTTGTTTGCATAGAACACCCAGTGCTCCTGGCTCCATTTTTCAGATAAGGAAACAGAGACTCAGCGAAGTTAAGTGGTTTTCTCTAGACTTCAGAGCCAATCAGCTGATAGACCTCGCTCCTTCAAGCCCAACTCTACCTAAGGATAAAGCCCACAAGCTCCCTACCTGCTAAATCTTGGCAGGAAGTGAAGAGATGCCGTCCTCCCAAAGACCTTTGTTGAAGTACACGACAACTCCAAGATAAATAATGTGGGTGAAAATTTTAAAAATATATATATGTACAGAAAGCCCAAGGACCAGTCCTTAAAATAAAATTCACCTAAATGTTCTGGGGTCTAATCTCTGGGAATATTAGTACAGCAATGTCCAAATGTCTCCTCAAAATTATCATCATCATACTTCTGTGTAAGAGGAGGAAGAACCTGGTTGTTGAGGGGAGGCTCCGGATGTTTGTTGCTGGTAACTGCTTATGTTGCTTATTCGGATGAAATCAAGAATGGGAGGTGTGCCAGAGTGCCGAGGGCAGCTATGGGAGTATCGCCGATGTTGAGGTGAAGTGAAAAGCAGTGTGTCTGGGTGCTCACACAGATTATTCAGGAGGCAAAAGTGGGTGGAGGTGAGAGGGACGTGGATCATTGAGAAAAGAGCCCAACGCGGGGCGTTGGGGAAGAGAGGAAGAAACTGATAAGAGACGCAAAAAGCCTTTTAGCCATTCCGTGGTGGGGAAAAGAACACCCCTTACCTCTCTCTCCAGAGCAGTTCGTGAGTGGCCGCTGGTTCTCAACAATCCTCAGAGGATGCTGGGTGGCATTGGTCCACATCTCCCTGGTGTTGATTCCATGACCCCCCACTGTAATGAGACTGGGGTGCAAAGGTAGACAGACCCTCCTCCAATTCTACACAGACATTGGTAGCAGTGGCTGAAGGACCGCATGCGGTAGAGGGTGGTGGTCCGGGAATGAGTATTGATTCCGGGACCAGCAGACTCTCGGTTCAAAACTCAACTCTTAACACTCAGAATTCAGCTTCTCAGGGCCCCACTCGGCCTGACAGTAACAGGGGCGTGCGGGGTCTGTCGCAAGGTTGGAGGAGTAAATGCAAGAATGTGCATGAAACCGTCCCACACAAAACCTGGCCATTTTCCGTCCCTCCCCCTTACCTGGTGCCTTTCAGTGTAAGAACACATCACTTAGCCCTACCTTGGCTTTAAATTATGACTCATTGTTTCATCTCCCCCCATAGGATTTATGTGGGGGGAGGAGTACTCTTCTTCAAACTCTGTATAAAATTTTTAATATTTTTATGATATGCAAATCTTAAATCTTTTTTTAAAGGATTTTATTTATTTGTTTTATTTATTTGACAGAGGGAGAGCTAGAGCACAAGCAGGGGGAGCTGCAGGCAGCGGGAGAAGGAGAAGCAGGCTCCCCGCTGGAAAGTGAGTCGAATGGGATCAGGATCTGAGCCAAAGGCAGATATTTAACCCACTGAGCCACCCAGGCGCCCGCCCCCCAAATCTTAAATCTTTAATCATGGCCTTGATTTGGAGAAACATCCCAAAATCACTAAGCACCAAAGCAAGTAGAAAAACTATATATATTTTTTTAAAGTTTAAAAATATAGATGGAAGGAAAAAAGGAAGGAAGGGAGAAGGTAGAGGAAAAGAGGAGGAGGGAGGAAGACACAAAATCACCCTGAGGCTCAGACTTTTTTGGGTGACTCAAACTGACAAAATGTTACCCCAAAATCGTGTTTCCAAAAATGGCTACAGCAGTAGCTGCCATTTGGAGTACGAACCTATTTTGAAAGGGACAAGAGGACAACATTATGGGGTATGAATGTCATTTTGTACTTTGGATTTTTTTTTTTTTTTTAAAGGTGTGCGCTCACACCTTGTAAGCCTCTGGAAACAGGACAGGGGGAAGGGTGGAGTGATGTAAACCCCCTGCTCTCCCTCTCTCAGAGACCTGATTGAGTCGTGGAGTCACGACTGGTGCCTCTTGATGGCCTTCTGTATACCTCTAGATGGTCAAATAAACTGCAATACATTTACTCCTACCGTTTCTCTGGTTTTACAAGGTGTTCTGAGATAGGGCACAAACATCAGCCAGAAACCTGCAGTTACCAGAAGCTAATTCAAAGGCTAATTCTGTGTGACACTGAGCATGACTTACCCTCTCTGAGCCTTATTTCAGATTTTAAGGTCTTTTTCGACCAACACTTCCTGTGGTTCCTGCCACTTCCCTTTCTTCCCAGAGAAGCCATACGAATCCCCCCTTCTACAGACACAGAAGTAGGTTTACTGGGGATGTGGGGAAGCTTAAGATTTAGGGCCGCTCTCCTGCGCAAGGCCCTCCCTGGCCTCTGTGAGGGGCAGTGTGTATCTTTTTGCAAATTCGCCCAACTAGATATTTTCATATTCCTTTTCTTTTTTTTTTAATTTATTTTTTTTCATAAAAATTTTATTTATTCATTTGACAGAGAGACACAGTGAGAGAGGGAACACAAACAGGGAAGTGGGAGAAGGAGAAGCAGGCTTCCTGCTAAGCAGGGAGCCCGATGTGGGGCTCCATCCCAGAACCCTGGGATCAGGACCTGAGCGGAAGACAAATGCTTCCTGCCTGAGCCACCCAGACACCCCTCATATTCCTTTTCTTAAAGAGGACCTCCACCATGGCTTAAGGTTCAAGCTCCACAAAATCTGTCTCTGCCTCTGTATTTCTTGCCAAACCCAGCAATAAAATACAGAGTACATGGAAAGTAGACAAAATCATCAAGTCCCCATATGAGTCCAGAAGCTGGTTTAAAAAGGCAACCACTCCCAAGTTTCTCTATTTGTCATCTCCTCTTGGGCTCTTCTGCTGTTTTTTCAGCAAGAAGCTCTGACCCCGAACAGCAAAATGGCTGACCCAAATTTGCAAACTAAACCCACATCATTAACTGCATTCCTGATGACAGGGTGCTGTTCTGTGCACTCCCTCGTCCTGGAGGCCCCCAGCACCCCGGAAGCACAGGGTCAATCGAATTTACTAACAAGAAATTGCAAACTGCACAGAACGGCCGGTGGGACTGGACCGAGCCAGTCACCATCCCTAGAAGGCTGGCTCTTCAGGGTTCACGGGCACCTCGTGTTTTTCTACATCATTTAAAATAGAGTCTCTGGTGGCTGTGTTTCAGGCACAGCTGAGATTATTTTTACTCTCAATTACAGTGACCAAAATAGCAACTCCAGCACTGGGACTAGAAAACGCGCTGCCATTTATTTAATTGGTTTGCAAGACCGAGTCAGTTTTCATAAAAAAATTGTTTAGTTTTGTTTCGGGTTTTTTTTTTTTTTTTTTTTTTTTTTTAATGATTTCCCCCAGTTGCTTGTTACTCCTCTAGGCTTGCTTTCCTGGATGACGTCTGCAAAACCCATGCCTCTGCCTTGCCTTTGTGCAATGAAGCTGCCCACATTCTCCTGCCAGAGCCTCACCCGCCATCTCAAGGCTCTTGGCTTTAGCACTGAGGTCCTGGGACCACGCTCCTGTCTGTCTTCCAGCTCGTCTTCTCATGGAGAGCATCAGCAGCGGGGCATTCCATTCCCAGAGGAGTCAGTCGCCACGCGATTACTAAACACCAGTTCTGAGCCCAGCATGGGGGAGCCAGGAGAAGCATCCTGGTGGGGGGGGAGGCGGTTAACTACACACAAACATATTTATTCAACTTGTTGGGAATGTAAGCTACTAAGTGATATTTCACAAGCCACTTATGCAATGGTCAGCCTACTTCCCGAAACTTATATTGCTAGTGGTGCGGGTAGGAAAAATCTATCAAGGAAAATTTTCTAAACCAACAGTAATTATCTGAGTATTAAACTCTGCATTCCTTTGTCCTTGCAAATTGTTGTTTTCCCCTATCTCAGCCTCTGACCTACCCTTGGCTCTTTGCTCTGCCTCTCCCCCTGGTCAATATCATCCTCTAGAGACCTTTGTTGTCAAACACATTTAGCATTCATTCAAAAAAAAATATTCATCGAGTGCCTACCTTCCACTAACACTGTGTTTTGAAGGAGAATTGGCTTCTGCCCTCGTTGAGTTAAGTGGGAATGCTGGAGACATGAAACAGCACATGAGCATGTTGGAGTAAGTGTTGGGACGGACAGCAAGGTTCAGTCGTGGGGCATCTACATCTGAAGCCGTGCAAGTGTCTTCAGGGGTTACTTCAAAGGAAGGCGCCTTGTAACCATACCTTACGTTTGACCAAAGGAGCTCTGTGGTGATCCAAATATTTCTTTTGAAGAAAATGGTCTACTGCTTTTAACATACATAATTAATACCTGGTGTATTGGTTTCCTATTGCTACTGCGATAAATGAACACAAACCTAGCAGCTTAAAACAACACTAATTTGTCACCTTACAGTTCTACAGGTCAGAAGCTCAGGAGATGCAGCTGCTTCGGGTCTCACGAGGTCACAGCCAGGGTGTTAGTTGGCCTGGGCTCTTGCCTGGAGGCTCTAGGAAGAGAATCTGCTTCCAGAATCATCTGGGCTGTTGGCAGAATTCATTTCCTTCTCATGGTCCCCAAACGGCCCCCTCCAGTTTCAAGCCAGTAATGGTGAGTTGAGTTTTTTCTCATACTTTGAATCCCTCTGCCTTCCTCTTCTCATTTCAAGAATTTGTGGGATGACGTTGGGTTCTTATGTGCAATCCAGGATAATTGCCCTACTTTAAGGTCAGCTGATTAGTAACTTTAATTACATCTGCAAAGTCCCTTCTGCTTTGTAACCACAGACCTAAGACCAGAGGCAGACCAGTAACCGAAGTTTGTCCCCATTAAGGGACAAACACATGCAGCCACAACTTTTTACTCGGGCTTTTTTTCCCACTTGTCATTAAATTTCCCTGACTCTCCTCCTTTTGAGAGGCAGTCTGAGGCTTGTTCCTGAATCCTCATTTGCCTGCCTCTGGAATAAACCCTTCCCTTGCAGCCTCCTCCATGGCTCAGTGATTGACTCTGTGGGCATCGAGCAGATGAACTTGGGGGTTTCATTACAGTTTCCGTCTATTACCACTTCAAAACCCCACCTCTCACTCTCTTGGTCATCTAACTCAGGGACACAGGAGGCCCTGGATAAACTCCACTAAGGACAACTCCTGGGGTACAATCCTCCATCTGTGAACCCATGAAACTAATGACACAAGTTATCTGCTCCCAACAGACAAAGACAGGACAAGCGTAAGGTAATGGTTAAAGGCATTTCTGTTCACAATGGAAAAGGTAAAAAGTAATCAGTAGTCCAAACCAGGCAGACAAACTCCTCTGGGTTTCAATACTTGGAAATCAAATCTCCATGGCTCTCAATTTTGCCATCTGAGTCATCAGATAAATTGAAACAGCACTAACCGTATTCCGGGCACCGTGCGACGGGTTTTACATCTATTGACTCATTTAATCCTCCAGCTACCCCATGACGGAC
This sequence comes from Mustela nigripes, assembly GCF_022355385.1. Taxonomy (NCBI): domain Eukaryota; kingdom Metazoa; phylum Chordata; class Mammalia; order Carnivora; family Mustelidae; genus Mustela; species Mustela nigripes. The sequence goes on from NC_081571.1 coordinate 31,155,888, forward strand.
ACTGTTATTAATTATCCCCACTTTATAGATAAGGGCTCTGAGGCATATGTGGGTACAGAGCTTTCCCGGGGTGGAAGATCCAGACTCAGCCCAAGTTGTCTGGTTTCAGGACCACTATACTTACACTCTACTGTCCTGCCAAATCAGTACTAATTTTAAATGTTAAACCAGTGAGTTCTGCTCAGGAAAGAAGCAGATTAGAAAGGGTTCCAGGCTTTTCCAGGCTTTTCCCATTAAACCCAGTATTACCTCTGAGATGTATCTGTATGTTTAAATGTGAATGCGTAGAGCCCAGCATCAGTACAGGGAATTAAGGAACAACTGGCATCTCTGTGGCAGGAAGACATATGGAAGGAAATCCCAAATCCTGGACTACTCACCTGCAGGACTCTTCTCCAGAAAACATGAGTTTATATGTGTCTTCCTCCCACCTCAAAATAATCTGTCCTGTCTTTTTAAAGAAAATTATCGTAACCCTTTATGTGCATAAAGACAATTATTTTGGAGTTAGCTTTTAGTCTTTTCTCCTGATGGAGGAACATACTTGTTTACTATTTCCTCATGGGGACATAGGATCCCACTGTGGTTGGAAGTGAGGGCTCAGGGTTTGGACTGAGTGTGACTGCTGGACCCTTCTTCAGAGCTGTCTAGTACTGTATCACTTCAATTCTGTAAGACTCATTTGTAATACAGAAACATAGTGAACCTATTTTATAGAGAGCTGTGATAATTAAACGCATACAAACACTGGGTGACTAGGATCCAGTAAGTGCTCCACAAATTTTAGTTACTATTATTTTTCTACCTAAAATCATTTTCCTTGTTTTTATTTTATACCTTTTGCAATTCCTTTGGTGCTAAATTGCATCTACTATAGATACAGATCTGTAGATCAAAGACCCCTATTCTTTTTATTTTGTTTATTTTTATTGTTTGAAATATGTGTGGTTTAGAAATTTTTGCTATGAAAATATTTTCTATAAAGTAGAAATGTTTCTATAAAGTAATTCATTCCACAATCTAATAATGATCTGCACTGAAACACCAACAGTTTCTCTTAAATTTTACATTTTGCATTGCATACTCACTTTTATACAAACCTAGTTTCATTGTTGCTTTTTTGGCATAATTCATTGACACACAGTATATTGCAAACCTCTTTCTCTTGCTTAGGTAGACTTTCGGTGTTTCCCAATATTTTGTCTATAGAATTTTTGTTCAAACACTAAGTAGGAAGTTGTCAGTTAACCCTAACATAATAGATAGCCAAAATTCATGGAAGTTCAATCACAAGAAAGAAGTCTGTGATAGAGAAAATCAAAGGTTTTAAGTTCTAAAACTTACACCCATTAGGATGATTACTACAAAATCATCATCATCAACAACACAACAATAACAGAAAATAACAAATGTTGATGAAGAGATGGAGAAATTGGAAGCCTTGTGTACTATTAATGAGGTTGTAAAATGGTGCAACCACTATAAAAAACAGTTTGAAAGTACTTTAAAAAATTAAAAATAGAACTATCATGTGACCCAACAATCCCATTTTGGGGTGAATATCCAAAAGACTTGAAAGCAATGACTCAAAGAGATATTTGCATACCCATGTCCATGGCAGCACTATTCACAATTGCCAAGAGGTGGAAGGAACTCAAATATTGATTGAGGATGACTGGAAAAACAAAACGTGGTACACACATACAATGGAATATTATTCAGGCTTAAAAAGGAAGAAAATCCTGACATATGTTACAACATGGATGAACTTTGAGAAAATTACGTTAAACAAAATAAGCCAGTCACAAAAAGACACATGCTGGATGACTCCACTTATAGGAGTTATCTAAAGTAGTCAAATTTATAGAAATAGAAAGTAGAATAGTGGTTGTCAGGGGCCTTAGGGAAGGGACAAAGGAGTGGTGTCATCCAATGGGCAGAGAGTTTCTATTCTGCAAGATGAAAAATTTCTAGAGTTTTCCTTCACAGCAATGTGAATATACATAATGCTACTGGACTGTACACTTAAAAAATGGTTTAATAAATAAAAGCCATATGTTTTTACCACAATTGAAAGAAGAAAACCCCCAAAGCACAGAATGTATAACACCAAGTATGAACCCTAATGTAAACTAAGGACTTTCAGTGCTGGTCACATGTCAGTGTAAGTTCATCAATTTTAACACGTGTACTACTCTGGTGGGGGATTTAGATAGTAGGGGGAGGTTTAGAGGGGACAAGGGCATATATGGAAACTCTTTATAATCAATTTTACCGTAAACCTGGAATTGCTCTAAAAAGCTTAATGTGTTTTTTTCTTTAGTTCTGAATTCTCCTCTATGTAAATATGGTAAACATCTGACAATACTTTGAGAAAGATTTCATTTTATGTGCCAACTAAATGGGTGATGATGTCAGTGGGATGACCTCAAAGCCATCAGCAGTGTGTTGTAACACAGGCTATAACCATCGTTAATTCACGCTCATCTGGGACTCCTTTGGAATAGACAGGGCTCCCTGTTTCTTCATCTGCAACATAAGGGGTCACATTAAATGACCACTAAGGCCACTCTGACCAATACATTACCTTATGAGGCTATGAGTATAGCCCTTATACGTGATTTTCATTGAGTAAAAAGTTGTAGAATAGATGACTTAACTTGGGATTTGTGTTTGTGATTCATGATTATGTAATACTTTCCAGATTCATCACTTAGAGATGAAACAAAAATGACTATTTCTATGAATACCACTCTGCTATAAGTTGAATTACATTTGCAATCCCTAAAAGCAACTTAGTGGTCCTTCTTTTAAAATAATTCCAGCCACAAAATAAATCTCAATAAATTTTTGTAAAGGTTGAAATCATACAAAATATCTTATCCAATCACAGTAAAGTGAAACTAGAAATCAATAGCAGAAGGAAAACTGGGAAATCCACAAAAACATACAGAATTAAACAACACACTTTTAAACAACGAGTACGTCAAAGAAAAAGTCACAAGGGAAATTAGAAAATATCTTTAGGCAAATAAAAATGAAACTTAGAAGATGCAGCAAAAGCAGTGCCAAGAGGGAATTTTATAGCAATAAAAACATAAGCTACAAACAAAGAAAGATCTAAGATCTGAAAGTAACAAACTAAATACACTTCAACAAATTAGAACAAGAAGAACCACTAGCCCTAAAGTTAACAGGAGGAAAATAATGAAGATTAAAGCAGAGATAATGAAATAGAATATAGAAACAAACAAACAATAGGACAACAGAAATAAAACAAAAACTAAAACTTGGTTTTCTTGAAAAGGTCAACAAAGTTGACAAGCCCCTAGCTAGATTGACTAAGAAAAAAAGAGAGATGTCTCAAATAACTGAAATCAGAAATGTCACAGAAATAGAATTATGAGAATATGAACAATTGTATGCCCACAATTTGAATAACTTAGAAGAAATATATACATTTCTAAAGCACACAATCTGCCAAAACTTATTCATGAAGAAAGAGATCATCTGAACACACTGATAATTAGTAAGAAAATTCAATCAGTAATCCAAAACCTAACAGAGAAAATTCCCAGGACTGGATGGTCGCACTAGAGAATTCTACCAAATGTTTAAAGAAGAATTAACAACAAATTCTCAAACTCTTTCAAAAAATTGTAAAGGAAAGAATACTTCCACACTCATTCTGTGAAGCCATCAGTAACCTGATACCAAACCAGGCAAGGATATTACAAATCAATATCCCTGATGAATATGTGAAAATTCTCAACAAAATACAGTTAAACATTGAAAAACATGGGGGATAGGAGCACCAACACCCCACATAGTGCAAAATCCACGTATAACTTTTGATTCTCTTGAAATTAAACTAACAGTTTACTGTTGACTGGAAACCTTACTTTTAAAAACAGCCAATTAACACATACTTCATATGTTAGATGTATTATATACTGTATTTTTATAATAAGATAAGCTAGAGAAAAAAATGTTATTTAAAAAGCATAAAAAAGAGAAAATACATTTATGGTACTGTATTTATTGAAAAAAGTCCACCTGTAAGAATTCTTTTGATTACTATAGCTTTCTAATAATTTTTGAAATCAAGAAGTGTAGGTTCTCCAAATGTTCTTTTGCAAAATCGTGGCTGTTCAGGATTCCTTAAGATGAGATAGAATGATTTACTTATAAGTAAATTTATAAGTATATTTATAGTTATAAATTTATGATTTACTTATCACTTCCTTGAAGGACATTTGGATTTTTTCATGTCTGGGTTTTTATAAACAAAAAATATAAATGTTCTCATAAAGGTTTTTATGGACATATGTATTTCTTTCTCTTGGGTAAATACTGAGAAATCATAGGATAGGTGTATGTTTAATTTTATATGAAAATTAGTAAGAAACCATCAGTTTTGCAAAATACCTACAGACATGGTATTGTTTTCCCAACAGCAACATCTGAGAATTACTGTTCTACATCTTTGCTTACATTTGGTATTGTCAGGCTTTTTAATTTCAGTTGTTACTCTTGGGATGAAGTTGTATTTCCTTGCAAAGTGGTCTTTCCTCATTTGTTTTATTTCCTTAATATCTAATGATATTGGGTAGCTTTGCATCGGTTTACAGGCCTTTCATAAAATATTTTTTGTTGTCTTGTTGGTAATTTTCTTTCCAAGTTGTGAGACTTCTTTTTATATTGCAAATACAAGTCCTTTGTCAGATATAGATAAATATTTTTAGGAATAGGAAATATTTGCAATATTCCCTACTTCCCCACTCCTTACTTCCTTACTACCTGGCAATCACTTTTCTACTCTGTGTTTCTAAGGGTTTGACTTTTTTGAAGATTCTACATAAAAGTGATAACATGCAATATTTGTCTTTCCTCTGTTTCATTTATCTCACTTAGCATCATGCCTTCAAAGTCCATCCATGTTTTGGAAACAACAGGATTTCCTTCTTTTTCATGTGTGTGTGTATACATAGATATGTATATATGTATGTATGTATGTATACATATATGCACATATATCTCCCATCTTATCTATTCATCTACTAATGGACGCTTAGGTTGTTTCCACACCTTGGCTATTGTGAATAATGGTGCAATGAACATGAGGATATAAATAATCTCTTCAATATCCTGTTTCCATTTCCTTTGAATATATACCCCAGAAGTGGTCTGGCTGGATCAGATGGTATTTCAATTTTAATTTTTGGCTGAAACTCCATCCTCTTTTCCATAATGGCTGCACCAATTTCCATTCCCACCAACAGTGTACAAACATTCCCCTTTCTCTACATCTTCACTAACATTTATCTTTTTTTTTTTTTTCCAACAATTCTAATAGGTGTAATGTGGTGTCTCACTAAGGTTTTGATTTTCATTTCCTTCATGATAAGTGATGTTGAGCATCTTTTCATGTACCTATTGGACGTTTGTGTGTCGTCTTTGGAAAAATGTCTATTCAGTTCCTCTGACCATTTTTTTTTTAAGACTTTACTTATTTATTTGAGAGAGAGAGTAGAGAGAGAGAGAGAAAGAGCACAAGGAGGGAGGAGAGGGAGAAGCAGGCTCCTGCTGAGCAGGTGGCCTGATATGGGACTTGATCCTAGGACCCTGAGATCATGATCCGAGCCAAAGGCAGTTGCTTAACAGACTGAACCACTCAGGCACCCTTCTCTGACCATTTTTAATCCGGTTTTTTTAGTTTTTTGTGTGTGTGTGGTTGGCTTTGGGGTGTTTGCTTTTGTTTTTGCTATCGAATTGCGTCTTTCTTGAATTCTGGACAATTCTCAGATATTATCTCTTAAAATATTGTGCCTCTAACATTTTATCATCTTTTCCTCTGGAAATCCTCTTAGCACAATATTGAAAACTGTTAGTCTAGCAGTGGTGTCTTTTAAAACTTTTTCATCTTTTTAAATCTCTTTACCTTTTTGTTCTATTTCCTAGGTGAATTCTTCCTTACTATCTACCTGTGTTCTAGAACTCTCTTTAATTCTACTCAGACTGCAATTTACTGTATCTATTAAAGTATTTGTTTTAGTCTTAACTGTTTTTGAACCTGGCTAGGTCTTCTGAATTTTCTTCTTTTCTCTTTTCTCTGCCATGGCTATGTGTTGAAAGCAGAAAAATGTGTGTCAAAATAACACTTCATGTAGTCACCTTAATCAAGATGACTTCTAGTCACTCTTCTAGCTGCTCCCAATAGGGGTCTCACTCCCAGAATTCTGCACTGTTCATCAAGCCTTCTATTTTGAAACTGTCTTTTCCCTTGGCTTCAATGTCAATGCTCCCTCCCTGTAGTCACCCTCCTCCTCCCCCTCCCCTTCTCTTCATTCTCAGCGGCAGTGCTCCCTCCTCCTCTTCCTCCCACACATTCATTTAACATCAAGGAAATGAATAACAGCTTGTCAGAGATTCCAATGGAAGAAAGAATTTTTTAGATACTACCATGAGGTAATATGGTAATAGGCACGTTCCCACAACAGCACGTGGTGGCATATCTTATCTATCTCTTTGGGCTGCTGCAGAATTGAAGGTAATAGACAAAGCTGTGATATTTTATGCAAAGACTGGCTCTAGATATTTGAGGAACATAATACAGAGATTTTAAGAAGTGATTTTGTAAGATCTACACGATGGTCTCTGTCTCCCCCAAAGTAAGTGCTTATGATTTGTTCCTCATTCTGCAGTGAGTAAAAAAGAAAACAATAGCATAAATATTAAAGTACGTTTCAAAGTGGGGTTAGTTTTTAGATGCCAGTAAAACTTATTTGTTTGAACAAAACCCTCCTCCTCCTCTTCCCCTTCCTTCTCAGCTTCCTTTAGGTCCCTCTTGCCCTGGTTCTCCCTTCAAATGCTGGTTGATGCCACATAATTCTATCATTCTATCGACAAGAAGTTATCAGAGATTTCTGAAAAGAATAGAATATTTCAGACACCTATGTAAAATGGATTTTTAAAAAAACTGTATAGAAGAAACTCTTTGCTGCATTTATGTCAGTATGTATGTATTTCATGCATATATATATATATGGGGGGAGAAAATAATAAGCAGAGGAAAACTGCTGCTCTTCTCAGAGTCCTAACCATTCTTCTCCACTGTAGAATTAGCCCCATGAATTATCTTGTACTGATAATTTGTTGTAAATTCTCTCTCCATAGCAACTGTGATTCACCTTGGGATCAGACACGCAGGAATGCAAATGCTGTCACAATAGCTCTTGGCAGAAATTAGGCATAGAACTCTTCTGAAAGGCAGATGCTTCTCTTGGCAAAGCAGGTATCTGAGGCAAGATGAGCACGCTGGCTTGGAAAACTCTACTACCCAATACTGCTGCCAAATAATAGTCACATGCATCACTCTCTGGGAAAAAGTAGTACCCAGTTCCTCCTTTTCTACCCTTCCAAATCATGAAAGTAAAGTTAAAGTCCAAAGGATTAAAAAACAAAAAACAAAACAAAACAACAAACACAGCAGACCCAAGATGCACCCAGTTGCCTTGGACTTATACTAACAGTCCTAATAATAATAATAATTAACATGAACTGCATTTTTAGGTGCCAGGAATTGTTCTGAGTACTTTACATATATTAATTAGTTAATCTTCATATCCTCCCTATAAGGTAAGTTACTATTATTATTATCCTCATTTTACATAAGATAAAACTCAGGAACAGAAAGATTATAAATTTATCATGGATACAATATATCTTAGAGATCTCAAACTGTTCTGCCTCTTTTCTCTCCTTCAAGAACTATCTTTTGCTCTTCCAATCACCCAGAGGAAAGGTTGACAGATAAAATATAGGACACTCAGTTAAATTTGAAGTTCAGATAAATAGCAAATAACCTTTCAGTACCAATATGTCTCATACAATACTTGTGACATACTTACACTTACATTTTTTCTGTATTTTTATTTGCTAAATCTGGCAACTCTACCCAGAGGATTTGTGTTCTCTCTACCTCATCAAAATTTTTTTTGTCAAGAAAATTATAAAAAATATATTAAAAAAATTAAAAAGAAAATTTTAACTACCTCACTTAGTCTTTGAAAGTCGAAGTCAATTTGTTGTCCTTTCCAAGTGTATTAACAACTTAAATTTCATTTCAAATTGTGGAAAGGGACCTGATGGGACCATCTGGGGCCTCAATGAACAAGTGAGGGAGGATTTAGGGGAGGGCCAGAAAAGCATGTGTTCGTAGCTTCTAGAACCCACTGGAGGCCTCTGTGCTCTGAGTCTTATATAGAAATATTCCAGATAGATATTCAGGGTGAACATCAGGAGGACTTTTGCCCAGACTATCCCTGTCAGGCCAAGAGCATCTATTCTAGGGTTTATCAACCCCTTGACATTTTGCCAGACAATTCTCTGTAGTGAGGGGCTATCCTGTGCAGTGTACGAGGGTTAGCAACATCCTGGGCCCGCTCCCATGAATGCCAGTACCACCCACCTCTCCAACTGTGGAAACTAAAAGTGTCTTCAAATATGGCCAGATGTCCCCTGGGAGGCCCTTGATTGAGAACCACTGATTTAGAACCATACCAAAAACAGGAACCTCCTGAAAGATAAATCCAAGAAATCTTGGCATGAAAAACATAATAGTCCATCCTATCTGAAACTAATTGAGTGAGCTTATAACCAAGGTTGGTACCGTTGAAGGAGTTGGGTACAGAGGCGTCCTTTGCTGCGTATGCCTCCTCTATCCTCAGTGAGCCAGTATGCGACCCACAGTTTTCAATGAATGGTTCCACCCATATAAATAGATAAGGGAGGGCTGTAGAAATGGCCATATCTAATTAATTTATATACTAAACCTGGGAGAGTAAGTTGGGCTTGATAGACTCTATTCTTAGTTCTATTTTGTTTTCCAGAAATCTCAACTTAGGCCTTTAGAACAATGGGCACCCCTTAGGAGCCCAAAGCAGTTTTGGTTTTTTTTTTAAGATCTTATTTATTTATTTGACAGGCAGAGAGGCAGTTTATTGAGGTCTCAAACAGTTTGGGCATGGAAAGCATAACAAAGAATCTAATAGAGCTATCCTTTGAAACACAACTGTTTTCCTTATACTTAATTTATATATTGGAAGTTTTTAAAAAATCCATGCTATCTTTGCTTACAGCAGCAGAGTCCAAATAATAAAGTTTTGATGCAATAAGATAACACCTATAAACGTGTAAAATATTAGTATCTATGTAGCTCAGAAACACTGTCAATTTTTACAGGCTTGGTGCCTCTGGGTCGTGCTGGGCTTCCTCGAGAGCTAGAGTGGTTTGGATTGCTCTTAAACCCATTCAATTCACCTTTCACTCTTGGTTTAAGTGCTGGAAGAAACCTCTACTTCCCATCTCTAGCCAAAATGATACATCAGATCTCTTCCTCACCTCTTCCTTTCCTTCTGACACACATTCCCCAACTGGGTCTGCAGCCGGCTCTTGGTATCAGAATTCACTGCATAGCAGTCACAGTAGTTAATATTTCTGCAAGCTTACCATGTGTCAGACTCTGTCCAAAGTGCACCACATGTATCCTCACACTTAATCTTTATAGCAAACTTATGTGGCACCATCATTATCCCCATTTTGCAGATGAGATCACGGAGGCCAACAAAGGTAAAGCAACTTACTCAAGGTAACAGAGTCACCTTTTGAACCCAAGTGCTTGATTCCAGGGTCTTCTCTGTGACCCACTACCAATGTAGGTCCCACTGAAGAGCATGGAGTATATCCTGAAGATAACAAGAGGTCATTGATTATCAGATGTGTCCTTCCAAAAGATGACTTCAACTGCAATGTATGGGGGAAGACTGGAGACAGAGAGGCCAGTCCAGGAGCATCACAGAGATCAGGCAACAGATGAGGGGGCCTAAACTAGGACAACGCCTGTGCGGAAAGAGAAAAGATAAAGTCAAGGAGTATTGTGGAGAGTGATGCAACAGAACTTGGAGATTGGGCAGGTATAGGGAAAGAGGGGAACCATGGATGCTGCCCAGATATCTATTTATTGGTTCACGCACTGATCCAAGGAACATAAGAGTAGGAGGGTGAGGGGGAATGATGGATATGGGCAGGATGCGTTGGAATCACCAAAATGATTTCTTCTGCACAAGCTTCTACTGCAAAAGAAACTTTTAGATACCTTATTAAATGAATGGTACAGGGCTGATCGAAGGGTGAACTAATGGGCCCGAAGCATCTGTTGGCAGTGGTGGTAAAGGCGTATGGAGCGCCATGACAGAAAGGGGCCTGTTTAAAACCCTGAACAAAAACTGAGCCCCATCAGGTCCTAAGAGCTGACTCCCGCATAGGCATGAGTTGGGGCAGGAATCAATGACCCCACTACGGAATTATCCTTCACTTTCAGAAGCTGGTAGAGGGTCCAGGCACCCAGCTTATCAACGACAAAAGCCTCCTGAGTGAACATGGGAAAAAGAGATAATGAAGTTCTTGTCCCAGAAGGCGGTCAGAAGGATAAGAGGAGAGGCAGGAAGGAATGCAGATGGAAAGAACTTTTGATATATGGAGGTTTCGTAGGCTTATGGGGGATTTCCATAGAAATAGTACATGGATTCTAAGGCAAGGGTTGAACAATTAGTTAAGCCCTCATCACCCTTTCTAGCTAAAGTTCAATTCCACAGAGACTCCAGTTATCAGAGAACATCCATTAGAAGGAAGCTCCTTTGCACTAGAACTGCTTCCTAATGGAATGAAAGTTCAGACATTAAGGCAGAGAGGGAGGAGGAAGGTTTGGAGTTTTAGCGTACAGAGAAGATCAATCATCCAAAAAGCCTCTCAAATTTGTGTAAATAACACCTGCCATATATTACAGCAACATTAATTGAATACCGAGTATTGTGATAAAGCTCCTTGCTCAATGCATTTCATTCATTAACTCATTTAATTTTCAAAATGGCACAGGTACTCCTAAATAACCCCAAATAAGGAAACTAAAGCTTAGAAGAGTCAAGCAACTTATCCCATAACATACAGCTAAGAAGACCCAGAGTCGGGACTTGAGCCCAGCTCTGTATGACTCCAAAACCTGATCTCATAACTGCATTGTTAATGCCTGACTTTACCGTTCATGCTAAGGCTCTTGGGCTGTTCTTTTCACCGTTCTGAGGAAATCAGTGGAGAGCTGCCTTGTGCAGCACTGAGATGAAAGGGGGCTATTTCTTGCTGCAAGAAAATAGCCTCCTTCTTCCTTCTGGCAGCGCAAAGAGCTGCTAGAGAAAATTGAGCTCATTACATTGATCACACCCCTACTGCTTTACAGTTGGAGAATGTGGTTAGGAATGGAGATATTTCACAATGAATATGGCAAGGAAGTAAGATCCTGTTATTAAGCCCCTTTTAAAAGGATTTATGCAAGCGAGAAATGTAGGTTTTTAAAGAAAGAATTTGAAAGGACTCTGAAAGTAGTGGGTTCATACTCACCTAGACCAGACCTTTATTTCTTAACCCTGGACTCCAAAAGGTATTGGAATAAAATCTACATATACTCAATAGATTTCACACAGATTTAAATTAAACTTACAGAATTTATCTAGGTCAATTTCACTTTGACAAAGGCACTCAGATTCTCCAGTTAGTGGACTGAGCCGGTTTTTGGAAGCCAGTAGAAAGAAAAAAGAAAATGTATTTTGTTATATGGTTACATATGTTAAGAAAAAGCTCATTTAAACTACCCCCAAGGGGTGCCCAGGTGGCTCAGTCAGTTAAGTGACTGCCTCTGGCTCAGGTCATGATCCCAGTGTCCTGGAATCGAGCCCCCTGTCAGGATGTTTGCTCAGTGGCAAGTCTGCTTCTCCCTCTCCAGAGCTCTGTGATCTGTCTCTCTTTCACTCTCTCTCAAATAAATACATAAAATCTTTTTAAAATAAATAAGTAAACTACCACCAAAATAGGAGGGAAAAAGACCTTAATGTAAATATTGAACACGACGTCCAAAACTAATGATATACTTATACAGTGGCTAACTGAACATAATATAAATAAATAATAAAAATACAAGCATCTGAGAGGACCAGACATTCAGCATCCCGAGAATAACTGTGGCCCTGACAGAATAAAAGAGATGGGAGAGCCTCTGTTCCTTCTAGGTGTTTCCTTCGCTCTCCTTTTCTTCAGGAGCACACTCCGGCTCCTCCCAAGCTTAGCTGGCAAGGCGAGGCAGACAGGCCGTCAGCTCCGGACAGACAGCAGCCCGGCGCTGGAGCACGCAGGGGAATCTGTGGAGCTGCTCCCAGGACCAGCAGCAGCCAGCAAACACTCCCCCTTCGTTCTGTTCGGAGGGACACACAGAATCACTAGGTGGCCAACCTTTCACACCATCCAATAGAACACTGTCTTCTGCCAGTTTCCTCCGTGTCTGCCAGATGCAGAGAACCCTGCTGGCTACATTCAAGAGCAGAGGAATGACGAGACATAGGTCTGGAGCATAAGATGTGTGCAACCTGCTGGGGGCTGAAACATTTACATTGTAACCCAAACCAAGCTATGAGTAAATTTCAGAGTATGTATTGGGAACCATCCATGTACATGTATGGTGGACGACTGAAATCCCAGTGGGAATTGCAGATCATGGTCAGAAAGGCATTCAGCGTCCTGCCCTGCTGACCTTCCCACCACCAGCCTCCCTCAGACCTCCACACCTCCCGACCTTCGCAGATACTCTTCCCCCAATCCTGGCTAACTGCTAGGCCTTAATTCTTCCAGAAAGTGTTTTCTTTCCCCTCTAATGTGTTCCTAACCTCTCCTGCCTTTCTCTTCCCAGACCATGTATCACGCAGAACCATAATTGCCTACTAAGTCACCTCCCTGATTGGACGAGAGCACTGCAGACTAGAAACTAGGCACATAGCTTAAGGTTAAGCTGATTTTAATTCTGACTCTGTACTCGATCACCTATGTAATATTGGATGAGGTTTCTAACCTAGAATTTCTTTTTTTTTTTTTTTCCTTTTTTTTTTTGGGTGGGGGTAGGGGGCTGGAGAGGGAGAGGTGAGAGAGAATCTAAAGGAGGCTCCGTGCCCAGCACTGAATCGGACACAGGGCTCAATCTCACCGCCCTGAGCTCATGACCCGAGCCAAAATCAGAGGCTGGACACTTAACTGACTGAGCCACCCAGGCGCCGCTTAACCTGAAATTTCTAAGCTTCCATTTCACGAGGAATAATAATTGTACTTAATTTGAGGAAGTTGTGTCAAGATAGAATGCATGCAAACTCCAGCCGGGGCCTGGAAAGGGTTCTGGAAATGCTGAAAAGATAGACTGTTATAGTAACTGTATTTCAACTTGTTACAATTTTATTCTAAGTTCTATAGGGCTTTCATTCATTAGTTACTTAGTATGTCAACTCATTCCTTATTGCATTTCAAGGGTCAGGGTAAGGTTTGCTGACACTATACAGTCCCCTATTTATTGAATAAGTAAATGAAAAAATGAAACGTTTATCCATGAGACTTGAGCAGGGAACACTATGTCCCAACTCCACTAATTCTGCACTTCTGAGCTATTCCATACTAGGAATGTGTGTGTGTGTGTGTGTGTGTGTGTGTGTGTGTGTGTGTGTGAGAGAGAGAGAGAGAGAGAGAGAGAGAACATGTGGGGACGACATGTAAAACTGGTCAAGATCCTACTCAAGAAATAGCCCGTGACTGAAATAGTTCAACAAAGTAACAATTGTCCCTTTAAAATACAGCCTAAATCCTTGACTTCAAACTTAGATCCGTTTATCTGAGTCCACAAGTCTAGAAAAGCCATCATATCACACAAACTCTCATCCACAGTTTTCCTGCCTCATCGCACATCTTACAATCACCTTCCTATGTTCCTCCTCTGCCTATGCTCCCACTTCCCAGAGTTTTTATCTTGTTGTATCATTTATGAGCCCAAACCGTAAATACACTGAAATGGGGAACATTCGTTGGTTTGATACGATTTAGATTGCTTTTCAGTATCATATATATTTACAACATCTTATAAATATTTAAAATTATCATGACAATGGCCCCGCTGACTCAAAATAAATTCTGTATTTTGCACAGGAATGATTGCCAAGTTGATAATCTAGAAAATTGGAAAACCCCGTCAAGCTTGGTGACCTGTTGGTCCCAAAAGAATAACTTTCTAATTACTGGAAGAGCTGAGCATTGAATTTAACTGTCTTAGAAACTGATCTTAATAGATAAACATCCTGAAATTTACCTCTTTGGAGAAGATAAGTACAAGAAATAGTTTCTGTTGAAGAATTTGTTCACTGGACTATATCTTTAAAACCAGATAATTTTCAGGAGTTCTCAAGCAGCGTATAAAGAGAAAAATCACAGAATCAAGAAGGGCCTCCTGTGCCTGGGAATAGAGAGTTCCAGGCGTGATGGGGAAGGGAACAGGCGTGTGAGGGCAGGCAGCAAATAATGCTGCAGCTGTGTCATGGGAGCCCTTGGGCAAGAGCCTTGAATGCCAGATGAGGAGTTCAGAATTTGTGCCACAGGGTAATGTTTCTTCAAGTGTGACCCCTGAGAACCGACAGCATCCATATCACTTGGGAGCTTATTAGAAATGCAAAGTCTCAGCCCTGCCAGACCGACTGAATCAGAAACTCTAGGGCTCGGCCACAGTAATCTGTTTTCACAAGCCCTCCAGATGACTCTGATGCCCCCTGAGTTTGAGAATCTCTGCACTTTGGAAGTTTCTAAGTACTTGAATGACAGGATCCGATCTGGGCATGCTGGTGGCCTTGTGAACAATGGGCCAGAGGGGAAGAAACTGAAGTCAGGGAGGCCTGAAGAAAGCAGTGAAGGTATTGGTTCATTAGGGTGATTTGCATGTGATTCTTTCCTATATTTTTTGCAAGTCTAAGATATAATCAATAACTAGTCACAGTATTATTCTATTTGCCTCTAAAAAGGAAAAATCTACCAATTAAATGAGAACACAATGTTCCTTATCACTTGGAATTTTTAATTTATACTTACAGAAAGGGCTCTTTTAGACTTCCGCTGACAAATTTTTATCATCTATCACCCCTACCCATACATAAAAAGGGAAATATAAACACAATCATTTGGTTAAGATATTGCTAGCACTTTTTCCCATTCAGAGTCTGACTCTTCGGAAGCACTGTTCCACTCAAGAGCCATGTGGAGTGTTGATGGTGCATTTTTTCTTTTAAGAATGTTCCACTCTTGTCTCCAGGGTCTCCAAGTAACTGAAGCCCATTCTGCAAGTTTGGATACCTGTGCTCACATGGTGTTGTTCACCTCATGACTGTTGCCTGGCCACAGAAACTCGGAAATGCATCCTCATTTGGGAAAGATTAAACGTGGAAGATAGTAATTTTAAAATCGATGGCTTCCCAAGGCCTGAATGAGGGCAGTAGCAGGAATGATAGGAAGGAGGGGGCAGAGACTAGCAACACTTCAGAGACGGATTCTAAAGGAACATGACCAATTATGTCAATGTTGGGGAGAGGCCAATGACTCTGAATTTTCTAATCTGAGTAACTAAATGGATGGCATACCTTCACCCAAGGTAAGAAATTCAATAAAGGGAGTGGGTTTTAAGAGAAGAAGGGAAGAAGTAGGTGAGAGCAAAATAAATTTAGTTTCAACTTTTTGAGTTGGAGGTTCTGGAAGATATCTAGGTAGAAATGACCGGGAGATACACGTGAATACCAATCTATAACTCAAGATGCTGGGGGCTGGGGAAAGGGGTCACGGTTAGAGACATATCATTTTTAATCACTAGCATGTCAATGGTAGTTGAAACCACGGGAATGGGAACTATTTTCCAAGGAGAGAACAATAATGTCCCCTTACCCACAGGGATACATTCCAAGACCCTCGGTGGATGCCTGAAACCACAGATAGTCCCAAACCCTATGCATACATACTATGTTCTTTCCTATATAGACACACTTACAGTAAAGTTTAAATTACAACCTAGACATGGTAGATTATCAACAATAACTAATAATAAAATGGGACAATTGTAACCATAAGAAAAGGTATGTGAAGGTGGTCTCTCCCTTGCCAAATATCTAACTGTAGGTGCTCATCCTTCTTGTGATGGTGTGAGGTGAGAAAATGCCTACGTTATGAGATGAAGTGAAGTGGATGACACAGGCACAGTGACGTCGGGCTTAGTGACTACCAAGTCGAGACACGCCAAGAGGAGGATCACCAGCTTCCAACTGAGTCCACCACAGGGCGCTCAAACCACGGAAAGCAAAACCACAGTTAAGGGGGAACTACTGTATTCAAAACATTTGAGGAGAGTTGGTGATAGAAACAAAATGGAAGAAGGGACTAGAAGAAGGAGTATCCAGAGGGAGAAGAGATGGTTAGCTGACATTTATATATCTTGTGAGCTCATCAAAGACAAAAGCTTTCTTGTTCCTACTCTGAGTCCCCAGGGCCATGCTTAACCCAGTCGTTTTAGTTGAGCAAACATGGAAATGGCGGCTCAAAAGCCAAAAAGGGTGAACATTTTAAGAAGGAAGAAGTCAGTAAAACCAAATGTTAACAGTTGATCATTTTAAAACCAAGGGTCCCTGGATTTAGTCCATCTCCTTTAATTTGCAGCACTCTCAGGAGGCCTGGAGACTTGAACCGACAAGGGCAAGGCTAACAGTTGGCTAATGGGCTAGTCAGAGGCGGGACTCTGGTCTTCAGACTCTTGTCCCGGGATAGTTTCTTTCACACTGAGCTTTCCCTCTCGAAGGGGGGTTCTGCTCCCTGCTAATAAACCTCTGGATTCAAGCAACCTCAGACAGGCTCAAATTCACTCATAAAAAATGAACTCCATTTACAGCGCCACATCACTCCACAGAGCAGAATAAGAAAACTAGAGAGAACAGAGCAAACAGTCTGGAGTCAGACAGGCAGCCAGGACTTGCTCTAATATCTGGATATTGACCATAGAGCTTCCCCATGAAAAAAAAAGATTCACAGGACTTGGATCTCTGGGTCTTATCTTGAGCCAGAATTTTCTCTAACTCTCCTTCCTTATAACAAGACAGGAAGAGAGACTGTAAGCATGTGGAAGAAAAACAAAGCCAACTTCTCTGCTGTGATAACAGGAAGCTGATACCAGATTCTATACGTAGATGAGCAAACTGAATTCAGTGAAGTGAAAACCAAGTACTGACATCATTCTCTTTCATGATAATTAAGTTCTATTAGTGTTCACACAGCTGATGACGTCCTGAGAAAACGAGAGTGATTTCTCAAGGGTAGTGTTTCTTAAACATCAGAGCACTCAGGAATTACCTCGGGAGGTCCCATCTTTAGAGGGTCAGGGGTAGCCTAAATTGGCTTGGCCATTAAAGTGTACAATTCTCCAGAAATGTATGCCAAGAGAAATGGCAAACATGACACTTTCCACATGTTAAAACACAAAGGCTACAAAGGTCAGAATCCACAACTCATTTCTCTCTTTGTGATCCTTGTAAGGCCAGAGGGTCTGCAGGATGAGACATTTGTGGTCACAATCCCTGTGGCTTCAGTGTTTCATCAATAGAGACATGTACAGCAGCACAGAGATTTCCAGAAGCCCCCATCTGGCAGAGATGACTAATGGGGCTTTCCCACTGACATCCTAGTCAAGGTGCCAGAAGAATATTGTTTCCAGATTACAGCCTTCAGAGGGCAGTTCCTCCCAGGATATTACCCTGGCACATGACCTGTCTTCCTTTCATGGCCTACCTTCTACCCACCTGTGCTACCGACCCGTCCGCGGTGGTGGGCCCAGAAATGCATATCTGACCCGTGCCTCTGAACTGGCCCCTTCCTAGATAGTGAATGTCAGCTTTTCTATAAACAGAGAATAGTGCAGTTACTTTTCTACTATGCAGGTTTCAATTGTCACTCCTTTTTTTATCCCATGGCCACAAAAATTAAAGGCAGATAGGGTCTAGCTAGAATTCTAGTCAATCAAAGGAGTTCTACTGGGGTACAAAACATGCGCAAACTCATGCAGTTATTACTGGCCAGTTGCTGGAGATCATCAAGGACTTTATTATAAAGGAGAGGGAAGAAATTGAGTGGTGGGTGATTTTTTTCACTGATAGGCCCTATCTCATCGGTGCTCATAAAAACACGTTACATTACAAAATGCAGAATAAATTTACTCAAAACCCACTCTCACAAAGATAGGTAAGATCTCAAACTAGAGATAAATCCCAGGTTACCATTGATATTATTCTAGTCCATTAATAATTGGGTTGTTTTCCCCTTCAGTTTGTGAAGAGAAGACAAAACAACAGCCCTAATGAGAAGCAGGTATTGTACTGTTGACTGAGTGACCTTGGGAAAGTCACATAACATTTCTGGGTTTTCGTTGCCTCGTAAAGAAAACAAGGAGATGGACTTACATCACCCCCAAGGCCCCTTCCACCTCTGAAACTATCAGGAGTCTGTAACAGCGAACATTGGTTATCAATGAGTTTCACAAAGCCATGAGGCGTGGTGAGGTTATGTCTTAAAATATCAAAATAATTAATCTTCTTTAAATTAACATATAATGTATTATTTGTTTCAAAAATAATTAATCTTTTGGGGCACCTGGATGGCTCAGTCATTAGGCAGCTGCCTTCAGCTCAGGTCATGAATCTGGGGTCCTGGGATCAAGCCCCGCATCAGGCTCCCTGCTCCACAGGAAGCTTGCTTCTCCCTCTCTCACTCCCCCTGCTTGTGTTCCCTTTCTCACTCTCTCTGTCAAGTAAATAAATAAAATCTTTTTAAAAAATTGATCTTTCAACAAAAACAAGAAGGATTTGAAGAACCGTAAACAACCAGGAGCAGGTCCTGGAACCCCACATCCAGATGTGGGTTCTCCCTCACCAAGAATGCCAAACTGTATTCTCTAAACAGCATCTGGCCAGACAGAGGCTCAGCTGGATATTAAAAGATTTGCTAAATGAACAAAGTTCAATAAGTTCTTTTACCGCAGGTTGCCTCAGAATGCTTCCTGTGCTGCTTAATAGAACTTTCTGCAATGATGGAAATATTCTGTATATACAGTTCCCAATATGGAGCAACTAGCCTCATGTGGCTGTGAGGCACTTGAGATGTAGCTAGTGTGACTATGGAACTGAATTTTTTATTTTATTAAAAATTAATTTCTAGTTGAATAGCCACTTGGGGCTTCTACATGTGTGTGAGACAGTAATAGCTTAAACACACACATTTGCAATGTTAACCCTAAGGGGGAGGTAATGCATACAGCATTTCCCATACTTGTTAAGCCACAGAACTCCGTTTTCAGAGAGCGGGAATTCCTTGCCACGTTATTTGGGAAATACTATTTTATAAGCCAGCTTGCTGAGTGATTGAAACCCCAGAGAGCACTTTAGCTTTGACATTCCTTTTTTTTTTTTTTTTTTAAGATTTTATTTATTTATTTGACAGAGAGAGAGACAGCGAGAGTGGGCATACAAGCAGGCTTCCTGCTGAGCAGGGAGCCCCTCGGGGGGCTCCATCCCAGGACCCTGAGATCATGATCTAGGCCAAAGGCAGATGCTTAACAACTGAGCCACCTAGGCGCCCCCTAGCTTTAACATTCTAAATAGCCATCCAGGGCATCAGTCACCACCCAGTGACAAGAACAGGATGTCTTCTGTTCTCTATATGTTGGAATGTCATCCCACAATTAAATCATATCACAATTTACCAAGTCCCGACGGTCACCTGTTGCCTCCCAGGACAGGTTCAGTCCAGAGAAGTCTACCAATTCTTCCTTTGCACCAAACATAAAAACGATGATCATCTCTTGCTACTGGGCTTTGCCATTAGCCATGCACTCTCCCATATACTGCAATATATCATTTGAACAACCCAATGAAATAAGTGGTATTCATTTTATAAGTGAGAAAAGTGGAGCTAAGACGGAGAGAAGGACCTCGTTGCTCAAAGTCACACACTTAGTTAATGAGGGTAGACCTTCCTATTTGAACCATGTCTCATCAGACATTCTAACAATACCATTTTGAGTTGACTTTCTTCTCAAAATGTCTAGGACCCATTTAAAAAAGTGTTAAGATAACACATTCTCCAAGTAGCTGGGTTTGCTCATATACACTTCCAGAATTATGATAAATACAAGAAATGTTCAACCATCATGGAATAAAAGGACAATATGATTATTTACTAACGTGTATAATTCCTACCCTCCAAGAAAGTCTCCTCTGGACCTGGAATAATCATGTGCTTCTCAACTGAAAATCCACAGTGCTGTGTAAATAAGCAGCTACAAATTTCATTTGGTCAATTCTTTCTCCTCTCCTGAGTACGCGATCAGTTTGGTGCTCCTAAGTGCCATTTATTCAGACCACAATAGCACACGCAACTGCTCATTTTTGCATCTAATTTAGGCTTGGCTCCTCGAGTGGCAGCATGTGGGCCAAAGTCCTTGAATCAATTTATCGTCACATCAGATATGAGTGCATTTGACTTTGACCTACACAATTGCAGAAATTGAGGGCTTTTTCCAGTGAAATAGTGCTTCTTGAACCATCATTTGGCCTTGGAGGAGATTGACTGGGATCTAGAGTTATGCCATGACCCAGAGCTCCAAATTTAGGCATCGCCCAAAGAAGACAATGTAGGCCCCGAAGCAGAATGTCAATGAGGTGACCCTTTACAAATTACACAGGCATGGCCAGCTATTAATAAAGCTCACTGCACTCACTTTGGCTCTCTAGATGAAAATACAATCATTTTCAGTCAGATACATAGCAGTCATTATTTTATCTGTAATATATCTGTATATATTTAATATAATATTGGGTTTTATTATGACACACTCTGAAAGCAATTCATACTATAGTTCAGTTTTCGTTACAATATGGCATGCAGATAGGCCATCTGGGCTCTTCTCAGTGGTCCTGAGGAACATAAAGGAAAGGGAAAATGGTAAAAAGGAATGAACAAGGAACAGAAATATAAAGGAATTCAAAGGCGAAGTCTGGGTCATCGGGAAGAAAGCTTGCATGAAATGACCAGGCACACCGAGAGCCTGGGAAATCTCAGAAAGAAGATGATTTAAGTAACCAGCACTCTCAAAGTCCCAGTGGAGGAGAGGCAGGGTTGTGGGGAGAGAAAAGTCTAGTGAAAGGGGAGCCTGGGAGAGAAGAGGAAGACAAAACAGCTCCACACACAAAGCCATTCATCTAGCTGCAAAAGCTCAGAAGGTCCATGCTCTGGTGTATCATTTCTAAGTCTTACCACATAGGACACTTCTTAATCCTATGAACTCCCAGTCTCTACATTGAAGGCTGGAAATCTGTGTTTTTAAGAAGCATCCCCAGGTGATCCTTATGATAGACAAATTGGGGAGGGATTAGTGGAGAAGGGTATGAACTAAGGGCTTACAGGCTAAAGCTTAGATCCCAACTCGTCCACTCACCAGCTCTGTGAACTCGGAAGAGATACATAACTCTGTGAGTCTTGGTTTTCTCACCTATACAAATAAAAATATAGTTATGTCTGATAGTGATCCTACAAATTAGGCACTGTTATCATCATACCCATTTTACAGATTAGGAAGCTGAGGCACAGAGTGGTTGGTTGAGTTCTTTGCCCAAAGTCACAGTGCTGGTGAATGCAGGCTTTGTTTCAAACCGGAAGCCACCTGGCTCCTGGCGCCGTGCTCTTAGTCCGGAAGATTCTGCCCCTCTTCCCAGAAAGAAACACTGTGCTGAGAGAGACAGAGGGAAACACTTTCCAGAGAGGCAATTTATGTTAATTCTCATTCACATCAGATGATAACTTGATGCTCCACTTACATAAGTTACTCCATGAATGAGCAACGTTCACTCAAATTAATTTTTGAATAAAGCTATTCTTCCCCAAGATTAATAATTTACAGGACTCAAGCCTCAGCTCCACCTGGGAAATGACTCAGGCAGATTGATGCTTCAACAAACTTCATAGCTAATAATAACGCCACAAGGAGTAGAGATCAATATTAAATAAGGTACCAAGTGCTTCCCCCACAACCATGGTCTACAGCGCGGGTGTAGCCTCGGGTCTAGGCTACAGAATGCACTGGTGTGAGACCACCTGACAGAATGGATTCACTTCTACACTGCTTTACACAGGCATATAATCTCTTCAACAGATTCCTTGGCTGGAAATTTGCATCCTCTTTCAAATCAGGCCTTACTGATTCATTTCTGAAGACGCTGCAGTCTACATCAAAATGAAGATCTAATCACCTGCTGTTCTGACAGGGAAGATGTATTTTACCAGAATGTGTGAAATGATTGTTTCTCATTTGTCATCATGCTCTGTACTCTGTGTTGAAAGAAGAGGCAGCCTCAAAGATAGGATATGACACTGGAAACTAATTCTGATTTTTCCTGTTTAAAAAATACACATATATATATTACAGAAGACAGAGGCTATTGGGGGCAGTTTTTTGAAGTCCTACTACTCAACGTTCTGAGGACAAACAAGTATAAAGAGAAGAAAGACCACCGCCAAATTTCATGGACAAAAAGAATACAAATTTGTTCAAGCAAAGCAAAATCAGATGAGAAAAGGGAAGGGCTCTATATGACAACAACAACAAAAAGAGAATAATTCCAGAGCAAAACTAAGGATAGCAGATAGGAATCTATGAGGTTAGATTTAAAGGACCCTTGCCTTTCTGTAGAACTGATATCTCACCTAGATATTATGGCTTTCTTTGGCTTCAAGCTATATGCCTTGGAAGGTATTCTGATCTTTGCCATTCCTCACGTACTTCTTAAAGGACCCATCTCTACCTACTCGTGTGACTTTGTGTGCCTAAACTGTAGCTGACTGGAGCAGGGCTGTACATGTGATCCAAGGAGAGTGGATCCAAAGGCTGAGCGGAGCCAAACTGAATCTTTTTCTCTAGACTTACAGGACTAAGAAGCACAGAGAAGCTAATTCTTCAGGAGGGAGTTGAGAGATAAATTCAGACAGAGCCAGGATTCTCTAGTGGTCAGAGATTCCAAGGTGGTGAGAGATGGTGATCTAACCAGGCCAAAACTATGGGGGAGAAGTTGTAAATAGGGTGGGGGGGGAGCCATCTGAGAAAGGGTAGAGCAATAAAGACAAGTAGAGGAAAAGATCATGTGCCCTAATAATTATAGTGCTGGAATTTACAGGCTTAGCTTCAGTGATTGGCCAATACTTTGTTCCTGGTTGATGAGATGGACCATTGAATTCTTCCCTACATTTTTTTTTTTTTTTTAAGTAGGCTCTATGCCCAGCATGGAGCCCAAAGTGGGGCCTGAACTCACGATTCTGAGATCAAGACTTGAGCTGAGTTGAACTGAGGAGTGGAATGCTTAACTGCTTGAGCTATCCCAGTGCCCCATCCTACAGCTTCTTTTTACTTAAGTTTGATTCCTGGGGTTTTATATTCCTTGTCACCAAAGGAACTTAACTAGGTATAAATAAATGTAGCAGATCTTGACACTGGTGGGGAACTTACATCTAGTGCCAATGCCTCCTCTTAAATCCTCACACTTCCCCCAAGGATCTTCGGGCCATATTGAAGGAGAAGAATGCCTTCCTCTCATTTCTTCACATTGGCAAAGGTCCTGACTTCCAGAGGTTTTACACCATTCTGCTTAAAATATTTAAAGGAGGCTGCCATGCTCTGGAGTTTTAGGTTTTTTGTTCTAGTATTTTTTTTTTTTAACTGTATCCATTATTTTTAATGTCCAGCGTTTATAATACAAGGGCCAGCTCTCTCTCCCCACCTCAAGTTTATAAATTTTCGGTTGGCTTGTGAGGCCAATAGAGATTCTTCTTCTTGTCTAATTTGGTTTCTGGGAAGGCTTCACTCATGTCCTCAGTGGTCATCTGATCGAACAGAATTATGATCCTTAGCTTCTCCAGCTGTTTTGCATATTCCACAATCCTGGCCTTTGAGACAGACAAAAACTCAGCACAATTTTTCACATCTTCTTTTCCTTCAGCATCCACCTGAACAGTGTATTTATCCTCTGGCACAGGAATCCTCAGGGCATTGAACTTCTTCTCAAGGTCATCTACCAAGCCAGCCTTCGCCACATTGGCCTTGTAGTAAGCCCAGTCGGTAACAGGAGGTTTCTCAGGGAGAGTAGCCAACTTGGAAGTAAGTATCTCATTCCAAAATTTCAGGGAGTTAGCAATGACCTTCTGGTTTCAGGGTATGATCTCCCCAAAAGCTACCCAGTCAATGATTTTTAGAGTAAGTTTTCACCCAGCCGTCTTGAGATCCTTCACCAACCCTGGCTGCCCAGAGTCCACAGCAGCAGGGAACGGAACTTTTTGTTCTAGTTTTAAGTCATAACAGATATTCAGACCAAGTGTAGTCGATAATCTGGTAGAGATACATAGAAGATGAATGCAAACACCAAACAGGTGTTCAAACTAGGTCAGATTCTAGGATCTTTCTGGCCTTTTTAGTCAGGTTGCAAATACCCAAATCTTCCCTCATTCTTCCCACAACATGTCCTCTTATTTTCACACCCTTTTCTGAATGTGTCCCTATTTACCAATGTTCCTCTTAAAGGACGGCCCCAAGAACAGAATACACATGATCTGAGCAGTGCAGAACACCCTAGAACCATTACCTCTTCAATCAGTACTCACTTCTGTCAATGCTGCCCAGCAGAGCACATGTCATTATTAACACCAGCCTGCACTGGAGGTTCCAGTTGAACTCAGAGTCATCTCAAGTATCCAAAGAAGTGTCATCTTGGACCCAGCATTTGATAAGAGGCCAAGGAAAAAGGCCATCTGTGCCACAGGTTTGGATACCACCGCAAACTCATTACCTTTCAGAAATGCACCATTATCTTGGAAAAGAGCAGACAACAGAGGGGAAGGGAGATGAGAAGCTTCCAGAGGTAGCTTTCATTTTACAGTTTTGCCTCTGTTTGGCCCTGGGAATTCAGGACCATAGAGACAGCCATCCAAAACCTCCAGAAGAAAGTTTTCACCTGCCTTCAACCTAGATAATACCAAGAAACATCCTCCCAACACTTCTCCATATCTGCACATTAAGGTTTACTGTCTGAGCTTCCTGGGATTCTGGATGTCTAAAGGTTCCACCATGGAAGCATTTTATGATTCAAGATCCAGACTCACAGAAAAAGGTGCCCGAGCACACACACAAGAGGTGATCCCACAGTATAACCTGGCAGAATGATGGAGTGAGGGAAGCTTCCTTTAAGTCAGTTGTGTCTGCTGCTTCATTGCAGAATAGTGACAGGATCCAATTTATCACCCCCCCCCACACACACACACACACGCAAACACAAAAAATACTCCGACTCAACTCGTATTGTATGTGTGCGCATTAGGGCAGACAAGGAATTTCTGCAGATTCATAATCCCTATGTTAAATTCAGCCCAGCATCCAGGAATGATTGGCCAAGTAATTTTCTTGAAAATTATCCAAAGGGATTCTA
Source organism: Mustela nigripes (assembly GCF_022355385.1). NCBI lineage: Eukaryota > Metazoa > Chordata > Mammalia > Carnivora > Mustelidae > Mustela > Mustela nigripes. The sequence continues at coordinate 31,181,345 of NC_081571.1, forward strand.
CTGGGGCTTCTTCCTCAACTTCAGCCCAGGGACTTCCTCAAGCCCAGGCACACTTCCATGTCATGTATGTGCACGGGGTCAAATCACTCCCCAAATTCCAAAAAGTGCAAAATTCATCTCTTTGTTCATTCATTCAAAAGTACTCCACATCTACTACAGGCTTTCCCTCCAAAAACGCACCCTGTACCCAGGGTCGCGAGATGTCTCTGTATTAAATTGTTCGGTCCAACATAATATTTGGCAAAGGAGTTATAAAATCCTAACTTCCTGCAGGAGCTTAAGGGCGAGGAAAGCTGAGGTTTCACCAGCTATCACCTCCTAAAAACCAGGGGATCTGAGCTGGGTTATGAAGTTTCGATCTAAGACCCAGATGACAGGGGACTGGAAGAGTCTGGTGGCCATTTCCACTGCCAGCCTGGAAGGTTGCAGGGACCCGTGATCATCATTGCAAGCCTGAAGAATTATGTCTTGAGTATTCCCGGCAACTCAATTTCGGCATGCAAATTTTCCGCAGAGTTGACTTCTCGGCTTCAGGAGCCACGCACACGCTCCTTTGGGCTTTTTTGCACGAGGAAAACATTGTTGGGAAAGGAGCCTGAGGACCAACCACTGGAAAGTGCACTCAATAGCACTTTGGTTGAGATAATTGCTGTGTGTGTTTTTTTTTTTTTTTTTAAATTGTAGGCTTCAGAGATGACCACAAGCAAAATTTGTGACAGACATTTGACACTGAGAAACTGCCGTGTACGGGTGAAACTTTTCACAGCCCCCCCACCCCAAGACTGGTTTATTGACTAACATAAGAAAATCATATAAAACCACTGGAGTACATTGGCCAAGTCTTCTCTTTTTGTTGTAGGTACTGGGATTGTTCCTCACTACAGTCATGCAGACTCTCATCCAGGCAAGCTGGTTCGAGTTCACTGCGTGGCCGGTGAGCAGCCCAGTGCACGGTGCCGCCATGTTGCTCTGTGAGCACAGACACGCAGATTGCAACGAGCCCCCTCACCCACCATGGGTTCAAGGGACTTTAGAGCCCCACTCAGTTCCTACAGAGTAGCTTCCTCATCCTCTGGGCCAAATGCTCTCCTTTATCCTTTCTGCCCGGAGCAGGCTCTGAAAGAAAACTTGCCAAGGAAGCGGTCTGGGAGATGGTGCAAAGGACAGAAGTCCATCAAATAGAGAAAAAAAAAAAATAGCACAATCCAGGGAAAATAAAAGACAGAGTTTGCAGAGGCGGTCTCCCTGCCCACGGTCATCAGGATCCTGTGATGTCAGTTAGTATAACAAGGATATAATCAGAAGAATGAAAGGAGGACTTTAGAGAGACACTCGAGTGGCAGGTCTCCAGCCCCAGCTGGGACCATGGGTCTGGGTCAGAGGGTGGGAGCGGACCAGCAGCTTGCACAGTTATGCCCTGAAGCACATCCAGCAGGTTCCACGGCTCCTCAAGCCAACTTCCTAAGCAGGCTTTCCTCTCTGGACAAGAAAGCATCCCTGCCACTTAGCCTTGATAATCCTATTCTCGCTGTACAGATGTAATGCCATTTCCTGGCTTGGGAGACGCCAGGGATGCTCTTAGTGTCTTAGTTTCACCACCTAAGAAATTACGATGAAATTTATCTCCTTGGGTCCTTGGGAAGATTCAACAAGACAGTGGAGGTGAAAAAGCCTCTTGGGGCACCTATCACACAGTTTTGCCCTAAATGAGAGTTAATGTACATACAAACTACCCTTACAAATGAATCAGCATGTCTGGGGTACCTTCCGTGCACTAAACAATGAGGATGACAGAAACGGACAAAGCATTTTTTCCCCTCAAGGAAATTACAGACCAGTTGAGGATATGAGTAGGCAAAGATGAATTAAACACAGCGACCAAGCATTCAAAATGGATGTACGTGGTGTTTGCCATGGGAATCTTGAAGAAGAGACAAGGACAAGCAGGAAACCTGCAGAAAGAAGGATTTTAGCAGCACCATGAATGCTGCGGAAGACTTCAATGAATCAAGAAGAGGTCCCAGATGGAGAAAGGCTTTCAGGCTTTCATGGGTTGACACAATAAAAGTTGGTCTTCCAAGAGCCCAGTTGCACTGGAATAACCATTAAAACTCTAGACCAAGCCCTGTGTATTAAAGAAAAAAGGTATCTACTTACGGTCTCCTCCATGAGGCTGATTCAGTACAGGAGAAAGCATATCTATGGTTTTCCAAATCCAGGAAGAGAACAGAGACAAGAAAAAGACAGGAGAAAATAAAGCAAGTGGAGAGATAACCATCTGTGTTTGCTAGTTTAGTCTTCCTTCAAATGTGTAATTTCGATTCCAAGGGCTGAGATAGCCACTTGGAGAGACGATAGTCCAGGTCAAGCAAATAACGCACAAGGAGAAAATCAACCTATAGACAACAAACTGCATGTGCATGGTTTTTCTCTTAAAGATTTGTGTCTTCCAACAGAAAACAAGAGGCTTCCTCCAAACATTTTGATTTCATAGGAAACATCAAATTCACAAGTCTTCAGCAAAGTCTAAAGTGGTATCAGCCACCTCATCCCTAGAATAAAGCATAAGACTGTATTATTTTCATTTTGTAAGAAACATTCAAAGTTCAGGGCTGGAAAATTGTGTGTGGGCTGATGCCTGATAGTGCAGCCTGTTATTATGGAGTGACTCATGATAAATTTCCAGAGCCACCACACCTTAAAGTCAAACTCACTCAAGCCAGACAGTAAACTATTAGCAGAGATATTTTTGTAACCATAATTTCTAGTCTTTTAACTAATTTTTTTTAAACTTGCAACATGGCCAGTTATATAAGAGTCATAGAGCTCTCTTTTCTGGCATCAGGGTCTTGGAATATTTAGTCCTTAAAAAACAATACAAAATAAAAACATGCCCCTGGGGTATTTTAAGGAATTTTTCAACTGACCAACTTGGTCAACCAGCATGATCCTGGAGTACTGGCTCCATCATGTCAGCCAGCCCTGTCTCCTCACCACAAGGAAGACTCAGCCCAGGACTCCTGTGGTTGTGGCCACATGTGCCCCAGGTATCCAAAAGGAAGTCTCTCCATGGCGAACCCAAGCTGGGGATAGCACCATGTAGGGAGAGTTGCTGACAAGACCAGGGTGCTCTGCAAGAGGTTTGCGTTTGGACTAGAATTTGTCATATTTGTTCTAGTACCAAGTAAAGCAACCAGTAAAACACTCCTACCTCAGGTAAAGCTCTCATCCCTTGGCCCGCATCCAGTTTTGGTCACCTGCCTTCACACACTTCACACTCCCACCATGAACCCACATGAGCAAGTCACATCCTGTCAATGCCTGAGGGCCCAGAGTTGAAAGCTCCCATCTAATGTCAGTGTGTGTTCTAGAACCCTGGAAGAGGCCCAGGACAGACTCGGGCTCAAGGTTTCTAGACAGCAACTGAATCGACCAGCTTTTCTCCATGTATTTTTAATTATCTTTAGGACACACTATCAATTAAGTGATGGAGGGAGTTCTCGATGGTGACTGTGACAGGTTGTTTGACTATTTCTGAGCTGGGTTTCATGTGAGGAACCCTCTGTTAATGGAACAGAAATAATAATGTCTAATGTGTGCTGTCTACCTAGTTCCATCTCTGACACCACTGCAAGGATTTCAGATGTGTTAGGAAGCTCTTTCTTAGGGCAATATCTCCCATTCTTGTTACACACTAAATCAGTGGAGTGAATGATTAGATTTTGGCCTCCCCAGAGTCTCCCTGTTTGGGGGCAGGGCCAGAGAAGCAGAGGGAAGACCTTGATGGCGTGGAGGCCAGCCGAGGCTTCCTGCCCACGGTCAGCCTGAGGAACCACAACTGGCAGGGCAGAGGCTGGGAACAGGAGACAGGGGGAGGATGCTGACGCACCACAGACAGCTCGGAGGTTTTTTCCTTGGTTAGGAACACAGACTGTGCGCACACCTCAGTCATCAGCCCTTGAAAAGGGCAATTGGATGGAGGGGTTTGACAGACACAGAGAAGGCAGAAAGGTGAAGGCAGAAACCACGTGTGTCCCTTCACTCTTTTGTCCTGGCACTGACAGGACATGTCATGTGGCACATAGGCACTGAATGAATGATACACAGCGGAGTTTGTGAAGGAAAGTCCAGGACAGTTGAGGTAACAGATTGTACACCATGAGGAGACTGACAAGTCTCCCAACCCAAGGTGTCTAGACAAAGTGGGGAGAGTATGTCCCTTGTTCTGTGTGCCCGCTTTCCTGCTTAAATGTCAGTCGTGGCTAGGACTGGTCAGTGCAGGAGACCTTCGTAAGGCAGCAAATCCCACTTCCTCAGCAGGCTTCTTCTGATCCCAGCCCTCTGTGCTCTACATGGGTCAGGACCTGAGGTCTGGGGTCTCCCTAGAAGTCCAGGATTATTTGCCTTCCTTGCATACCTCACGGGCAGCTTCTGGTTAAGAGACGGTCTTCACTCACCTCTTTTTCATCCTCCTACAAAACCACTTCCTCTCCTGTTCCATCCTCCCAAACCACGCCCGTACTTTGCCCCCAAAGACAGTTTCAGTGTTTCTGTTCCAGTCCATATTAAGATTCAGGGGTCCCTTCATAACATGACGCACAGAAGGAAAGAACAAGATCCTAATCTCAAATCAGCCCTCCTCCTCACATCTGCTTTGCCTTACACACTCATTTCTGTTCCTTCTTCCCCTGCCACCCCTCCTACCCCACAGAGACTCACTACAGTTGGATTGTGTGGGCCTGAGTCAGAAGCTCCACAGCTTCTGTCAGGAGGTGGCAAGCTCTGACATTCCCCGTCCTGTCCTCCTCACCTTGAATTTCTAGAACATCTACCTGTTCTGCAGAGGCTTCCAGTTACACAGAGCACAAACATTGTCTCATTCATCTATGAGACATTTTCCCTTGTTGTTTGTACAATCTTGTGCCCACTGACTCGTTCTAACTGCTGCTTATCTTTTCCCCAAGGCAGGGAGAAAGTGTGGTCTGATGACTGGAGAAGTTCCCTAGAAATTGGGAGACCCTGCAGACTGGGGAAAATGACTTTGACTCTCTGGGAAACTGGTGTTTCATCAGCCTTGGGTGAGTGGACAGAAAGCAGCTCGAGTGTCCAGAGAGGGACATCCTCAGTTGCTGGCCCTTCCTGCAGGTAGGCACACAATACTTCTGGTCTCTGTCTGGTTCCAAGGACAAGCAGATGCCCTATTACATGGTCCTATTCCTCTTCTCCCTGTCCCCAGTTTTGACTTTGGCTCTTCCTGCTTCCCTTGATCAAATAAGTTGACTTCTTGGGCAAATCAATGTTTGCCCAGTAAACCTCATGAACTGACACCCTGGGTGGGCCCCGTAATGAAGCACACTGTATCAATAGCTTGGGCCCAGAATGGGTGAAATGCATACATGAGTTTTCCATCAAGATTTATGATGAATGACTTCCACTCCCAACTTCTATGGATAAGGATGAGGACACTTTCCATCTCAAGGGACAAATTAGCGAGAGCCAAGAAAGAAATCCAGGAGTTTACAGACTTGGGTGCATTTGAGGCAAATATATCAGGCAAAGCTGGATATAAGGTCTGCAATAATGTCATCAGAGGTTGTTATCCCAAAAGGTAAACAATGACAGCTGTTGGTGAGGATGCGGTTGGGATACAGGAATGTGGTTGGATGAGGTGTTGGTAGGAAGGTAGATTGGTGCAGCTACTATGGAAAACAATATGGAAGTCATTCCCACTCCCCAAATTAAAAATAGAGCTACCAGGGGATCCAGCAATCCCTATTCTGGTGTATACCCAAAAGAAATTAAATCAATACCTCCAAAATATGCCCCCATCTTCATATTCATTGCAGCATTATTCACAATAGCCGGGACATAAAAATGAACTAAGTATCCATCAACAGATGAATGGATAAAGAAATGTGTGTCATACACATGCACGCACACACACACAAACATACAGTGGAATATTATTTAGCCTGAGAAAAAAGAGATCCTGTTATTCGCAACCACATGCATGAACTTAGAGGACATTACCTAAGTGAAACAAGCCAGCCACAATAAAAAAGTACTGCATGATATTATTTACATGTGGAATCTAAAAATGACAAATATGTAGAAGCAGAGAGTAGAACAGGGGTTGTGGGATGGGGGGATTTTTGTCAAAAGGTATGAAGTTGCATTTATGTAGAATGAAAAATTCTAGAGATCTAATGTGCAGTATATTTATGGGTTAACAATACTGTATTAAATATTGGAAATTTGCTAAAAAAATGGATTTCAGGTACTCTCACCACAAAAAAAGAAGAAGAAGAAGAAGAAGGAAGAGGAACGTAACTATATAAGGAGATGACATGTTAATTAGCTTGACTGTAGTAGTCATTTTACTATATGTATCAAGTCATCACATTGTATGTTGTACATCTTAAATATATTCAAATTTTATGATAAATAAATTTGAAATAAGAATGTAAATGTCTTTTTTAAAGTTTTTTTTTTTTTAAGAGAGTGAGAGAGCATGCAGAGGGTGGGCATAGGAGAGAGAGTGAACCCTCAAGCAGACGTCCCATGGAGCTTGACATGGGACTCAATCTCACAACCCCGAGATCATGACTTGAGCCAAAACCAAGAGTCCGATGCTTAACAGTCTGAGCAACCCAGGAACCCCAAAATATAAATGTCTCTAGAGAGAGCAGTGCCTATCTCCACCTGTTGGACAAGTGTTCTCCAAAAGGTTGAAGATGGCTACCAGCACAGAGCTCTGGTGGAATGTGAGTATTTTCCAATTATTCCAGCAAAAATGTCCTGTTTGGGACACATATCCACTCCCAAATTATTCTTGGATCATGTGGCTTCTTCTGTGGCAGGGGAGACCTTTCTCAGGTTATGGAATATGTCCTCCATAAGAGAAAAGCATTCAGTTCCTAGAAGGATAGAAATGGATGTTGGACAAGCAAAAACATGCTACGTCTCCTGTACTGCCTGCAACCGGCTAGGAGCCCAGACTGCAGAAACTTGCAGCAAACCGAGATGCCTAGTGCACCCAGGGCTCAGTCTTCTAAACTTCATATATTTCCAATAAGGGCGAAGAGCTGAGGTCATGTTCTAGAAATATAGAACCATAACAATGTGGCACTCTTTTTTTTTTTTTTTTTTCCTGTAGTTGGATAAGACTCTTCCAGCTTGGGGAAAGTCAAATACAAATAGCCATCGGCTTTGCTGCCATCATCAAAATATTTCTATGACTCACAAGATAAATGAGAAAAATACACAGAGGAGTCAAAGTTACACTGAAGTTAGATTGTAATCACACCCTTGAGTTCTGACAACCCACTGACAATATTTCCTGCTGAGAGTATATTACTGACTTATTTTTCTCCACAGAAGGTACCTGATTAGCCTAAAGCAGATTATCTGCTATGGATTATCTGAGATCAGCTTTTCATACAAGCTGCTATCCCATCAGCCATCATCAACTCCTGTCCCCACCACTGAGTTGCCCGATGAAGATAAACACTGACCCGCGGATCCAAAGACTCCAATCTAAGGCTACAAGTCATCTGATGAAGGACAAGTCAGCTTACAAGACATCACTCTTTAAACACTGACACTGAAGTCTCTTAAGTGGGTGAGGACAGCTTCTCTACAGTAAGAGGATCAGGACTCTCTCCGGCATTGAGGACACTTGAACACCCTGATGGTCCGCCAGGAAGTCGAGATTTCTGAGGTAGACTTTCTGTTCAGAAAAGGAAGATTTCAAATGCCCAGTGGAGTATGTGAAGCCCAGTTCAACATGCAGAACTTCCCCTGACTTGAGCTTTCTTATCCTCTGGCTTCTGTGTCTCCAGGAGGTCCACATCTCAGTAGTGGCCAACCATCAAAATTTGGGGATTGTCTGCTATGGGACAAGTATGGGAGAACAAAGACAAACCGGAAGGGCACACTTCCAGGCAAGATGCTGTTGTGAGCTCAAATTGAGAACTTTCCAACTCTACCCCAAGCTCAGCAGTGATATTTGAAACATTCAGTGATATATGTCCTGTTAAGGACAAGGACAGACCTGTTGGATCATTTTAGATGTAATTAGAACATCCATGTATACGAAAAACATATGAATGACTTACCAAAAAAATTAAATGTACAGTTTTCAAAACAATGGAGAGAAAGAGGAGTTGTGGAGAAATAAAAATACATATTTTTAAGATAGTAGCAGTAAGTCCAATTACGACAATATCACAATCAGTAGCAACATATTAAGTGTATTTATTAAAAGACAAACTATCCGGTTGAATTTTTTTTTAAAAAAAAGCTTATGTGTTTTAGAAAGTTCACTTTCCTGCCAAAAGGGATGAGAGAGCAAAACCAGATGTCAGGGCATCAGGTAGAAAGTCATAGCTCTTCCAGATGAGAAGCAGGGACCTCCCTTAAAGCAGCTCTGGGATGGGACTGAGGAGGTGCAGGGACATGCTAGAGGGAGATCTGATGGGTGTGGCAGCTGGCTAGAGCAAGCTGAATTAGAAGGACTTCATGAGGAAGATCAGCAATTGTATGCTGGGTGTCGTCTATATGAAGGTGGGGGTTAAAAGTAAAGAAATCAAATTACCTAAAAGGATGGGAGAAAGATAAGCATCGAAACCTTGGCAACACCAGTTCTTGAAGGACACACAGAGGAAGAGAACCCAAAGAAGGATCCTAAAACAGATTAGATCGATTTTGTCACATAGCCACTGGAAAAGAAGACTTTGGAAGGGGATGTCCCCAATATCAGATACTTTCTTGCGGTCAAAGAAAGCCAGAACCAAAAAACACATGTTGGATTTGACACCATGGAGATCACTTGAGAGCTTTGCCCTCATTAACCTCGTGGGTTGGAAGGAAGCGTCAGCTTGAACATGAACAGTGATCCCTGCAGGTCCCTCCACAGGGTTTCTCTAGGTGACCTCGGGTGTTAGCCAGTTTAATGCCCATAATAAAATGTCGCCATCTAGTACCCAGGATGATGCTGTCTTCTCTCCAGGCGTCTTCAAATTCTACAAGTTTTCCAATACCTATCTTCCATCTCCTACAAAGCAGCTGGCTCAGAGTGCAGATCTTCAAGTTCCATTCCCTGACTTCTCTCGTCCCTTTTCAGGATTTTCTCACTTCTTTTCCTTCAAGGGAGGGACAGATCTGCCTTCCTTTGGAAGGTGGAATGGATCAGCCTTCCTTCTTTTATATTCAGGACAACCAGAATTTACCAAGTAGCTTCTGCACGCCAGGCACTGAGCTAGGCACTTTCACATTTTTAATTCACTTCTGACAGGCCTGTGGTGAGGCAAGTGGTATCACCTTATTTTGCCGAAGAAGTTATCCAGCAAAAGGTACAAATGCTGCCTCTTCTTAGCTAAGGGTAAACAGGAATGCTCATTCCTGGGTCAAAGAAGTTCTACTACTGTCACGTTGAACACAGACAACATCCTATTGGTCCAATGCCATGAGCCAAATGTGGGAATTATGAGTAATTTTTAAACATCTTTGATATTAGGGATGGTAGTGAAACTGCTCAAGGAAGTAGGCTTTGGAAGAGAGGTGTCTAATCTGCTCAGGCTGCTGTAACAAAATACCATAGCCTGGGGGGCTTAACCAACAAACATTGGTCACAGTCCTGGAGAATAAGAGTCCAAGATCAGGATGCCAGCCTGGTCCAGTTCCAGTAAGGATCCAGTTCCTAACTTGTAGACAGCCACCTTCTCACTGTGTCCTCAGATGGCCAACAGAGAGCTCTGGTCTCTTCACCACCTTCTGTGGACACCCATGTCATCATGGCGGTTCTGCCCCCATGACCTCATCCAAATCTAATTACCTCCCAAAGACCCCATCTCCAAACCACCTCCCCATGGGGGTCAGGGCCTCAACACAGGAATTGTGGCAGAATACAAACACGCAGTCCGTAGCAGGAAGGCAAGAGGAAGAAAGAAAGGAAAGAAAAGAAAAGAAGGGAGGAAGGAAGAAAGGAAGGGAGGGAGGGAGGGAGGAAAAGAAAGGGGAGAAAGGAACAAAAAAGAAAAAAGAGATCGTGGGAGCAACAGAAAAGATTCTGGTGCACCAGGGACTTAGGCCAAGAAGGCACAACCACCACAGGAAATTGTCCTCGGAGCCCAGGCAGCATCCGGGCCAGGAAGAGGAGACAGATCACACCTGGCTTTAATAAAGAGCCCCTCCTGTCAACCCTGTCTCCGTCTTTGCCATGGTCATGAAATGCTGGGTTTTTTAAAAACCAAAATGCAACTTGCCTGGCACTCTGCCACTTGAACTACAATCTCTGTATTTTTTGGAAGCAATGGATTTATTTCTGCCCCACTAATTAACATGCTGTTTGAGAAAGGAAAAAAAAAAACAAACAAACAAAAAAAAAAACAACCTCTTTCTTGGTTAGGATGCCCAAATTGAAATCTCTTCTCCAAAGAAGAGAATGCAGGTAGAGAAGCTCATGGATCATCAATTTCTCCTTGTTACCCAACACGTTAATTTTTCAGCGGACTTGCAAGTCAGACAAACTTCCCACTCTGTTAGGTTCTGCTGACACAGGCACTCACAAAGGACACTTTCACGGAATCTCTCTGCCCTGGCTCCTGGCAGTTCTGTCATTAACACCATTTGAATATTTTCTATTTTATTGTCTATTCTAATTTTACGGGCTTAAGCAAAAGCCACTTTCATACTGGTTACTTACGGCTTTCTTAACTTTGTGATTAAGCCAGAAAAATTCGGTTTGAAGCTGCCTATAATTTAAGGCTTCAAGATCCAACCATGTATTTCCACTTGCCTGTGGTCCAAAATGATTTCAGTGTTTCTCCTCATCTTCAAGGCTCCCCAAATCAGTAGATATGACCTCCCACTGCCCCACAGCAGCAGCCGAAGGAAACTGGGGAAAGGCTTTTTCCACCTAAGACCACAAGCTCTGAAACCACTTCCTCTCCTCAATCTCCTTGACCTTTCTTCGGCATGAGGCTCCATTAATCACACCTTCCTTGAAACACTCTCTTTGTGTGCCTGTGTAAGAGCAAAGGTTTTGCATCAACAAATTAGGTTGATTGTGAGTTGCCATCTGGCACTTTCTAACTGCCAGACATTGAGGAAATTACTTAATAACTGTGAGTCTCTGTTCCTACATCTCTGAAGGAGGGATGAAAATCACTCCTTCGTACGAGTGGTGATGAAGATTATATCAGCTGCTTGTAAAGTGTTTGCAAAGGAGCACGTCTCCATGAGATGACAAAAATGGCTGATATTCCCCACCTCCCAATTGTGTCTCCTTTGCTGGCTCCTAAGTAATGATTTCCCCCAAGCCGCCTCAGTCTTCAGCTGTCTGCTCATCCTTCTCTACCTTTGGTCTCTGCCCCTCACCCCGACCCTACCAGACCTCACCTGGGAGCCAACAGACTAGCGTAGCATCTTACATGCACAGAGTCACCCTTGGAGAAATGGCTTCACCCCTGGGTCCCAGTCTCCATGTCTATAAAATGAGATGCTGAGTGGGTGAAGGATAAGGCAAGCTTCCCTCTTGCCCCTTCCTAAATATGTGAAGTAATTTCCCCTGCCTCTTCCCCAGTTGTCCCCTTGTCCTCTCCTTCTTCTCCACCCCACCCCCCACACTTCTCCCTCATGTCTGGAACAGAATTTGGCTAATTTACCAGATTACAACAGTTCAGGCTGAAAATATCTAGTAGAAGTTTCTATCTCTAAGCTTGTACTCTCTCCCTCTCTCAAATAAATGAATAAAATCTTTTTCAAAAAGAAATGCAGCTTAGTGAAAGGCGTAAAATTAATGAGGATACGGAGGTGTTCCCTCTCTCATTAAGCTGAGCTACATATGTTAATAAATAATTTCCATGAGAAAGTAAGTTTGTTCAGCCATCTGGAAAGCAATTGACAGCACTTAAGCAAAGTGACTCATTATACTCTATCATCCAGCAGCTCCAGGGCACATATAAGGGTGTTAAGTATGAGAATGGTCACCGTGACAGAGATTTGAAAGCAGTCTTGGTATCCACTGGGTGAACAGATGGATAAAATAGACGGTACACATCCCGGTATACTATGTAACAAGAGAAGATAAGGGCTAGATGTGCATGCAGCAGCATTAAGAGATCTGAAAAACAGCACCGAAAAAGGAATAAACAGAATGCAATACTCAGCACACTACCATTTACATAATTAACAATACCTGCCCACAGAATTGGCCGCCACTGGATAATTCAAGGAAATCAACACGTTCATTTTGAAAACTGGTAGATGAGAGGAAAGAATCAAACATGTAGTCGGACTTTCCTCTATGAATTATACCATGGATAACCAAATAATATATCCAGGGAAGTTTCTTGTTCTAGGAGTGTTCTGGCTAGCAAACAAAGAAAGAATGCTAGAATTAGAACATCACCATTTTGCAACATCTAATTGTGGCTGACTCTAAGGCAGCCCATTTATCCCTGGTATTCATGCCCTTGGGTAGTCCCCTCCTCTGGATGCTGGGTGGGATCTGGGACTCGCTTCTAATCCATGAAATGCAGTACAGTGATGGGCTGTCTCCTCCATGATCACATTACATAAAACTGTACTTCCGTTTTGCCAGCAGACCCACGATTGACTGTCTCTCTTGCTGGTTTCCAGGACGTAAGCTGCTATATGGAGAGACCCAGGTGCCCAGGAACTGAGGATGGCCTCCAACCAACAATCAGCAAGGAACAGAAACCCTGTCAGACAAGCTCAAGGACCCGATCTACTCTATAACCACATGTGATTGGAAGTAGATCTTTTCCCAGTCGAGCCTGAAATGATATCAACCCTAACCAACCCCTTGTTTTCAGACTTCTGAGAGACCATGAATGTGAGGCCACAGCTAACTCATGCCTGGATTTCTAAGAGAATGTGTGTGTCAGTATTGTCACCCACCGATAGCTGACTAATATACTAAGAAGCTGACAGGATCCGAGGCTTGGGTCATCAATGGCCGCTAATATCACACACAAAAAAGCGACAACCAGGGCGCCTGGGTGGCTCAGTGGGTTAAGCCGCTGCCTTTGGCTCAGGTCATGATCTCAAGGTCCTGGGATCGAGTCCCGCATTGGACTCTCTGCTCAGCAGGGAGCCTGCTTCCCTTCCTCTCTCTCTGCCTGCCTCTCTGCCTACTTGTGATCTCTCTCTCTGTCAAATAAATAAATAAAATCTTTAAAAAAAAAAAAAAAGCGACAACCATATATTATGGGCATCCTGATGGAAGGACACAAGAGAAACCATGAAACAGTCTGGTCCAAAAAATTAAACATCTGATGAAGTCCTTCAATTCAGCTACTAGATCAAAGAGACTACAGAAAACAGAAGTCACACCACCACAATGAAGCCATCAGCAGAATCACACTATGGTAAATCCTATGGACAAACAACCTGGGATTGTCAACAAATAAATTACAAGGGGAAAAACCCACTTCAGTGGGAAACCTACTGATTTAAAAGAAACTTAAAGGAATAACGATCAATCACTATGTAGGTATACCTATGTGTTCACTTATTTGAATCCTGAGTCATATAAATAAACTGAAAACAAATAAAATTTATAAGAGATGAAAATTTGAGCACTGGCTCGTCAATGAGATTAAGGAAATGAGATTTTTTTAAGTTATTGGTAAGAATATTGTGGTTCTATTACCTTGCAGAAATACGCACAGAAGTATCTACGGATGAAATGATCCAATGCCTTGAAGGAGGGAGGTAGATGGGGGGGTGGAAAAGGACAGATTGGCCATGGACTGATGGTGGCTGAAGATGAAGAATGGACTCAGAGAGGTTATTTTACTCTTTCACCTCAAATTCCCCATAAACGAAAAGTTTTACAAATTACATGCTCGGTGGCTCAGTCGGTTAAGCGTCTATCTTCAGATCACATCGTGATCCCAGAGTCCTGGGATCGAATCCTGCATTGGGCTCCCTGCTCAGTGGGGAATCGGCTTCTCTCTCTGCCTCTGTCCCCCACTCATGCACCCTCTCTCTCTATCCCAAATAAATAAAATCTTTATTTTAAAAAATTACATGCAGACGAGAAAACAAACCTTTTGTAAGAACACTTGCAAGCAAAGGGATATAAAACTAGACTGGTTTCATAGAGAGAAGGAAAGAAGACTAGCAAATAGGGATAAAAAGAAAAGAGTAAAGCAACCCTACTCCTCAGTAAATATCAGAAGGAAATGAAATCGAGACTTAAAAGCGATACCAGCATCCCCATGTTCATGGCAGCATTACTGACAAAAGCGGAGATACGGAGGCATCACTGATGGATGAATGGATAAAGAAGGTGTGGTAGGGTATACAATCCAACGTCATTCAGCCATAAAAAAGAAAGACCTCCCACCACTTGTGACAAAATGGATGAACCTTGAAGCATTATGCTAAGTGATAAGTCAGACAGTAAAGAAAATATATAGGGGCACCTGGGTGGCTCCGTTAGTTAAGTGTCTGCCTTTGGCTCGGGTCATGATCCGGAAGTCCTGGGATTGAGCCCCACATCGGGCTCCCTGCTTGGCAAGAAGCCTGCTTCTCCCTCTTCCCCTGCTTCTGTTCCCTCTCTCGCTCTGTCTTTATCTGTCAAATAAATAAATAAAATATTAAAAAAAGAAAGAAAACATACTGTACATTCTCACTTATATGTAGAATCTAAAAAAGACAAACTCATAGAAACAGAGAGTCGACCGGTGGTTACCATGGATTGGGGGGTGGGGGGAGAGGGGGAGAAAGTTGGTCAAAGAGTACAAATTCCCAGTTATAAAAGGAAAAAGATCTGGAGAATCTAATGTACAGCATGGTGACTATAGTTAACAATACCTTACCATATCCTTGAAAGTTGCTAAGAGAGTAGATCTTAAATCTTCCTACCACACACACACACACACACACACGCACACAGAACAACAAAGCAACAAAAAGTTATGTGAGGAGATGGACTGTTAACTAACCTCATTGTAACACTGCACAATACCTACCTGTATCAAATCATCACTTGCATACCTTAAACTTACACAGTGTTTTCTGTCAACTAAATCCCAGTAAAGCTGGGGGTGGGGGACTGTGAGTAAACAAGTCACAAAGTGAAGGAGGGCCCCACCAGAACCAGTGACGACGGCAGCTTATAAACAGAAGAGAAGGAGTCACTCTTTACTCACTGAGTTCAGGAGGACAAAGGTTTTCCCAGGGCTTTTCCTGTCAGCCTTTCCTATCCGGCTTTTCTCTGGTGATTGACTCTACGACTGTATTTCTCTCGGTCCCAACCAGTTTCCTCCAGTGTCTCTAGAATCCATCACCAGGCACCTTCCCACTGCCCGCTCCCACACCCTAGTCCCACCGAGCATCACCAGGGTCCTTGTTTTAATTTCCATTTGTCACTTTTCCCTGAGCATATATTTCTATCAGGAACCTCATCAGGAGGAAGAGTGCAGCATCCAGACAAGAGTCATGACTCTGAGTCCCTTGAGCCAAGACCATCAAATACGACACAAGCCCTAAGAATTCTTCCAACACCCAAACCTTTCCCCATCCGAACACCCCTAGTCTGCCAGATCCTGTTGCCATCCACTTCTTCAGGAAGGTTTCCCTAACCACTCCAGCCCCTGGGCTTTCTCCCTCTTCTGAGTGCTCACTGGATCTTTGGGAACCCCTGTGGCTCACCAGCTCTGTTGGAGAAGATTCTGTTCCCGAATCCCCGGGGAAGCAGTTCTTCACCTGCAGCTGCATTCCATGTCCTGTAGGACCCAAAGACTAAGTCAACGACCTGAAATCAACTGTTTGCCTCTGGTCCCAGCTTCTTTGCTGAATCATTTCCCTTCTCCTCAGTTTCCCACTTCCACTTTCCTGGTACATATCCAGAAACTTCCTCCATCATCCTACCAGACCATCAAGATATGGTAGCTACTCATTCACACTGCTGGCTGTCTACTTACACCTTGACCGATGATGTTTGGTCACACTCGCTGGAGACCTCAGCCAGATGTTCATCTTTGAAGCCATTATTATCTGTACTTGAAGTCACTTAATTCTATATGTAGACAGCTTTCTTCCCCTTTAAAAAAGTTCAAACATCAGTAGAGTTAATAAATTATTTATAAGTCTACCCTGAAAGTGATTTATTCTATTGGTGGACATCCTGAACTAAAAATAATTTGTGTTTTGTTGAGCCCTTACTACATGGCACTCCTGTGATGCTTGGGATGCATTTACTAACTTAATTCTCAATCAGTGAGATGATAGTTGGTCCAGTTTTATAGATGAGAAAACTGACACTTGGTCACTTACAATGACCAAACCATACAGTCAAGATTATGTCTCATGGAATGAGATCCAGATCTATCTAACCCCTAAAACTACCCTTTCTGAGTGACTGTGGGTGGGTGGGGGGCAGCTGGAGGTCTCTCCTTCTTATCCTATGCCCAAATATCTCTTCTCTCACATCTCCCTGGAGATATCCCTCCCTGGAGAGCTTCCTGGGATGCTAGAATTGGGAAACCCTGTGTCTCTTGACTTCTGGGCAGCCCTGGGCACATGGCCCAGATTTCTTCTCCAAACCCTCCTCATACCCCTTTCTCCTTTCTCCATGCTGTGCCCTTTCATTTATTTACCTATTCAATTACCATTTTTCAAAAACCTACGATGTGTCAGCTGGTAGCACTGAAATAACAAGACAGATGCCGTCCTTGCCTCATGTTAACCCACAGTCTTGTCCTTGTCATGACTCTACACAGTCCCCTCCATACGAACATTTTATTGTACTTTGGTTTCTTGCACTTTGCAAATATTGCATTTTTTAATGAAGTGAAGGTTTGTGGCAATTCTGCACCAAGTAAGTCCGTTAATGCCATTTCCCCCACACCTTTGCTCACTTCTTGTTTCTGTGCCATGCTTTGGTGATTCTAGCAGTATTTCCAACATTTTTACTACTATTATATTTGTTATGATGCTCTGTGATCAAAGATCTTTGATGTTACTATTGTGATTATTTAGGGCCTTCACCAACCACACCCATAGCAAACTTAAGCATTGCGTGTGTTCTGACTGCTCCACTGACCAGCTTTTCCCCTGTGTCTCCCCCTCTCCTTGGGCATCCCTAGTCCCCAAGACACAAAAATATTGAAATTAAGCCAGTGAGTAACCCTACAATGTCCTCTAAGTGTTTAAGTGAAAGGAGGAGTCAGTCAACGCAGCCAATTTCATTGTTGTCTTATTTTAGGAAACTCCCACAACCACCCCAGCCTTCAGTGAGCACCAGCTGAAGCAGTCAGCAGCCATCAACAAGGCAAGACCCTCCACCAGCAAAAAGATTGCAACTGACTGAAAGCTCAGATGATGGTTAACACTTTTTAACAAAAGGGTATTTTTTAATCAAGGTATGCAATTTGTTTTTTAGACATAATGCTATTGCACTTAATAGACTATGGTATCGTGTAAACATAATTTTCATATGCACTAGGGAACAAAAAAATTCGTAGGACTATCCTTCGCAGTAGTTCTGGAACCAAACCCGTATTATCTCAAAGGAATGCCCTATATCCGTAATTCCCCGCTCTTCCTCCCCAACCTATTCCCAGCCAGGCAAACTCCTACTAACCCACAAGATCCGGTTCACAGTCTTACCTCTTCTTCCACCTTCCACAAGTCCCCAGGGGTGACATTCAAAATACTTAGCAACTAGTTTAGCAATCATAATGAACACCAGCTGTGAGCTACCAGTCTACCATATGTCCAAGCAAAATTTCTGCCCTGCCACAACCCTGGTCAGAGTTAGTCACCCTGTCTGTGGGGCTCTTTGGCACTTGTTCCACACAAATATCGATGTCTTTTATCTTTTCCATAGAGGAGTCTCCTGCCTTATGCAATACCAATACTGCACTCCCTACTGCACTCACACCCACAAACACACACACATGTACCTGTGAGCTTCCAAAAGGAAGGAATCATTCTTTATCAAGACTAGCAAAGCCCAAAAATGTACCAGGAGCTCAATAAATCTGTATTTAATAAATATGTTGGGATAGGAAGTAACCTGGCCTTTTTCCTGGAAAAGTTCCTAAAATATCACCCCTGTTCAGATCAACCACATTTCTTACTTCTTACTGAAAAACAATTTAATGTGTATTGGGTTCATTTTCCTCTATTTTAGTTAGCATTTCAATAATTTTTTTTAGTCTGATAGCCCTTATATAATGCCTTGGAATGACTTTCCATGTTTCTTATATTTCTACTTATCAAGTTATAACAAAAGAGTACTCTTAGGGCTAAATTATGTCCTCTCCCAAATTCGTATGCTGAAGTCCTAACTCCCAGTACATCAGAACATGACTGTATATGGAGACAGTATCTTTAAAGAGGTCATTCCATTTAAGTGAGGTCAATAGGGTGAGCCCTAATTCAACATGAGTGGTGTCCTTATAAAAACAGGAGGTTAAGGCAAAGACACAGAAGGAAGAACATTTGAAAGCACAAGGAGAAGACATCCATCTACAAGAGAAAGAGAGAGGCCTCAGAAGAAGTCAACCTTGCCAACAATTTGATCTTGAACTTCTTCCCTCCAGAACTGTGAGAAAATAAATTTCTGTTGTTTAAGCTACCCAGTCTGTGGCATTTTGTTACAACAGGCCTAGCAAACTAATATAAGTACAATCTCCCTTGCAAGTGAACTATTGCACTAATAAATAACACAACTTTTCACTGTGTATGTACTATTTCCAAGTAAATTGGATACTTGATGTCAATGAATATGATTTTTATTCTCAGACTCTCTTATAGAACCTAACGCCATTTCTATATGTAATTGATGGTCAGCAAAAATCTAGAAGCCATTTCCTCAACCACAGAATATATGAGGATATTTCTTTGTCTTCATCTATTCCCAGTGTTTTCAACCTCAGCCTTACTAACATTTGGGACTAGATGATTCTTAGTCGTGGAGTGCTGTCCTGTGCGCTGTGAGTCTTCAGCAGGATCCCTGGTCTCTACCCACTAGATGCTGGTGACACACACACCTCCCATGTTGTGACAACCAAAAATGTCTCCAGATATTGTCAAGTGTCCCCTAGGATTCAAAACACTCCTGGCGGAGAACTATAGATCTATTGTGAAACTATCTTTCTCCTCTTTCTGGGTATTTTGTTGTACTATCCAAATCTTGGAATTCCCTAGAGAAACATGCCATGAATCAGAAGGATAACAAGAAATGGGGCCAAGCTTATTGGTAGATGGGGGGAGGGTGGGAAGAGCAACAGGGGACAGCTGGCGCATCTCAGAATATGGGCTAGTAGAGATGTTTTGTTAGATTCGGCCTGTAGGAAGAACAGTCCCTGCAGTAGGACAGGACCAAAGAAGAGGCTAAAAATGTCAGATGGTGGTTTTTGCTGAGTCAGAAGCCCAGCCCTCCATTCCCAAGATGTTACCTCCTGGTCGCTGGTCACTAGCTAGGATCAACATAGACAGGGAGTTATTTCTATCTGCAGTAGGATTGACTATTTTAAATGAACTTGTGGTTCCAGGCCATCTCTTAGTGGACAAATCCCCACATCACAACAACCACCAGAGAAATTGCCACTAATCAGCATGCTTGTTAACGAGCTTAGGAAAGAAGGCGGCAGCTAAAAGGGCTGGGGCCCCAGAATGCGGTCTCTCCTCTGAAGCTGGCCTGGCACAAGGGGGCTGCAGCGGGAAGTGAGCAGAGAGCTTCGTCTCTTACTTCCTAAATCACCTCCTTCCTGAAGAACCATCTCAGTGTCTCAGCATTGTCCTCTGGACCCCATCAGAGGCTCTCCTGAGTATAAAAATAAAATTTTGGTGGGGAGGGTCACGAGATCCGTCTTATTTATTAAGAATCTGAAGGAACAATGGGTCATGCTCCAAAAACCTACCCTGATGGTTCCAGGACCTTTACCATCTGAGATCACATCCCAGGGCAGCAGAGGGCAGAGGCTGGAAACAAGGCAGCCTTGGAGACTATTAAAGGACTCTTGTGCCAAAATGAAGAAACTTACATTATTTCTGGAATCATCGCCATTTTGTTTTATATCACTAGGTGAACCACAGATGGTATTTAAGATACGGTTAATTCAGAGCACAGGAAGTCCCTGCAATCCCTGTGCTACTAGAATTCCCAGCAATACACTTATTTAAATAACTATACCATGAGACAGTAAAAAGCTACCTGGAGAGAAGAAGAAAGCAAAGAAGCAATTTTTGATACGAATCCCAATAGCAAATCCAGTAACATTTTCTATTTCCAATTTCTGAATGACTCTCTGAGCTGTTTACCATCCCAGGTGTACCAAGGGGATGGGTGAGACAAAAACGAACCTGCAGTTGACTTAAAAGGAAGTCCGTCTTGAATTCTTACTGTGGTCGCACCTGCTCCCTTTCCCTCCACTCCACCCTGGGTGATAGATGCAAATCTTCTGATTTGAATAAAGGGTGCCCATATATCTGGAGTTTGAGTGAATACCCACAGCCCACAGGCTAAATAAGTCAGAGGGAATTTCAGAGGCATCCGCACAGCTCCTCCATTCCCTTTCAGTTAGGAGCCTGATGCACAGGGGTGTGTCTGTGGGATGCAGCTGGGGGGCTGGATAAACACAAGGGAGTACATCTCTTTAGGGAAGGGTAAGCCCAGCTGCCATCAACCATAGTCTTAGTACAAATCACGCATATTTACCTCTACAGTGTGCATCGTCCCAGATGCCAATTTCCAGGGCGTGCTGAATTCCCAATGCAAAAGTCGTTCTTCCCGTGGAGTTATTTCCTATGGTCCAACTTGGCTAGAAAGAGAAGTCAACGATGGCCACTTTACTAGGTGCTTAATGTAGATTTACCCCTTCTGGTCTAGGTTATCAAAGCCATGGCACAGTCATTTTCATTTCTTTCCACAAACAACAGGAAAAAAATGAAAAGAAATGAAGGTTGTTGCAGATGTTGAGGACACCTAATAGGCGACAAGCACTGGTGAGAGGAGGTGGAGCTTCACCCCCCACCTCGGAAAAGAGGGGAAAGAGCGTTAAAGGACTCTTCTTTTTTCCCTTTTAACGCCTGCTGTGCCTCACAGCTTTCATTCAAGCGGAAAATAGCTGGGCGTGGAAAATTTAGAACACCCCTCCTAATGAAGGCATAGCCCAAGGACAGCCACTTCTAGAACCAAGAGGCCCCTTGAGCTGAACACAAGCGTATTTCCCTCTCATAGAGGAGTGCAGAGGTTGTGGGCAGGGTCGGGTAGGAAACTGACTCTGCTCCATGGGATCTTTCAGGAATCCAAGCTCTTCTGGGTCTTTTCTATTTTTTTTTTTTCTATGAAGGCCTAATTTACCGAGAGTCCAATTCAGTTTTTAAGTGTACCCTCCTACCATATGGGTCCACTGTTCCCAAAGCATTGCTCTCATCTGGAATAGGAAAGCAAAAGAGAGGGCAAACCACAGCTTCTTTCTAGAGGGCAGCTCATTTCCCACCGACTAGAATTTAATGATATACCTAGCTTCCAGGGAGCCAAGGCAATGGGGTCTGTGTGCCCAGCAGAACATGGGAGAGTCTATTTTTGACAGGACGAAGGGGAAATAATTATAATTAGGGGACTGTGCCATGCATCAAATCTTAATGAAACTAAAAAATTGGGTTATTTTCCAATACCTTTTAACAAAAGAGGATGGTGGAGTAGAACACAGTTTACAAATCATCAACAGAGCCAAGATTTTGTGTGGCAATATCCATCTCTGGCATCCTCCTCTGTTGCTGGTTTGTTTATGTTTTTTGTTTTGTTTTGTTTTGCCTATCACTTCCATTTTTCCAAAGATCAATTAAATTGATCTTTAATTGAATCAATTAAAAGCATGACATTTTCTGTCAAACACAAGAGAATGGTACCACATAATGTCTTTGTTATTTACCTGTAGCACAATCAAATTCACTTTCAGTGACTCTGGTGATCATAAAGTGAGGAAATCATTGGCCCAAGAGTCCTTTCAAGTCCAAAGCCGTTCTGCAATGCTTGGTGAGTAGCTATGGTTCAGAGTATCTGGTGACAACAAGAAAAATATCCTGTACTGTTTTCTGAATCATATGTTTCCTATGTCGTAGACTGTGTCTCTGATTGGATCTTAATTTTCCATGACAATTATGAAAATACAAGGAGGATGATTTTCCGTAGACTGTCAATATTCCTTTAGGTAGTTCATTGTTTTTGATGAATTCATGACTCATTGTTGGCAGAGAAAACTTTGACCAAGTAAAGGAAAATAAAAGATGTTTGGGGTACCTATGAAATAAATATATAATGATGTCAATGCCAAATTATCAAGGCAGTAGCTAATAATTGATAAGATGCCTTATCTGTTCAGAAAATGTCAATGCCTGGGGGCAGTAACTGCTCTGGCATTGATGTCTCCTACTGAGTGGATGGCTTATCAGAAGGCAATACCCTTCCAGCCTCAAAAGTAGTAATAACACAGGGCACCTGGGTGGCTCAGTGGGTTAGGCTGCTGCCTTCGGCTCAGGTCATGATCTCAGGGTCCTGGGATCGAGTTCCGCATCGGGCTCTCTGCTCGGCAGGGAGCCTGCTTTGCCCCCCTCTCTCTCTGCCTGCCTCTCCATCTACTTGTGATTTCTCTCTGTCAATTAAAAAAAAAAAAAAAAGTAGTAATAACACAAACAATAATAACAACAATGATAGTAGCTATGATTTCTTTAGTTCTGCTACTTATTGGCCAGCCTATTAATTACTTTTTAAAATATTTTATTTATTTCTTTGTTTGTTTATTTATTTATTTTCGAGAGAGTATGTGAGAATTGGGGGAGAGGGGGAAGGGAGAGGGGGAAGAATAAATCTCAAGCAGCCTCCCCACTGAGCACAGAGCCCCATCAGGACTCGATCTCACCAGCCTGAGATCATGACCTGATCTGAAATTGAGAGTTGGTCGCTCAACCGACTGAGCCACCCAGGTGCCCCTATGCTAATTGCTCTTAATGTACTCTCTCTTTTAACAGTTGCTGCAATAATATTGCAAAGTAAATACAATAGGCAATATTCTTAGTTAGCTCAGCCTGTGCTTGTGATGCTGAAGGTAATAACTAACATACCTTGGGTGCTTCTTCTGTGGCAGACCACGTTCTAAACACAGGGAAGCAGAATTCATCCCCATGGCATCCTTGAGTGGGATTTCGCAGAAGGAGATTTCTATTATCAGACAGAAGGCAGTGATTCCCAGCCACAGCTTTAGTTTGCTGTTTGCAGCCACTCACATTGTCTCAGAAAGCGTAGCTTCTGGGCATACTAACAAGTCCACCAGTGCTGTGGCTCTCTAAAATAAATCTGACCATTTTTGGTGATGCAATGCATCACACGTGGTAGAAGTGGGAGGCAGCCAGGCTGGGCAGAAATGCTGGGATGGCATGTGTGGCTATCAGCAGCTGACCTTTAATTCAGATCCCCCAAGTTCATCCAAAGTAGAGAATCATGATTTTCATCAGAATGGTCTCTCCTTATGTCCTCAAATACTCAAAAGTGGGGGAAAAAAAGAGAGAGAGAGAGAGAGAGAGAGAGAAAAACATTTAAAGGAGGAAAATTTGAATCAAATTTGCCATGAAGAGAGATTCTGTGTCGTTTCCGGATTCCTTCTATACCCAGCACAGTGCACCTTCTGTGACTAGTGCTCAGTAAAGCCTGATAAATAGTTGTGATTGGCTCATACGCAGGAGACTACCTTGACCAGGCAGGTCACTTGAGAGTCTTTCTCTGCTTCCTCGATTTTATTATTTTTATTTCTATTTTTTTAAAGGTTTTATTTATTTATTTGACAGAGAAAGAAAGACAGCTAGAGAGGGAACACAAGCAGGGAGTCTGATGCCGGAGTCGATCCCCAGACTCCAGGGACCATGAGCTGAGCAAAGGCAGATTCTTAACCGAATGAGCCACCCAGATGCCCCAGCTTCCTGGATTTGAAACAATTAGATTTAAAACTAGTAAATTTAGCAAAGAAATTTGCTTGGCTGATTGAAAAACTGAGACGATGGTGCCTACAAAGGTAGAAGATTTTTCTGCCTTCTTCTTCTGACTTCCATTAAGTAGAAATAAAGACTTTCTTGCTGAAAAATTGTTTTTATTGCAAGAGCCTGCATTCAGTCAACTAAAACGCAAGCTTCTGCCTATAAACTGTGTTTTAATAGTTTTTAGAAAATCATGACACATGGCCAGGTGAAGACATAGTATAGCCACAAGTTATACTTATTGTTAATCATTTTGGATAGAGCTGAATTTAAAATAAACTTGTCCAGTTTTGTTAGTCTTTATTACTATTAGCGATAGTGGTTGTTATTTATCTGAATCCTGTCACTCCATGTCTTTATTGTAAAAAAAAAAAAAAATTTTAACCCACAGAATTTTTTTTTAAATATTTTATTTATTTATTTGACACATAGAGGTCACAAGTAGGCAGAGAGGCAGGCAGAGAGAGAGAGGTGGAAGCAGGCTCCCTGCCAAGCAGAGAGCCCAATGCAGGTCTCAATCCCAGGACCCTGGGATTAGGACCTGAGCAGAAGGCAGAGGCTTTAACCAACTGAGCCACCCAGGCGCCCCAACTCACAGAAGTTTTTATTTGTTGAAACGGCTGTTACAGTTTTGTTCCCCTCCTACAGGAGCTCACCCCAATAACAGGCACTAACCAAATAATAGTGCCTCAGACAGGATCTGCCTCTAAAAGTTCATGCTTCAACGTTCATTCGTCATATGACAAATGACATATGGTCAATCTCCACCCAAACGAGGGGACTTTGGAGGGTAGGGTCTCCATCTTATAAGACACTGTGTCTTTTTTTGGTTTTTAATAGATTTTATATTTATTTGTTTGACAGAGAGAGAGAGCCTAACCAAGCAGAGCAGGAGGCAGAGGAAGAGAGAAGCAGGCTCCCTGCCAAGCAAGGAGCCTGTAGCCAGGCTTGATCCCAGGTCCCTGCAGTCATGACCTGAGCTGGAGGCAGACTCTTAACCTACTGAGCCACCCAGGCACCCCAAGACACTGTGTCTTATAAGACACCCTACCACAGCCCCTGTAAATGCCCACAAATTTTTCTAAAAAGAATAATCAACTTAATGTGTCAATCCCTTGAAGGGAAGGACTTCATTTTTTTTTTCCTAGCAGTGACTGTGAAGCTTCTTTTTCAGGTTGGATGTTTGATCACTAACTTTGATAAAAAGAAACAGAAACCAAAGCAAACGTGTTAGTCATCACCTGAATTGATAAGCAAACTGAACATGATTTGAAGCAATAAAATACTAACAAAGGCAAGTATTTGGATGTTTTATATTTCCAATCACACACAGATTTTGAAGACTACATCTCCTGAATCAGGGATTTGTGCCCCTATATTTAGGGTCTACTTTGGCCATGTGCAGCTTATGAAGCTGGTGAAGAAGTGCGCACAGACATTATTCATACTTATTGAGCACCCGCTAATCCCAGCACTACCTTGGGCACTAGGATAAAGAGGGAAAAAATAAAATAAAATTCTATGAAGAAATGGTTACTAACAATTCAAGGTAATCAGTCCCCAAATTAATGGTGTATATAGTCTTGCTTTGTGTGGCTTTCTAACTTTACACTCTTGAAAATTATTGAGGACCCCAAAAATCTTTATCTATCAGTTAATACCAAATTAGGAATTCAAAACTAAAAAATTGGGCACCTGGGTGGCTCAGTGGGTTAAAGTGTCTGCCTTTGGCTCTGGTCATGATCCCAGGGTCCTGGGATTGAGCCCTGCATTGGGCTCTCTGCTCAGCAGGGAGCCTGCCTCCCTCCGCCACCTCTGCCAGCCTCTCTGCCTCCTTGTCATCTCTGTCTGTCAAATAAATAAATAAAAATCTTTAAGAAAATAAAAACTAAAAAATTCTTTAATATATGTGAATTCTTTTAAAATAATAAAACAACCCCATTGCATATTAATATAAATAACATGTTCTTAAGAAATATAACTATTTTTCAAGGAAAAAACATCAGTAGGGAAAAGAATGACATTGTTTCACATTTTTTGCACACCTCTTTTATGTCTGGCTTCATAGAGAAGAGTTGGGTTGTCAGACCCACCCGTGTGTATTCAATCTGTTCCAGTGCTTTCGGTTGAAGTATATAAAGAAAACTCAGCCTCTCAGAGATGTGTAATAGCAAAAGGGGAAGAATTTTAATGGCCATTTTAGATCACTGTGGCTGTTCTTTGCTACTACATCAAACGTTAACAAGTGACAGTTTCTCAAAAGTTCACTTCAATGTGAAATCTAAAACCATGCCGTGAAAGCCCATCAGTCTTTCTTGCAATTCAAATTTTGTTAACACCATGAATTGGTCTTTTGAAAAATAGCAGCAGATCTTTGAAATGTCAACACTTCAGTTATACAAAGCAAAAACATGAACATTTGCTCATATCGCTACTGATCTCACTGGAAAAGCCATTAAGTACTTAGAAGCCATTGAACTCATTAATTGTTGAACTAATTTTCATTTAAAATCTCAAATTTTATCATCGGCAATAAGTACTGCCAGTTGTTTCCCTTGAAGGGTCAGACTCAAGTTCCTTATTTTTGAGAAAAGTGGCAGCCGAGGACATCAGGCTGTCGATCGCTCTCTCTGAGAAATCTGGTGTTGCTAGTTGCTAGCTGGTAGCTAGTTGCTTGCAACTCGGTCGAAAAAGTGCTCCAGTTCCTCAAAAGCCTACATTTAATCATCTAAAATGTAAATTTCTGGTTTGTAAAACAATTTTTAAGTAACTGGGGAAAGGCGGTGACAGGTGGGTCAGGACAGGACACAATGGTAATCAGAATTACCCTGCCAGTGCCTGATAAGGAAGAATGCCATGACTACTGGTACAGCTCGGTGTCACTGCCCGGACTGGTCCTAAGACTTGACCAATTTTATCCACCATCAGTGCAAACATCAATCTAGTGAAATGGGCAAATGGTGTCCTTAAAATATTATGAAAATGGCTTTTCCCTTGCTGTCCAACCAAAAGGGTATCAGGACACATCCCCACCCACCCACCCACACACACACAAAAAACTGTTGAGGGAAGACGCAAGCACACCCAACCTAGGTGGAAGATTTAGGATTTGTTGTTGTTGTTTTAAGATTTTATTTATTTATTTGAGACAGAGAGAGAGAGCGTGAGCACAAGCAGAGAGGGTCAGAGAAAGGGGGAGAAGCAGGCTCCCTGCTAGCAGGGAGCCGATGAGGGGCTCGATCCCAGGACTCTGGGATCATGACTTGAGCCGAAGGCAGAAGCTTTAACCCACTGAACCACCCACACACCCCAGATTTAGGATTTTAATGTCCCTTGACTTCAATTAGCTGCACGAGTGACTATGAGCTGAAGTATATACAGTGATGTATTTAATATGTCCTGATTACAGAGCCAGCCTTCTGTACCATGAAGATCATAGAGGTTTCAGCACCAGGTGATGTATGGAATTATTGAATCACTACATTGTATACCTGAAACTAATACAACACTGTATGTTCACTAACTGGACTTAAAAGATAAAACAAAAATAATAAATAAATAGATAGATAGATAAATAAAATCACAGATGTATCTTTTGTAAGTGGTCACAGCAGCTACTGTTAGGGGAAAAAAAATCCCATAACCAATTTTCTTTGGTCCTTAAAGGTAAAAGCATTTTCTGACCTTCTTTCTCCAGATTACCTCTGGCAGATGGCTAGAGAGATGAGTTAGCCTATCTGATTTCAGCAAGCTCCACAAAGGCGATCAAGAGGGAAAAAGAGGGTTACATGTCACCAACCCCGCTTACTAAGATCAAAAAGTCTAGAGCCCCAGCAATTCAAAGCTTTTTTTCAAAAACTTTTATCAAGTAGGCCCATGTGCTTGCCACAGATTAATTTAAAAGCGAGTGTTTGAAAATAGGTCAGAGAATTATAGCAATGCTAGAAGGAGACTCTGACTTGGTTTTTAGCCCTGTTACCTTTTTCTTTATATGGCAAAATATGCCCAATGCAATAAGTATTTTTGAACATTTTATATAGAAAAGATAGGTTACACTATTATCAAATATTTTATTGCATAGGAACAAAAAGGCTTGAGCATTCTCATTGTAAAGAAAAAACCTGGAACAATATATGCTAAGGGTTAGCTTAGACGAAAGGTTATAAAAGGGACCCAGGTCATAGCAAGATAAGAGAGTTCATCTTGTCTGCTGCCAGTTCAGCCCAGTCTGTATCTTCCCGCACCCTGTTCCCTCTATAGAAAAGCAACATTTGGTCAAAAAAACGAGTGGGCCAAATTAATAGGCTTTACATTTCTTAGAACAGTTTCAGATTTTCAGAAAACCTGAGCAGATAACATAGAGAATTCTCCTATACTGCCCATCACCCGCCACACGCCTTCCACCCCGACCCCGCCACACACACAGCTTCTCCCATCACAAACATCTTGCACTGGTGTGGTACAGTTGTTACAATTAATGATCTAGTATTGATGTGTTGTAATTACCTAAGTTCAGAATTTACATTAAGGTCTGCTCTAGGTGTCATATAGTTCTATGGGTTTTGACCCATGCATAATGTCTTGTATCCATCGCTATAGTGTCATACAGACTACTTTCACCACCCGAAAATCCCCTCTTCTTCACCTGATCATCCCTCCCCCTTCAACCCCTGACAACACACATCAAAGCAAATGGTATACTTTCTTTTCACCAACCAAGGAGACACCTGGTAATTTTCTGACTGCAACACAATAGCATAAAATAAGATCTAAAAAATATCTTCTTGAAAAGGAAAACTTGATCTATTTAAATAATTCTTCGGTCGAAGGGAACTAAAACATGTATTACACATTATTTAAGGATTGATGACAATAGAAATGCAAAAGAAACAAGCAAAAGGAAAAGAGAGAGAGAGATGAAACAAGACACAGACTCTTCACTATAAAGAACAAACTGATGGTTACCAGAGGGGAGATAGGCCTGGGTGAGAAGGGTGATGGGAGAAATAGGTGATGGGGATTAGGAGTGCACCTGCTGTGATGAGCACAGGCTGTCCATCCTATTAAGTGTTGAATCACTATATTGTACACCTGAAAGTAATATAACACTATATGTTAACTAACTGGAATTAAAATAAAAATTAGAAATAAATACATAAATAAATAAGTACATAAATACATAAATAAATAAATAAATTCAAGATTAAGAAAGGCCCCCGGAAAGCTGATGAAATTCAAATATTAGTTTAAAAAAGTATGTGGGGAATAAAAAAAGTCTATGATCCAGCCAAAAAAGTGAAACATGAAGTAATTTCTGAAATAGTTCTGTCAGACATCTTTTATTCTGAAAACTGGCATGGAGTTTCATTACAATGTAATCTGTATTAAATCTAAGATTGATTCACTTAAAAAAAAAAGAATTAGTGACAATATAAATACTCCATAGAAAACTCAAGAAATATAGCCAATGTCATTTTCAATAGAAAATCCATAACCTTAAACATTATTACTAATTCATAAGAAAAATTTCAATTAAATGAAAAAACAATTCAACTTAAGAAATTTAAAAAAGCATAACAAATCAAAAATAGTAACAGTAGAGAAGGGACAAGTATTAAACCAGAAATAAGAGATTTGGGACGCCTGGGTGGCTCAGTTGGTTAAGCTTCTGTCTTCGGCTCAGATCATGATCCCAGAACCCTGTGATGGAGTCCCGCACTGGGCTAGCTGCTCAGTGAGGAGCCTGCTTCTCCCTTTGCCTACTGCTCCCCTTGCTTGTGCTCTCTCACTCTGACAAATAAATAAATAAAATCTTTAAAAAAAAAAAAAAAGAAATGATTTGGAAAGAAAATAAAAGCATCAGAATGAATAAGATTTATCTGTGAACAGATGCAAAGAAAACTAACCTATGAGAGAGAAAGCACAACTCTGTAATACTAGCAAAAAAATTTTATGAGTTTACAAATCATAAGTACAAATCAAAATTTTTGTCCAGAAACACTGTAATAATTATAATTGCCATAACTGTTTTCTAGAGAAACTGAAATTAACAGAATTTATTTCCCCCCCTCCAAAAACTATTTTTTAATTGGAAACAGTTAAAGATATATCTCTAGAAAGTAGATAAGACCTGATTAGTTTTATAGATAAGTTACAGCAAGCCTTCAAGGAACAAGTAATACCTCTGGTACCTATTGGTTCCAAACAAACAAAAAGTCTGGAAGATTTCCATTTCTCTAGACTTGCATGGCCCTGATCCCAAAATCTAACCAGCACTACAAAGAGAACTGACTGAGGAAATCTATTTACAAAAATGTCTTAGACCTTTCTCAGGCTGCTCTAACAAAATACCAGAAAGTGGGTGGTTCATAAACAACAGAAATTCAATCCTCACAATTCTGGAGGCTGGGAACTCCAAGAGTAAGTGCCAGGAGGTTTGGTGTTTGGTAAGGGTCCACTTCCTGCCGTATGGCTTTCTTTTCGCTGTGTCCTCACTTGACAGAAGAGGCAGGGCAGAGGTGAAGAGGTTCTCCGGGGTCTCTTTTATATTTTTTTTTTGGGGGGTCTCTTTTATAAAGGCACTAATCCCATTTGTGAGAGATCCATCCTCATGACCTCATCACCTCCCAAAGGCCCCACCTCCAAATACCACCACCTTGGGGGTTAGGATTCAACATATGAATTTTGGAGGAACATAAACATTCAGTCCATTGATAGAAATGGTCATTATACTTTATATTCTATTATGCATGTTATATATATACAACATATATATTATATATATAATGAACATTTCTATAAATTCCAAAGACTTTTGATAACTATTTATTGATCAAAATAATCAATAAAGTAGAACTACACGGATACTCATTATCGTAATGCTTATCTCTCACCCCATACCACCCCACCCTGTGTGTGTTTGTGTAATCTAGACATATCCTAAATCGGGAACTAGAAAGGTGTCCTTGATCAACATTTATATTTAATATTGAACAATCTAGTTAATATTTCTCACACCAGCAAGGTTGTAATTTTTCTGGCAAAAATCAGGTTCTGCTGCTTGACCAAAGGATCCTGCCCTTCCTAACTCCTCTATGAACAAGGAATGCAGGGGAAGATGAGGGTCCCTCTCCTGGTGTTCAAACTCCAGTATATCCTGCTCTTGTCTGTGGATCTATGGACATCCCACCAGTCCCACGTCCGAAGCCTTCCTCACAGATTCATGGGAGCCTGTCCCAATGTCCTTCTCCAGGCCCTTTATGTACTGGTTAGGATTTGATCAGAATCCTAGATCACAGATCCCAGATCACAGAAGCAGAACCTCTGTGAATGTTAAAGATAAGGAACTTATTACTCCGATTAGACCTTGGATAGTTGTGAGGTGAACTAGAAAAGTAAAGTTCTGGAAAGGATCAGAGAAAAGTCACTAACTAGCCCGGGAGTGGGTAACTGAGTCAGCGCCAGCAGGAAGTTAGGCACACCCAGCTGCTGGAAGGCTGGGACCAGTGGAGACATTCAATGAAGGTCGGTGGCTCCTCATGGCTGCCATCTGTGTGAGTTGCAACAAGGAATCTGGTGGCGCACGTGGAGTTACCGTTAGTCAGTTGTCAGCAATGAGAAACACCATGTGGTGTTGGGTGAAGCAAGGACAAAGTGGAACCCACCAGCACCTTGGTCTCTCACCAAAGATGACCTTTGGAACACAATAGCCGCTGATTCATCTCTGACTCCCAAACCTCATGCATACTTCTCCTGTGGCCAATCCTAACCTGGGTCAACAGGGGAAAGAATTCTCAGAAACGTAGGTCTTAATTAGCTACCCTGAGAGAGAACAAAAATGCTACAGTTTGCCGAACGACCAGAAATAAACTCCATCACCAATACATTGGATTTATATGTAAAAAATCTGAAACATAAAACATTATGGAAAGATATAAAAGAAAAGATGAATAAATAAGAGGTATTGATGGACAAAAAGAACCAATATTATGAAGACATCAGCTCTAAATTAATCTATAAATTTTGTGCAATCCAAATCAAAATTATAGTCATTCAAGAATGCTTCTAAAAGACTATCTAATAGACAAAAAAATATCAAATCTGAAAAATAAGAGAAATTAGAGGTGGGATTGACAATACGGAGTTTGTCCCCACTATTTAAAAGCACATATAATAGTAAAAACACATATAATAACATATATAATAGTAAATTTTAAAAAACACTTATAGGGACTCCTGGGTAACTCAGTCGGTTAAGTCGCTGCCTTTAGCTCGGGTCATGATCCCAGCGTCCTGGGATCCAGTCCCACATCGGGCTCCTTGCTCGTCAGGGAGCCTGCTTCTCTCTCCACCTCTGCCTGCTTGTGCACACTCTCTCTCTGATAAGTAAATAAATAAATAAATACACATATAATAGTGACTTTATGTGAGTCACTATCACAGGAATGGATAAACAGATAAATAGAATGGAAACGTTAAACAATCTAATAACTCCAGATATGTATAGAAAATAAAGATCACATTTAAAATCAGTAGGGAAGGATGTCTGGGTGGCTCAGTTGGTTAACCGACTGCCTTCAGCTCAGGTCATGATCCTGGAGTCCCAGGATCCAGTCCCACGTGAGGCTCCCTGCTCCACAGGGAGTCTGCTTCTCCCTCTGACCTTCTCCCCTCTCATGTTCTCTCTCACGGTCTCTCTCTCAAATAAATAAATAAATAAATAAAATCTTTTTTAAAAAAATAAGTAAAAAATATAATCAATAAGGGAAGATGACCTATTTAAGAAAGATATTGAAAAACTAAAAAACCATTTCAAGTAGGAAGAAAAACATAGCAAGATCCCTACCCATTTTCTGTACTTGAGCTGTTTTCACACCATGTCCATCCACTGGTGCTCACGTTTGGACAAAAGCTGGATGGGCTGCAGACTTATTATTCCACTAAGTCTTTCTGCTAAGAAGGAAGTTAGGGGCCTAAAGTTACTCCCATCCTGTCTGTCAATATTCTTCTCGTGTAGATTCTAATTTTCAGTTCAATTCCTCAAATATTTACTAAATAAGGCAGGCCAAATCACTATGCTTCAGAATTCTAAAAATAAACAACTTAGTCCCTGTTCTACACTTTTGTTAAAAGAAATAATAGTTCACACTGATTGAGTACTTCCTAGGCGTTGTTCTAAGGGCTTTACATATATTACTTATCTAATCATTGCAACTTGTCAGCTAAGTGCTATTATTATCTGTTCCACAGATAAGGTGGAGAGATTTACTTCAGAGGACTCCGCAGCCCCGTGGCAGAGCCGGGATTCAAACACAGGAGATCTTCACCAGAACACTGGCTCCACACCACTGTGGAGAGAAACCAACAGGTAAGCAAATAAATTCCATCTCAATGGGCTTCTCCATGCCAGTAAAATCTCACCCTAACCCCTGAATCCAAATCTCTAGTCATCAGGTCTAGGCATCATTACATGTTAGAAGTTACACGGATGACACAGTGGTGTAGGTCCGGTTGAGAAGCACCAGACCTCACCTCCTCCCCTGAGAGGGACCGCTCAGTCCCTCTGCTCCCGACATGATTACTCCCTTGCTATTCCCAGACCATGCCAGCCACACTCCTGCCTGGGGTCTTCATACTTCCTCTTCCCCTGTATGGAACCTTCTTCCCAACATACGCACGGAGCCAGCTTCTTTCCTTCCTCCAGTGTGGGCAGAAATGTCTTCTTATCAGAAAGCCCGCCAAGACCACTGTACCTAAAATAGCATGTGTGCACACACAAATCTCCTTCCGCCCCTCCCTATCCCCTTATCCTGGCTAATTTTCCTCCCAGAACTTAGCAACAAGATCAGATACGTTATATAGACATAGACCCAGACACAGACAGATATATATATATATATATATATATGTATTTTTTTAAAGTTTCTGTCTTCCCTTCCCCCACTTCATAATGAAAATTCCATGAAGTAGGGACTCTTTTGGTCATAGCTACTAGTAGGTGCTCAATAAATAATTGTATACATGAACAACAGATGAAAAAACCCCTACAGCAGCACCATGTCCAAATTCGAAGGGGAAAGGAATGGGAGAAGTGTTCTGGAAATCAAGAAAGGAAATGTTTAACTGTTCATGTTTGTGCCCCCCCCCCCCCCCCCCCCCGCTCCTGGGCCCCCAGGGAAGCTGTGCTTTAACATTTACCAAGGTCAGAATGACTCAGCAAAACCTCAAAGCATGGGCTCTATTTCTGCCCAAGCACACACTGTATGTCTGCTTCATTAAAAAAATAAATAAATACCCAAAGAGGAGCATTCCAAACATAAAGATATGAAAATAAACCCCTCTGGTTCCCATAAGGTAAAAGTCATACACCCTTGTACATACTATAAACATAAAACAAAGTCTGTAACTTTCTGGGATGTCCCTCATCATGCTGATCTGCAATTCTTTATATAAAAAGTATAGGTAGCCTTGCACCAAACATTGCTTCTCCTGAGCACTCTCTTTTGCAAGACTGTGTAACCAGGGCAATTGTCCTAATTTGGGTTGGAATAAAACCTTTTCCTTTCTCTTTAAAATTTTAGAAAAGTGTTCTTCACTGTGCATGGGCACAACATTTGTACTTGTATCAGAAAAAGCAAAAATTCTGCCAGGCCCCCTGATTTTCATTTGACTACTTCCTTTGAGTACATTGTCTCCCCCCAGCAACAATGGCAAACAAGAGAGGGCTGGCTAGGAAGGGGAGTATTTACCTTTTACCATCTGTCAGTGGAGGCGCCCAAGGGAGAAAGGTTAGGAATGGTGCTGGATTAGCCAAAACTCGTGTTGTCACAAGAGACAAGACTAATTGAAACAAACCGGAAAGGATTGCTAGATATTTAGAAGAGATAAATTCTGCAAAAACACCTAAAGTGTCTATAAGGTTTAAATTATGCGTATCTCTTCTTCCCACAGCCATCTAGGACTGGTAGCCTGGACACGAGATAACAAATGGACCAAATGACCCAAACTCTGAGGATATATTTACCAATGAAGATGGGGATCAATAATTGGGCTGGACAAGTAGATTTGGGGGAACATGGGGAGCAGGTAGCCAAACACTGCCATTTTATAGCTGAGGAAACAATCCAGATAGTTATACAACTTACTCAGAGCCTCCCAACTAAATTAGATGTAGATAAAAAATGAAGTTTAAATCCTACTCCAAGAGTATGGGTGGGTGTCTTTGTTTCTTACCTCCACTGTAACAGATGACCAGAAACTAACATTACATTGTATGTTACCTAAGGAATTTAAATAAAAACTTGAAATAAAAGTAAATAAACAAATAAAATATGAAGATGATTGTTTTACATAAAAAAAAGAAACAGGCTCATATCATTTCATAAATATAGAACACAGTCTGTACGTTACCCATCCTTCAGTATTTCTCGATGGCT
Source organism: Mustela nigripes (assembly GCF_022355385.1). Taxonomy (NCBI): domain Eukaryota; kingdom Metazoa; phylum Chordata; class Mammalia; order Carnivora; family Mustelidae; genus Mustela; species Mustela nigripes. Next base: position 31,216,798 of record NC_081571.1, read on the forward strand.
TCATAAATGGTCTGTTGTCTTTGTGGAACTTCTCTGGTGTCCCTCTTCTAATGTGTCTATGTATGGGTCTCTCTATATTTTGATATGGGTCTTTTTAACCCATTTTTTTCATCTGTAATTCTAGGAAGTTAATCTCCTTGGTTTCTCCAAACATTTCTTCTTCTCTTTCCTTTGGTTGACATTTTTCTCTTGAAGGGATTCCTATCAGATGAATAATGGCACTTATGCTTTTATCTTCTGGGTCCTTGGGTTTGGCTTTTCTTTTAAATTTTCTGTCTCTTGACCCTCTCCTTCAAGGAGAGCTCCTCATCTGACACTCGAACTCATAAACTTAATCTCGGCTGTACTCTTCCCAGTGTCTATCCCCTCACGATGTTGTTGATCTCAACTAGTCAGTTTTTCATACCTGCTTCCATTTTGTTGTTTTTTACTCTGTGGTCTTGTTTTACAGTGCCCCCATCTCTCTCCAGGTGCATTTAACTACATGCCAATGTGTCAGTGAGAGTTCAGGATGGCGGATGCTATCTGACTTGTCTTTAAGGCAGTTACAGTGACTAAGCGCTCATTTCCCTGGGGACAAGAGGTCCTTTTTCAGGGAATGTGTTTTGGGGAAGAGCCAAAAGCCCTAGTTTGTGTCACTGTGGGTGAATTTAAGGGGAAGAGGGATGGGGCCCCCGCAGGGAGCCCCAGACACCATAGAAGCATGGCTGGTCTCTCCCCTTTGCTGCTGCTTCACCACGCAACTACTCTAGCCAGAATTTGACATTGAAATCCTTAGGGAGGCACAAAGCTGAGAGCGAAGGCTGGAAGTCAACAAATGGGTCTGCACCTGTTTCCTGACTCCTCAGTCCCGTGGCTTCTGCATTGCCCTGAGGTCACACGGGGGCGAGGTATACCACTTTCTAGTTTCCAATTGCTGCTGCCACAGCTTACCACAAACGTCATGCCTTAAAGAACAGAAATTCTCTTATAGTTCTGGAGAGAGGTCAGAAATCCTAAACCCAGTTTCACCAGGCTAACAGGTCAAGGTGTCAGTAGGGTTAGTTCCTTTTTGGGGACTCCAAGGGAGAATCCATTTCCTTGACTTTTTCAGCTTCTTGCTCCCCCTTCTTTCTTCAGAGTACAGAGTACAGACCTCTGCCTCTGTGGCTACATCACCTCCTCCTCTGACAGAATCCTCCTGTGTCCCTGTTATAGGGGCTGTTGTGATTCCATCAGGCCGCTAGATAATCCAGGATAATCTCCTCATCTCCAGATTCTTTTTTTGAGTTTTTGAGTGTGGGGGGGGAGAGAATTTTTTTCTTAATTCAATTAATTAACATATAGTGTGTTATTAATTTCAGAGGTGGAATTCAGTAATTCATCAATCCTATATAACACCCAGTGCTCATTACATCCCATGCCCTCCTTAATGCCTGTCACCCAGTTACCACAACCCCCCACCTCCCTTCCCTCCAGCAACCTGCAGTTGTTTCCTATGAAGCAACCTGGGTTGAAACAACACCTGGGTGGCTCAATCATTAAGCATCTGCCTTCGGCTCAGGTCATAATCTCAGGGTCCTGGGATCCAGCCCCGCATTGGGCTCCCCTGCCAGGCGGGAAGGCTGCTTCTCCTCTCACACTCCCACTGCTTGTGTTCCCTCTCTCGCGGTCTCTCTCTCTCTGTCAAATAAATAAAATCTTTAAAAAAAAAAAAAAAAAAAGACCCTTATGGTTTGTCTCCCTGGGGGAGAGAGAATCTTAAGCAGGTTCCACACCAGCATGGAGCCTGACAGGGCTCTATCTCACAGCCTTGAGCCGGGAGCCGAATCGGAATCGAGATCCACCCAGCTGCCCCAGCTTACCTCAAGATTCTTAACTCAGTCACATCTGCCAGCTCCTCTTGCCATATAGAGGTCCTATTTACAAATTCCAGGGGTTAGAATGTGAACATATCGGGGAGCCACCAATCCATCTACCTCAACTACCCAGGTTTATTTAAGCTGAAGGAACTTAGATTACAGAAACATTTTGAAACACCTACTAAGTACAGAGTGTTATGCTAAACAGGAGAGAGGTGTTGGGAAGCACAAAATTTATATATACGCATGAGATTGCGTGTCTCCCTGTTCATGGTACAGATGTGGTACAGAAGACACACATATGGAAAAATAGGGTGTGGGCTGCATAGGCAATCAACCTGCTTCGTATTTCAAAATCGCCACATTTTAGCTCTCTTGGTGGCATGGCCATCTGAGAAGGACTTTCAGATTCTAGAGGATGGGTACTCCCCTGGACTTCACATGAGGCGGGGGCACTCTTCTTGCACCATCAGTCTTCCTTATTGGGCAGATTCCGAGCACTTGGCGGTGTCCAATGGGTAAAGCTTGGCTCCTGGCCTTAAAAGCCGTTCGGGCTAGTGAGAGAGACAGACACAGATGGTGGAGAATAACACCGAGCGCTGGAGCAATGTTGTCTGCAAGGGTCAGGGAGAGCTGGCTAACCACCAGGCCCCAAGACCAACGAAAGCTCCAGGGGTTCCCGGATGAGGAAGGAGATAAGGGAGGCCCCGCTGGGAGAACCACAACTGCAGCGAGGCTCGAAGGAGCAGAAGCATCCTGCAAAGTGTGAGCCGCCAGGTGGTCTGGGTCCTCTTAGAGCTCTCTCCGCCTTCTGGGCTCTGAAGGAGAGATCAGTATCAAAACCATCCCTTGGCCGCCCCCTCTGACCTTCCCTCTTTTCTGTCCCTTCCTCTCTCCCGGAGACGGTACAGGTGATGATAGTACCTTCCCCACCACCCCCAAACTAACTCCTTACGGTACAACACACTGAATGCCTGAGGGCTTGGCAAGACGCAGGAAGATCAGGTGTGCTGATGCTGTCAGCCTTCAAACGGCCTCCTGACCATCATTTCCTCTCCAGAAACTTTTATCTCACATTCTCACAGCACCTGCCTTCAAAGGCCCAAGAGCCTCCCAGGTGCTATTAGGCCCCGTGATCATCGCTGGGGCTCAGGGCTCTGATCTTCCCTCATGGCTGGGAAAGGGGGCCAGCGGGACCCCAGACCTCCTGTGCAGGCCCTTCCCAGAGCTGCCCAGTACTCAGACCCCAAAACGCACCTGCCTCAGGGCTGGGTGCCGCCACATCACAGAGGACACTTAAACTATAGCATTTGTTGTTACCAGGCAGGATCAGAAGGCAATAAGGATTCTCCAAGCGGACTCTCCCCGAGGGCTTTTTTTTTTTTTAACCCCACCCTGTCGCTCCAAGGGAAAGAAAGACTGAAAAAAGCACCACCTCCCTCCACCCTCCTCCACAGTATTATTTCCACAGCAAGACAGAGGAGAGCTCATTCAAATCGCCCAAGCAGGGGAAAATTAAAAAATGACTATGATATGATACAGATTGGGCCAGATACATCACCAGATATCCTAGACCAGAGAGAGTGTGTCTCCTTCGTAAACACTGAATCAGGAAATCCACAAAGACCAAACTGACGTCATAGTTCCTTTCTGGCTAATAATCATTCCTTAACTTGACAGAAATAAATAGCACCTACTGCCTGAAGCTAAGTGTGTGTGAAAACCCCCTCCCTGGGAGGACCCTGGCAGACTGACCCCGTGGGCTGCTTTATAGACCGTTGACTTTGTGCACCGGGTGAGGGTAGTGAAACATCCGCTGCACCCCTGCCTAGACTTATGGGCAGTATTCACTGAGGGAGACATAACGCGAGGCTACCCTTGCTCTGTGCATGTGCTTAGGGCATTGGCCGACCAGGGCCCGGGGGCCACGTGGATTACCCTAAAAAGAGCTGGCAGGCGGGTCAGGGAATGACAGCACATTGGCTGGGATTCAAGCCCCGTTCAGAAGCATGGCTACGGAAGAGGGGACTCTGGCAGATCTCCCATTGTGGACTGACTGGTGGCATTCAGAAAACCACCATCGTGAAGTTGTTATGGTCATCTATTCACAATTTCCGTGGCTTGCTTGAATGGGTTATATTTGCTCCGTGAGTAACACAGAATGCACTGCCATGTTTTTACCCCAGATGTGGAAATAAATCATCCTACTCTTTCAACTATCTATTTCCTAACTTTAAAAACAAAAAGTTGGTTGTATCTCATCAGATAAGCCTGGAACTTCCAAGGAGTCCGTAATTCTCGAGCATTTGATCTGGATACGTTTGTAGCATCCAAGGAAATGCTGGGACCAGATAATGTGAGAATCTCTAAGAAGGTTGATTTTTTTAAGCCTATTTTGCAAATTGTAAGAAAGCTAATTCGATGATTTTTTTAGTCCATAGGCTTACAGTAAATTAAGAAAGAATTAGAATAAAAACTAATTTGTGCCCTCTATGAGGGCAGGAAATCATTCCAAACTGCAATCGGCATGCTTTTCTTAATGTACTTAACCTAATAGGTATGAGGTAAATGTACTGTCATTCACTTATTCACTCAAAAATAGTTTTTCAGCTCTTATAAGCAAGACACTGCTCTAGCACTGAAGACACAACAAAGTACAAAAAAGCCCCAAATCCTTGCCTTGTAGGTCTTATATTTTAATACTTTCCAATTCACCACCAACAACACAGAGATGAAAGCGCTGGGACCATGGAGTTTGCCTCTTTTGGCCTCACAACTCTTCCCACCAAATGGCTGTGTGGGGGGGTGCTGGGGAAGATGGGCGGGGCCTGGAGGCTAGGGGTTGGGGAAAGGGGCTGGGGCTGGGGGTGTCCGGGTGGAAGGAAACTTAACAGGGAGGCAGGTATCTACTGCAGCCTTTACAAGGCTTTGTAAAACAGGTTACTGCTCCTATTGCCTAATCCTCCTTCAAGAACCTCTGGATAAGTTCTTTTTCTCTGCACTGTATAAATATAAATTTTTAAAAATCTATTTCAAATAATGCACAGTAATTAATCTTACTGCATGAATCATACTCTAATAGTCAAGTGAAAGAACCTTAACTCAAAATATTTAGGGAGGAAAGGGGAATGAATTTGCTTGCATGATTGGGACATCTAGGGGGTCACGCTAGCGTCACGCAGGTGGGATCCCCAAAGTTCACGAGCTGCCTTTAGGCTGCCAGCTCCTTTTCCCCATCTTTCAGCTCTGCCTTCCTCCCTGATGGCTTCATTCTTGGCAAGCTCACTTCACAGAGTGGCAAAGATGCCCTCCTGCAAACCCAGCTCTTTGCGATTTTTTACCCCTCTGATGTCAGGAATAAAAGCAGCCTTAGAGACACTGAGGACTCCAAAAATGTAATCAGGTCATTCCATTGCTCTGTACCCATGCCACTAATCCCAGCTCTGCCTCTCCCTGTGTGTCAGTGTGCTATAGGTACGCTTCTCCCTGGCGGAGGGAGAAGGGCCATGCCGGGTCACAGATAGTTCCAATCTTGCACAATCCCAGCTCAGCAACTCTGGAGGACACAGAGAGTTTATGATTTCCATGTTCATGTAAAATCCCTGGAGAAGCCCCTGATTGCTTTGACTCAAGTATTAGACTATCAGCCCATTACCTTGGCCTTGGGGATAGGTACCTGATGGCCAGATATGGGTCACGTACCCATTTCTATAGCTGGGGCAAAGGCTGGCAGCACCATCAAATTCAGATGCATTCTTCTCCCCACCCCCAATGGATTTGCACTGCTCTCAGGAAAAGGACCCAAATCTCTCACAGCCCCACCTCAGTTGCCCTTGCCCAAGTGCAACCTTCAGGGGCTCAGTAGCCACCTGTAACCCTGGCTTACATGGACAACAATATGTAGACTCCTGGTCTGACCTCTCTTTTACTCTGGGGAGCTCAAAGCATTTGCTTAAATAAGCAAGCCTTGTATTAGTTTACTAGTGCTTTTGTGCAAATTACCATAAAGCTAGAGACTGAAAATGAATAGAATCTTATTTTATAGTTCTGGAAGCCAGAAGTCTATAATGGGCTCCACTGGGCTGAAACAAAGGTAGAGGCAGGGCCATCTCCCTCCAGGGGCTCTAGAGGAGAATCTGTTTGTTCACCTTTCCCAGCTTCTGGTGCTGCATTCCCTGTCTATGGCTACCTTCCTCCATCTTCATGGCCAGATCATAGCATGTTCAAACCAGTCCCTGCTTCCATCACCACGTTGCCTTCTGCTGTTTATGTCAAATCCCTCTCAGCCTTCCTCCAGTGATTACAGTTAGGGCTCATCCAGATAATCTGGGATAATCTCCCGACAGGGAGTCTAGGACCAAACCTTAAGAAACACCAACACTGGGGTACCTGGGTGGCTCAGTGGGTTAAAGCCTCTGCCTTCGGCTCGGGTCATGATCTCAGGGTCCTGGGATTGAGCCCTGCATGGGGCTCTCTGCTCAGCAGGGAGCCTGCTTCCCCCTTTCTCTCTGCCTGCCTCTCTGCCTACTTTTGATCTCTGTCTGTCAAATAAATAAATAAAATCTTTTGAAAGAAAGAAAGAAAGAAAGAAAGAAAGAAAGACCAACACTGAATGGCTGGATAAAAGGGATTTTTTTTTTTTTTTTTAAGCCTAGAAGGAGTAGCCACAAAGAGCAGGCTGCATTACCAAGGGCAAGGGAAGAGTTTGTTTCAAGAAGGAATTGCTCATCAGGGTCATCTGGCTGTGAGAAATTAAATAGGATGAGGGCTAACAATCCCCCATTGGTTATAAATGCGGCCTCTAAGTACAAGAGACTTCTAACCTCATCGCCACCAATAATGCACATGCACACAGCACCTTGCACACAGCCTGTCTTCACCAGATACATCCATCACCTTACAAATATGCACTGCATGGTAAGACACTGTATGGTGTAGGGGAAAGAGGGTGAGCCTCAAATCCCAAACCATCCACCTGCCAACTCTAGTGTTTGACACAGGTCCTCTCTGAGTCTTATTTCCTCACCAATAAAATGGATCTGGTAATAATGGGTTTAGCATGGATTCAAGAAATGGTGACAATTAATAATACTTTATACTTCAAGGTATTTTCTTGTGCATAATATCGTTTGATCCTTAGAACAACCCAGTGATTTTGGCAAATAATAGGTTAAGCGAGGAATCCAAGGGCCCAGTGTTCCTCTGTTGCCACACCAGGGGTTCTTGAGTGACTATCTAGTGCTTTTATAAGGAAAATGCTCTCAGGATCTCAAAGTTGTTGCTTTTGACTCTGAGAGATGGATGGTTACTCAACCATCTCAACCTGGGTACCTGATGTGACAGATTCTGAGTGTGGAGCTAGAGATTTATAAAGATGAGGTAGATAGTTTCTGCCCCTTAGGGAGTCATGGTCCCAGAAGGAGACAGGTACTATAAATAAATAGTTATAATATCCCATGACAAACTCTCAGTGGGGAGCCTTAAGGACAAAGCAGTGTGGGAACACAGTGGAAGGCGAGGTGAACCCTGGAAGATGGAGGAAGCAAAAAAGAGATCTGGAAAGTCATGGTAAGTAAGAACAAGGCTTAAAAATATATGCCAACTTATGCTGTGATCTTCTCTCTGTTTTTCTTGGGGAAAAAAAAAATATCATAGAATTTCAGAGCTGGAAAAGATCTTCTGAATTATCACCTTCTTATACCAAAGATGGCAGATTGGAAGACCAGAGAGGTAAGACGATCTTCCAGGGACAAGAGCTGGAAAAATATCCAGGAGTCCCAATATCCAGCTCAAAGTTCTTTAAGCACAGCTTAAAGTCGGGAATGGAGTCATCTAGCAGAGAAGGCTCTGGAAGCTCTGGGATGGACTGGTCAGCCAGTTCGGGCAGAAATGGACAGCCCTAATCTGAAAGAACCACTGGAATCATAAGGGCCAGAGCCTGGTGGCATTGCTGGGCATTCCCTGGAAGGTGGTAAGAAGAATATCATCATATGTCTATGAGAGACAAACCGTGATTTCTTTTCTTGAGTAGTTTATGCACTTGGTGTTAGAAAAAATGGGGAAAACAGCAGTATGGTAAGGCTTTGCAGAATACTCACTAACACTGGGGATAAAAACATGCTGGAAATATGGACAAAATGGCTACTTACTCCATCTAGATCAAAGGTGGAACTATTGTGACAAAGTTCCCACATTAAAAAAAAAAAAAAGAAAAAAAGAAAGGACTGAAAGTCAAGACCCATCATTTCAAGAATATTTGCTACAATAAATTCAGAAAATAAAGTCTTAAAATAAGGTATTAACCTCAATAATCCAGACCCATTTAAGTTCTAACTTAAGGAAGTTAAAAAATCTGACTTTGAAAAACAAATGCAGCCATTTCAAGTAGACTAATAGACTGTTGTCAAGTAAAGCCCTTGGACGTTAAATAAAAAGATTAGCTGAATCGCTAATGTTGGATACCACCCACCATTTGTTTGTGGGTGGACACCTGTACCAAAACTCAATGACTCTTCAGAGGTTTGTTTCCAGAAAATGCAACCTAAATCATTCACTTTGTAAACCTTATCTTAAACATGGTAAAAACATAAGCTTCTATCAGCCCCTTTCTGAACTGCAAATTCCCTGTGGAATTCAAATGAATTAATTTGGAAAGTCCCTTGAATTCTTTGGAAAAGAATCAGACCTGTAGGTCGTTTATCTGAGTCTTGCTATGGCCACTGTCAGTATTTTACAATGAAGCTTTCTTAAACAACTTGAATGAAGAGGGAACGATCTAATCCAAGACAGTTAACGGAGCAATAAGCAAACAGATTTGTCTTAAGATAGAATTTTTTAAAGCATTTAAGCAGACTAAATACAGCAAGGCCTCATTCATCCAACATTGCTAAGCGATGAATTTGCCAGTATACGTGCATTTTCCAAATAGCAGCTGATTTCCCCTTGATGAAGATTATTTTAATATGTACTACGCACTTCCTCGCTAGATTACTTGTGCCAATCTATTATGCCTTTCCTAAGCCCTTGTATTCAATGACTCAAGAACTTCAAATGTTAAACATTTCTTGGGTAATACAATGAGTCCACAGGATTGACTGGAGTCCCTAGGTTTCTTCTGGAGACCCAGCTGTTATGCTTTCTTAATTCTTACACGACCCTCTTCACTGCTGGTCCGCTTTTCTCACAATTATCAGTATGCCTTCTTCCAGCAGTCTTTTTCCCCTTTTAATTTGATACTTTAAAAAATATGTCTTGGAGCACCTAGGAGACTTAAGCCGGGTAAGCCTCCGACTCTTGATTTTGGCTCAGGTCATGATCTCAGGATCAGCCCCTCATCAGGCTCCGTGCTGGGTATGGAGCCTGCTGAAGACTTTCTACCTCCCAGAAAAAAATGAAACAAGATGGGACAGGGGAGGGAGGCAAACCATAAGAGCCTCTTAATCCTAGGAAACAAATCGAAGGTTGCTGGAGGGAGAGGGCTAGGGTGGCTGGGTTATGGACGTTGGGGATGGTATGTGCTATGGTGACTGCCATGAATTGTGTAAGACTGCAAATGATTCACAAAACTGTAGGCCAAATAATACATTATATGTTAATGAGAAAAAAGTTTTTTTAAAGATTTTCTACCTCCCTGGGTGCCTGGGTGGTACAGTTGTCCAATTGTCCAACTCTTGTTTTCAGCTCAGGTCTTAATTTCAGGGTCGTGAGTTCAAGTGCTGCATTGGGCCCCAGGCTCAGTGTGGAGTCTGCTTGAGATTCTCCCTCTCCCTTCTTCTGCCTCTCCCACTCATGCTTTCTCTCTCTCCCTCTCTCAAATAAATAAATCTTTTTTTTAAAAAAATGGAAGTATGCCTTATTTCCTATTTTCAGTTATGAAAATAACACAGGCTCATTCTATAAAACTTAAAGAACTATGAAAATTTTTTCAAGTTAGTGGAAAATTTAAAATAGTCACCGACTCATACACAGATGTCCCTTCCTTGTCTTTTTATTTTTTTAACTCATGGATTTGTTTTAAGGTGTATTGAGAAAACAACAGATACCTTAAGAACTGATAAATGGTGTAGGTGTATTCTGTTTTTTGTGCTACATATAACAAAATTCTTTCAAAAGAAACATTTTAGAGGTAAAAATATTCCATCAGAGATATTTCTTTTAATGAAAAAAAATTCTCCTTATACCTCACATCTGAGCCATCTCTGGCTTTTCTCTACCACCTTCAAGGTGCATACAACACTTCATATCACATCTCCCGAAGTGAATCCATCTCACAAACCATAAGCGGAAAACATACCACACTGAAGAGTTTCTGGAAAGAAGGGAAGAATGTACTTCCTGAGTTACTATCCACCAAAATGAAAATGTATTCAAATGACCATTAGTACATTGTCTGTAACACAGACAATGCACTATTCCATTTATAAAAGTCTGGGTTTAGGGGCACCTGGGTGGCTCAGTAAGCCTCTGCCTTCGGCTCAGGTCATGATCTCAGGGTCCCGGGATGGAGCCCTGCATTGGGCTCTCCGCTCAGCAAGGAGCCTACTTTCCCCTCTCTCTCTACCTGCTATTCTGCTTGCTTGTGATCTCTCTCTTTGTGTGTCAAATAAATAAATAAAATCTTAACAACAACAAAAAAAAAAGCTGGGTTTATATATATGAAATGAAATACTGTGCTGTCACAGTTAAGTAGTCCGTGTTGTAGATATGGAACAATCACAAGGATACATTATAAAGTAAAACTATAAGGTATAAAGGGATACATGTAAGTGTGTATGTGTAAAGACGCATGCACACACATATTTCAGATTCAGAAAGAGAGGGAGGCACAAACACATATTATATTCTAGAAACTCCAAAGGATTCTAGAAGGATACAACAGCGACAGCCTCAGGCTGGGGAGTGGCTGGAAGCCTGGAGACTGGCGAGTTTCATTTACTGCTCACTTGTGCTTACAGAGAGCAGTGGTAGTGGTTGTTGCTTTACTGTGGCTATGTATTACGCTTTCAGTTCTTTCCCTAACCATGTGAATAACTGGTTTAATTTCTAAAAGCATAATAACAATAGCAAAAACTTATTATGTACTCTGTGCCAGGCAGTGAGGGCTTTTCAAGGTATAATTTCTTTGATTCCTTACAATAACCCTGAAAGGTGCATACTTTTATCTCCATTCTATGGAAAAAGAAATGAAGAAACAGGGGAGTCAAGTACCTGGCCCGCCATCAAACCTCTGGGAAGCAGCAGGGCTAAGATCGAAACCCAGATCAGGCCCCCCAGCCTGCCTTCTTTGGCGCCAAAAGATATAGGCAATGAGCACAAAACAAAAATAAAAGGGATAAAGCCATTTACAAAGTCAAAACAGATTCAAACAAGTAAATTATTCATGTGGGGGCAAAAAAAATTCCACACAGGTACAAGAATACCGGTACGTACTGTTTTCCACGTCTTCTAAAAAGCTCAAAATCGGAGCCAAGAGTGTGCTGGTGGGTATAGCTGCCTTCCCCCTGCAGAGAATTATGCCGGATATCTTTAATGTACATAGCAACTACATTTTGTATTATTATCACAGAATAATGGAAAGACGCTCCTTCACTGTGGAAGCCCCCAACAGCCTCACTCCCATATCCCCTCCAATTCCTCCTCCCACATTTCTCCCCAAGTGCCACCTAGTTATGCAAGGGGCCCCGGGGACATGCCCTATGCCTGTGCCCTGTTCTGCCTGAGCCGTTCTTTCAATGTATATTCCTACCAGCCAGAGACCTAGACATCTTCCAAGGTCATGATCAAAACCACCTCCCATGAGAAGACTCTCCTGATCCCCTACCTGAAAGCCCACCTCTCTTTTGTCTGGACCTGTCTTAATGCTCCACTCATTGGAAATACAGGCACAGATAAATAATGCAAAGGAAATGTAAATTATGAAAAAGTCTATCCAGCAGATACCTGCCCCTTGCACTGTGGGTCTCGGGAGAGCAAGAACTAAATCTTTCCATTATTTGCACTACCACCCTCACACTGTCTGGCACAATATTTGACTAACTATCCAATGAAGGTTTGCAAGAAATGAACACAGGGAATGGCATGAGTCATCAAGAAAAACCGGGCAGGGGCGCCTGGGTGGCTCAGTGGGTTAAAGCCTCTGCCTTCGGCTCGGGTCGTGATCTCAGGGTCCCGCATCAGGCTCTCTGCTCAGCGGGGAGCCTGCTTCCTCCTCTCTCTCTCTGCCTGCCTCTCTGCCTACTTGTGATCTCTGTCTGTCAAGTAAATAAATAAAATCTTAAAAAAAAAAAAAAAGAAAAACCGGGCAGATGGAAACGCAGGAAGTCTGAGCAGTCCCCACTGGGCTCTGGGATGTTAGTTACTCCTGCTCTCTCTAATGAGATGAAGGTGTCCCTCTCATGATAAGCAGGAACTTGCTGCCAAAGGAAGGGCATGCTTTGAAAGAAATCGAGGGCACAGGCATCCTGCTTTAGGGAAACCTACATAGCGCTGGCTCCAAAACTAGAGATGGGAAGCCGCAAGGCCACTGAGGAATTGCCAATGGAAGAAGATGAGCCTCTGCTCACACGCACTCTCCCAACCTCACCCCTAGTTTGTGTGTTGTGTGGGTTTAGGGTGGGAAGGTAGTGGCAGAAGACGCATCAGCTTTGATATTAGCGAGGTTTAAATCTCGTGTATACTTGGCTTGGAAGAATCTCGGGGATCCAGAGTTAATGGAGGTTGTCCACACTCAAACAAGAAGAGAAACTAGCCCCATTGCAGGAGGAGGCAGAACCCTGAAGGGAGAGATGGAAAGGGAAAATGGACAAAATGCCAAGAGGAAGCGGAACTTCTGGAAGCCTGTGCAGGGTCGGCTTCCCTTGTCCATAGGAGACCCAAGATGAGCCCCAGAGACATGCCTGAACCACCTGCAGCCTCTGGGTGTGCTTCCAGTTGGTCACGAGGAAGATGGGACCCTTTTGATGATGGACCACGCCAGCCTATGACTGTGACAGTCATTGAGGGGTAGGACCCAATAGCCAGTTCTCAGCATTTCATTGCTTAAAAGCCAGGCTTCAGGGAAAACTAGAACCTGCCTTAGTATTCAGTAGCATTCTAGATGCTCTCTAATAGTTTGGGAAGAAGAAATGGGGAAGGGGTTAGCACAGAATCCCACTGAGAGCTCCCAGAGGAAGGCAATGAAGGAGGTCACTGCAAGGTCAGTGCTGGGTGGCTGGGAGCCCAGATGAGAATCCGTGGGGAACAGACAGGAAAGTACCTTCTCAGTGGGGGACAGGCCTGGAGAGGAACTGGCTAGGGGAAGTGCAGCAGAGCCTGGGGCCAGAAGAGAGGGCCCAGGAGAAAGAGGTGGGGAGGCAGATCCCAGGCAGGAACCCTGGGTCGCCATCCTAGAGACAAGACCCCGAGCTCCACCTAGTGCTTTGCAAATCTGCAAAGACACACCAAGATCTTTTGGGGCGATACTAGCCCTCTTGTAATTCGACTGTTGTTTTATTTACGTGGCTTATTCCAGTGAAGGAATCGTGGGACACCATTAGGAGTTTCATGAGTTTGAAGGAGAAAAACAAGAAAATCCTTATCATCAGTTTCCTCGGCTGTACAGTGGGGATGTACGTCTACCCCGTCGTGTCATTGTGAAAACTGAGTTATGTGGAAAGATTATTTTGCAGCTAGACCCCATTCAACTGATGTAAGTTGCCTTACTGCTGTGGTTGACATGACTTATATCATCATTGTTCCAGACCCTGAGTAAAAGCTCAAAGGGAAAGCTTCCCACCAGCAGAGCCTAAGGCACAGAGAATCACACACATTATGGGTGTCACTAGAGCCGCCAGGTTATGGGGAGTAGCTGGAGTGTGTGGGCACGCACTTGCATTAGATCATTTCAGATGTGGTTCTTTTTCCTCTTTACTTCAGGAATGAAATGACACATTCCTCCCAGGGGGCAGCAAAAGAATTAAAAGGACAGTGCATCTGCCTTCCTGCCTCAAATGGGAAAAAAAGTAAAAGACCGCAATCCCATTTCCAGTGAATCTCTGCCAAAAACTCGAGCCCAGCAACAGATGGGGGAAAAAGCCCTGCGAGACAATATACAACATCCCCAATCTCCAATAAAAATAATCAATAGCGGCGGCAGCGCTAATGCCCGCCAGTGTTTCCAGAATGCAGTAGAAGTGTGCCAAGAATCATACCTGAAGCGTGGCTGTTGCCGGCGGTGTAGCCTGCCAGAGGAGGATCAGCCGCAGGAAGTCCTGACTTGTCCTCCATAGCGCGGGGGGAGGGGGGGGATGTGCGCAGGAGGAGGGGGGCAGGAGGAGCGGCATTTGGGTAAAGAGGGAAAAGAAGAATCAAAATGGACAATAGGGGGGTATGTGTAATAGCAACAGGTCAGGAACTCCCAGCCGTGACATCAGGCATTCAGCCGTTTAGAATGCCCTCCTGTCAAGGACTCCATGTCACGTGTGATTACCGCTGATTAAAAACACTACCAGCAGCATTCTGAGAAGGTGAACAGATGTTCAGCCACTGCAGAGGAGCCAAGGCAAATATGGAAACCAAGGAAGAGCCAAGAAAAGCAGGGGCTGGTTACCTTCCTGCTGCGATGGTTCTGTGTGCCTAGGTTGCGTTTTCGTCATCACTGTGGCAGATTAACAAGAATTTGAAGCAAGGGGCGCCTGGATGGCTCAGTCATTGAGCGTCTGCCTTTGGCTCAGGTCATGATCCCAGGGTCCTGAGATCGAGTCCCGCATCTAGCTCCCTGCTTGACAGGGGGGCCTGCTTCTCCCTCTCTCCACTTGTATCCCCCTCTCACTCTCTCTGTCAGATAAAAAAGTAAAATCTGTCAGATAAAAAAGTAAAATCTTTAAAAAAAAAAAAAATCTGAAGCGAGTACTCAGGGCACCTGGGTGGCTCAGTCCGTGAAGCATCTGCCTTCAGCTCAGGTCGGTCCTGAGATGGAGCCCAACGTTGGGCTCCTCGCTCAGTGGGGAGTCTGGTCGATCATTCTCTCTCTCCCTCTGCCCCTCCTCCTGCTCATGCTCATTCTCTCTCTCTCAAACAAACAAAATCTTTAAAAAAAAAATAGGTGAATACTAGACGTACACCCAAAGATTTGATGTGTCCACACAGCGTACCCATTCTGCAGCAACTGGCTCTCAGTCTAATCCAGGGATAAAAGGTCAAATGACAGTGACGAAGGTAGGTGGAAGAAATTTTTCCTTACATGTGTGCAAGTCCACATGGACACACACACACACACTTTTGATGTCCTAAGCAAACTCAGAGTCCCTCCCTTCCCATTCCCACAGCACGGACTCACCCATAGTCCCACTGTTCCCTCACACAACCCCTCCCTAAAGGATGACTCTGCCCCAGTCTACAGCCAGCCACTGGGTTTGCTGTCCACAGGTCTGTTCTGACCTTCCCTCTCATGGAAGTCACCAGAAAGTCCCAAAGAAGCAGCTGAGATGGTTCTAGATCCTCTCTTACAGGGACTGGGCTAACTCAGGGCAACGGCTGCCCTCACCCAGATTTGTGCCTGTGGCTGAGGAGCCCTGCAGCTCCCTGGAAACTTTCTTTAGGGATGATTCTCCCCAGATAAGTCCTTGACTCTTGACTGGGCTTGAATAACGGCTTCTTTGTACATGCCTTGGTTATAGATGTTATAGAATGAATTGAGAGAGATGTTGAGGATACAAGTAATCCTATTAGTTTTTTTAAAATGACTTTGTCCCACATCCACCAATAACCAGGCCATTTGGAAACTTCTGGTTTTGATGGCTGAAAACAATAAATCTTGGATTTTAGAATGTGTTGGAGCCTGGTGAAGATGTAAATTCTTGGTGCATCTTTCAGGGGCAGAAAGTCCCAGAGTGCCAGAAAAAAACCCCACAACAATGGGGATATAACAAAGGGATACAGTGAGTACTAAGGGATGCAGGAGCCAACTGAAATTGTTCCCCATGGACTAAGCTGGAGTAATTTGATCAAAAGTAGTATTGGTTTATAACCCAGTATCCTTGAGTCCATACTGAGGTAAACAAATGACTGAATCAACAAATCTCCCATGTGGAAGAATTCCGAACGGTTCTGCAGCTCCTCTCCCCATCAAGGTGGACAATAACTCCCCACACCCTTTAGTGTGGGTTACCCACAATGACTTCCTTGCAAAGAGTACAGTGCACAAAGAAGAGAAATGAGAGCAACTTTACAGTGGACAAATCTGTCAAAACCATCTCTGTCAGGGGCTCAAGGTTACCATCAACAGTGAGTCATGTTGATAGTACAAACCCATGAGGTGATGTGACAAGAAGGGCACTTTACCTCTGTGGTCTTCCTTCCAGAAACCCAGAACCCTAGTCTCACCGGAAGAAAAACATCAAACAAATCCCAATTGAGTAACATTCTAAAAAAAAAAACCTCTCTTGAACTCCTCAAAACCCTCAAAGGTCATAAAAAACAAGAATCTGAGGTGATATCTATATGACAATTCAACATAATGTGGGACCCTGGATAGGACCTTGTAATAGAAAAAGGGCACAATGCGAATAAAGTGTGGACTTTAGTTCATAATGTGTCAGTGCTGGTTCATAATTACAACAAATGTACCACACTCCTACAAGATACTGATGAGGAAAACTGGGTGTGTTATGAATGGAACCTCTCAACTTCGCAACTTTTTTGTAAATCTAAAACTATTCTGAAATAGTTTTAAAATGAAAAAGTCATTTAAAGCAATTGGAGGGGCGCCTGGGTGGGTCAGTGGGTTAAGCCTCTGTCTTTGGCTCAGGTCATGGTCTCAGGGTCCTGGGATCAAGCCTTGCATCGGGCTCTCTGCTCAGCTGGGAGCCTGCTTCCCCCATACCCCCGTCTGCCTCTCTGCCTACTTGTGATCTCTCTCTCTGTATCAAATAATAGATAAAATCTTTTTTTAAAAAAAAAGAAAGAAAAAAAAAAAAAGGAATTGGAGGAGGCCAGGGGGCAGGGTACCTGGTGGCGCAGTTGGTTAAGTGTCCGACTCTTGATTTCGGGTCAGGTCATGATCTCAGGGTCATAAGATAGAGCCACGCTCCCTACTGGGCATGGAGCCTTCTTAAGATTCTCTCTCTCTCTCTGCCCCTCTTCCCCTGTTATCACTCTTTCGTGCTCTCTCTCTAAAAACAACAACTACAATAACAAACAAACAAACAAACAAAAATAAAGCAGCTGGGATTGCTGGCTGCCCCATCCCCAGAGGCTGTAATCCAGTAGGTCTAGTGTGAGACTCATCAACTGGGATAGCAGGCGAAGCAGATGATTCCACTGCAGCTGCCTACACGGTTTGTTGAAACGCTACAATCCAGAGACATCTGTTTAAGCAGAAAAACGGATGGCCCCTGAACTGTCTACCTCTCTCTACACGGGAATGTCGGTGGCTTCCAGGACAAAAAGAACTGCTTCGTATCTGCCCGGCACGTGAGTAGCATTCCCGGTGCTGGGCCGATCTGAAAATGTCATATTATTCTGTGGCCATTCACCAAAGGCCACATTTTCTCAGGTTTTGACAACCCCCAAGTATAATCGCATCCACAAAGATAAGCTTTGAACAGTGATCATGATAACAGACTGTGCCACGGCCTCTGCAAGCTAGCAAAATAAAGGAAATAAAAGGGAAATAAAGACAGGGCTTCCAGCGGCTCTTCAACGGAACATGACATTACATGGACAAAAGCTATTCACTCATCACGTGAGGAGCAGGGGAGGGGATGTGACATGCACATCTTCAAAGCTGGATCCAACCGTGCTTCGTCATAGTACATGGGCTACTGGTATTCTCCAGAACTCTAAGACATTTAGTCTGTATTTAGTGAACTAAAAGAAACATAACTGTAACTAATGAGTGGTCTTCAGTTTCAAACCAGAGACTTGGGACCATTAAAATGGTTTAGTTGAAGAGGATAAACATAGATGGGTATTATAAATCTTACCCATCGCATTAGAATAGGTGGTTAGAGGTTATTAGGACATAGTTGGATCAGGAAAAACATAATTCTGCCTCTGTGTGTGTGTGTGTGTGTGTGCATGTGTGCAACCAACCAGCCCTGCAGTCTGCTGAAGACAGCTCTGTGAGCGGGGCTGTGAACATGAGCCCAGTCTGTCTTCAATTGCCAGACTGTCGGTACTTTCTCGCTGGTCACACACCCCATGGCCCAGCATCGGGGTCAGACTAATGAGCTCGGCCTGTGTACCAGGCAATAGTCTCTACTGACAACACTGTCATTACTAACTCACATTTGGGCTCCTGGAAATAAATTGTGACCCTCTGTTTTTGATGAAAATGCGGTGAATTTTGAGCCTCACCCACCTCGGAGAAGGGCTGACTGGTGGCTGACAGGCTTGTCGCCCTGCAGACGGCCCATGTGTAGGCCTGCCTTTGGAGAACAGCGTAGGGATGGAGATTGTTGGTCTGAAGTAGAGAACCATGGAAAATAATTCATTGAGGAAATTCAGCCCAAATCCACGTTGCCAACCTCAAATTATTAGTTTCCATATAGAAAACAAAAATAAAGACAAGGACAAGATAAAGTTTATTCCCCAGACTGTTCTGCTACATGAATCATCCCAACCCAGTAACCAGGATATTTCCGTCCACAATACCTCAAAACAGACTCAAATGGCATTGAAATCAATTGTATTTCCCCATTTTTAATGGCATGAAGTTCATTTCAGTTAAGCGAATGACATCATACAGGGAAAAATAACCCGCAACATTTACTGCATATAACCATGCTGGATACTCAAAATATGGTTAGGTGGGGCCCGTGATAACTGTTGAACCACGAATGATCCCGCAAATGTCAAAGTCAGGCCTGCAGCCAAGCAACAGATCAGTGACCCAAATCCTGTGCCAGAGTCATTTGTCTCTGAGGCAAATTATTCGTGGTATTTTTTTTAAAAAAATTATTTCTAACTAGAGCCACTAAATTATCCTTCCAGGGCTCTGTACTGATAAATACAAGCACGTACCTCTTCACGCAGGCACGTTGGAGGAAACCACAGGGCAGCTAAGTTGATCATGAGGCAAATCAGAGAAGACCCAGAAGTTCAGATGAAGAATTTGTCTCCTAATTCTAAGCTTAGGCCATTTATCTCTGCATTACTGAAATAAGAAATACGTTGGATAGAAATCACTCCATGGGATGCTTCTTGATTTTTGAGCTCGGACGCTGAGCCTGCCGTTTGGTTTCTAAGTCATTTTGATGTCTTTCTTCCCTGCAGATGTTAACTAGCTCTGTCCAGAGGTAAGGCTGGGCAACAAAGACTGGTCAAAATGGGAAAAAGCTGTTCATTGCATCCTGTTTTCTGTGAGACCATAGTTTCTAGTTCTGTCAGGACTATTGTTCAGGACAAGCATATCGTCTTGCTGTGCCTCATCAGAACACCTCCTAAGGTCAGCAACATCAAATGTGTGCTCAGCAAACAAATATGGAGCCTCTGCCAGTCACTCTGCTTGGTGCCGAGTATATAAAGACCCATAGGACAGCCTCTCTTTCAGTCCAGGACAGGAAGGAAGGCACAAGAAAACTTGACCTTTGCTCTTGGAAGCCTCTCCCTGGTGATTCTCATCACAGCTCCCCACTTGGCTAGAGAACTCTCTGCCCTGAAATCAGCCCCCTCTGCCCTTCAGTGACATTTCATAGCAGCGCTGGCCAATCGGAGTATAACTTGGGCCACAGATACATGTAATGTAGTTGAAATTTTTGATTGGTCATATTTTTAGAAGTTAAAAAAGAACAGGTGAATAATATTTCATTTAAATAAATATACCTAAAATCATGCATTCCAACATGTAACTGAATGAATAAATTGTTAATGAGGGTTTTTTTTTTTCCCCCATGCTACATCTTTGAAATCTATGTGACTCTACACTTAGAGTACACCTCAACTTGAACTAGTCACATTTCAAGTGCTCCGTGGCCCCATGTAGTGGTGGCTCAGCTCTAGACACTAGGCCTGGCCTCTCTTCTTTTCCTCCGGGGAGCTCAAAGTTTTCATTCAAACAAGAAGGTAACGTATCGGTTTCCTATTGCTGCTGTAACAAATTACTACATGTTTAGTGGTATAACACAACACAGATTTCATAATCTTACTGTTCTTTAGATCAGAAGTCTGACATGGGTCTCGCTGGGCTAACCTCAGTGTCTTCAGGACCACATCCCTTTGGAAGATGTCAAGGGAGAATCCATTTCCTCGCCTTTTCCAGCTGCTAGAGGCTGCCTACTCTCTTGTGGGCTCTTGGCCCCTTCTTCCATCCTCAAAGCCAGCTATGTGGCCCTTCTCTAACTCTTCCTCTCCACTCACATCTTCCTCTGATTACAGCTAGATAAAAATCTCTCACCTTCAGAAGATTAGATTGGACCCACCTGGATAATTCAAGGTAATCTCCCTATCTTCAGGTCCTCAACTTTATCATATCTACAAAGTCCCTTTTGCCATGTAAAGTAAAAAATTCTCAGGTTCTGAGGATAGGGACTTGGACATATTTGGGAGGGCCATTGTTTTGCCTATTTTGGTTATCACTTTTTTTGTTTTTGTTTTTGTTTTTTATTATAAAGAGAGAAGAATAGACATTGAAAGTTGGGAACTTGGGAGAATCCATCAAGGTACTGGAAAGGCACTGCCTTTTGTCCTACAGCTCATTTAGAGTTCTTCCCTTGAATAAGAAAGAACCACTTTCATGAAGTTCTACCCTCAAGATATGAATATTTTCTCTCACATGTCACTGACCACTCATTCAAAAAGTATTTTAAGGTTTTCTAGATGTGGCAATTCTACCAAACAACCACAGCCAAGTACTAAGAGGAAAATCATGGTATAAGGTGATAGTTTTTTATCCAAAGTTAATAATAATAATATTAGTATCAATATTATTTATTCTTATTTATTAATAATAATAATATTATTATTAAAAACCTACTTACCATGTTGGAAGCACACTAAGAGCATGCCATCCTTCCCAAAGTAATGTTACTAATTTTCCAAAATCAGGAAACTATAGGTGTGTCTACTATAGGATACTCTCAACTCTAGATAATTGGAAATTACTAATGAGAAGAAATAACATAGTAAAATCCCAAATGGGGAATGAAAATTTGGAAAAAGAAGCTTTGTCAGAAAAATTAGAATCCTTAATACGTGGAGCCAGAGACCAAAATGGGAATACAGGCAAAGGCCAATACATACAAGATTTTCTTAGGAAAATTATCTTTTAAAGACTTTAAGATTATGAAACAATTATGTGTTTATGCACATATATAAGTGCATCTTTTGATGCTAGGTTAGTATTTGCAGTAGTTTCCTACCAAGAATGCATGACGCTTGCCACCTAGTTTATGGCCTTGGCTCCTTTGGAAGCATTTTCATAAAACCAAAACCATCAAGGCCGGAGAGCACGTCCGATCATGAAGTCCTTTTACAGATTAGGAAACAGGCCACACTGGGAGATCAAGCAACTTGCTCCAAGTCCTGCAAGTGACATGTGACTCAACTCTAGACTGCAAACTCCTAATACACTGCTTTTGCCACTGACTTATTGGGAAGGGCCAACCCCTGCCCATCAGTCCACCCATCCACCCCTTCATTCAGCAAACGCTGGCTGAGTGCCCACTGTGGGCCAGATATGGTTCTAGGGCTGAGGACACGGGAGAAGACAAAACTGGTGAAGTCCCAGCTCTAAGGGAGCTTACACTCTGGGGGCCCAACAGGTGATAAATACTTGCTTCTCTCAGATGGAAAAAGGGCTGAGAAGAAAAATCGAGTGATATTTCAATAATAGAATGTAAGGGGATAAGAAGTGATGGCAGGTGCAGACCGTATTGGTAAGGCACCATTTTGAACAGAGACTGTATCGGGAGTGGTTTTTAGAGTACACCTAGAATGAACGCTGATTTTAAATGGCGTAGACATGATGAAATGCTAATAGAAAGTTCCCTAAAAGCTCATGAGGAGTGACCGAGGTGGGTGGGAATGGGTAAGGTAAGAAGGAAGGGGGTGGCCTGAGCACACAGGACCGCTGGTGGGGAGCGTCTGCAGTCTGCCCAGCCAAGCAGGATATGACTGTCTGGCGATCCCCATGGGCGCATGTCTCCTATGTGCCCAGCACACTCTGGGTTGGGAGGACAGGCCCCAGGATCACAGGGTAACCATTCTGACCTGAAACTGGGGTGGGGGGGCAAACCTGGGCAGAAGTGACCTAAGAATTGAGAAAATGATCCAGGTTCTGGCTGAGGCTCAAAGAGGATGGACCAGCAAGAAAAGACCTTGCGAGTGAGGCTAGATTAGGAGCCAGGCCAGCTGGAACAAGGAATGCCTGCAAGACTGAGAGATGGTTCAAGCAGTCAGGCTAATTGTGCCCAAGGAAGCTTTTCGCAAAGCTTAACTTCAGATTTTCGCCCGCCGTAGACTGTGCTGCTGTACCACCTTGAGGCTCAAAGGAACACTGCAGCTTTAAGAGAGCAGAGCGGATCTTCTGAGTCTGAGCTCCTGAGTTCCCTTTGCAAAGGCTCCCTCTCATTGTCATACAACGCTGTATGCCCCTGGCTGGTTTTGATCACTGCCCTGTGTGAACCCCGTGGGAGAGGCTGTGTTATGTTATCCTCTGTGGAAGGGCACTGCGTCCAGCCCTGCAGCTCTCTGACCAGTCCAGTCGGCTTGTGGGGTGCCTGGGGACCAAGGATGACCGCCTTAGACCACTGCAGCGCTGTGGTCCTGTTTCAAGTGTTGCAGGTCCTATTTCTTCAGCCTGAATCACAGGACAGTGTCCCAGGAGGCTAGTATTTTCCCATTCATGGCTGGGGACCACAATGGCCGGCCGTGCTGCAGCTCTACCCTTTGCAACATTCTCTTGGCTAACCGGCATCCTTCCCTTTCCCCCCCCCCCCCCCCCCCCCCCGGGATGGACTCCTGCTGAAGACTCTGGTTTAAAGCATCCTTGCCTCCTCTGCCCACCTCCCTCTAGCATCTTCCTCTGATCCAGTCCCTCTGCAAGTGTGGATAATGAAGCTTCTGTTAGGGGATGGGTTGGGAATCCACATGTAGGAATATAGCCTGGGACATCCAAGACAGACCCAGAGATGAGACAGGCAATGGTAACAGCTTCCTTTTGACTGCCTCCATAGACAGCGGTCTCCTCCCTCACCCCAACCCACCCCAACTTTCAAACGCAGGCAGACAGAAAACCCAGGTTGTATACCTTCTCAGGGTGAGGAGGCAGGAAGGTGGGCATTTCAGGAAGCCCAGAAAAGTGTTGGTTTTTTTCCTTAATCCTCAGTTTGTGCTCACATATCATTTCTCTTCAAAGTTTTTTTTCAACATTTCTAGAAACTATCTTTAAGGTACTCCAGAGCCTCCTTTGAATGAATTTTGTTGAGTAATTTATTTTAAGTGAATTTTTATCATTGTGGAACATACCACACATTAATATTATATCAAGGATGTGTATAATTTGAAGGAAATAAGTTTGAACATCCAGGGACTCACCACTCATAAATGGAATATGACTGGTGCTTTTGGAAACCTCTGTTTCCAAAATTTCCCAATTGCCACATTCAAATCCTTGTTCTGAATTTTTTATTAATTTTTCCTTTGTATTTTTATAGTTATGTATGACTCCAAAGGGATATGTGTATATGTGTGTATATGTGTGTGTATGTATATGTGTGTGTATATATATGTGTGTGTGTATATATGTGTGTGTGTATATATATGTGTGTGTATATATATGTGTGTGTGTATATAAAATGACATAGTATATGATTTTGTCTGTTTTTTAACTTTATCTAAATAGATTCACTTTCTTGTATTCTTCTGTGACTTGCTTTTTTTGCTGTTAACGTTTTTGCAATGCACCCATATTGATGTGTATAGCTGTGAGCTTTTGCTGATGTTTTATAAAATTCTATTGGATGCGAGGCCCCTGGGTGGCTCAGTCAGTTAAGCATCTGCCTTCAGCTCAAGTCGTGATCTCAGGGTCCTGGGATCAAGCCCTGCGTTGGGCTCTCTGCTCAGTGGGGAGTTTGCTTCTCCCTCTCCCTCTGCCTGCCGCTCTGCTCCCTCTCTGTCAAATAAATAAATAAAATCTTTTTTAAAGATTCCATAGGATGCCCATAACATGATTTATTCATCCAGTCTACTGGTGACCATTGCGCATATCCCTTGGCCTATGTACACAAGATTATCTCTAGAGGTTTTTTCCTAATGATAAAATTGTTGTGATATAGGACGCACACAAGTCCAACTTAACTAGGTAATATTCAGTCCTTTTCCAGAGCCATTGTACCAGTTTCACAAATCAGGTTGCTCTGGTAACAGATTCGAATATTCCTGTGTAGGAAATTCATGGTGGGGGGTCTGGTCCTAGGAACTCCTATAAGGGAAGAGGAAAGCAGGCATTAGATCTATCATCTTATTTTGTGCTAATTCTTGGTCTGCTTCTGTTTCTTCTTCTATCTTTTCTTGACTTCTATTTTTTTCTCTGCTGGTCTGAATATATGTAATTTATATAATCTCTTGCTGATTGTTCTGGACATTTTAGCTTGATTATTTAATAATCTCAAAAAGTAAACAAATATGTGTACAGCTCTTCCTAGAAAACTTACTGTGTGTTGTTTCTGCTTCAGAGTTGTTATGTTTCTTAAATCTGTAGATGGTTCTTCTGTCATTTCTAGAAAATTTCCAGCAAATTTCTTTTCAGATATTAATTCTACCCTATTTTCTCCCTCTTCTCCTTCTGCAATTATTACATGTGCTAGTTCTCCTTTGCTTCAGTGGCACTAAACTTTCTCTCATGCATCCTGTCTTTGTTTTTCTATACTGTATTCTGGAGAATTTTTTCCAATTCACTAATTCTCTCTCAGCTATGTCTAATCAGCCATTAAACTCAACCACTGTTTTCTCATTTCAAGTTTTCATTTTTAGAAGTTTGCTTTTGAAATAATTTCTCAGGGTGCCTGGGTGGCTCAGCCCATTAAGCACCATTAAGCCCATTAAGCCCATTAAGCATTAAGCACCTGACTCTTGATCTCCGCTCATGTCCTGATCTCAGGATCCTGAGTTCAAGCCTCACACTAGGTATGGAGCCTACTTAAAAAATATATATCTATATATGTATATGTATAATAAATTTATTGGTTCTCTGCTCATTTTTCATAAGATTTATTGAAATATAATTTCCTAGCACAAAATTCATCCTTTTTAAAAGGTGCAAATTCATTGGACTTTAAGATCTTCAGAGAGTTGTACGACCATGAACACGTTCATCACACCAAAGGAACCTAGTACCCATTAAACAGTCACTCTCCTTTTCTCCAGCCCCCAGTCCCTGGCAATCACTACTCTATTTTGTCACTGTTGATGTGCTTATTCTGGGTATTACGTATAAATGGAATCCAGTAACACGTGGCCTCTTGTGTCTGCTTACACAGCACTCTGCTTTAAAGGTTCATCCATGTTGTAGCTTATATCCCCACTTCATTCCTTTTAATGGCTAAATAGTCCTCCACGATGTGGACAGACCACATTCTCTGTATCTATCAGTTGATTGACATCTGGGCCCCTTCCACCTCGGGGCCATTATGAATAATGTTATAAACATTCATGTACAAGATTTCCTGCAGATGTGTTTTCAGGTGTCTTAGGTATATCTTTAGGAGTGGAATTATTGGCTCATATGGTAACTATTTTACTTTTTTGAGGAACTGCCAAACTTTTTCAAGTGGCTGCATCATTTTCAATTTCCACCAGCAGTGTAAAAGCCCCAATTTCTCCACATCTTTGCCCACACTGGGTATTGTCCACCTTTGTTAATTATACCATCCTAGTGGCTGTGGAGACATTCCCTGTTCATACTTAAGCTTCCCTCTATGTATCTAACAAAACTACTTTATATTCTGTGCTTGATAATACTAACATCTTGAACAGGTTAGTTTTCTTCCAATCCCCAGGGTGCTCCGAAGAGCTGTGATTCTTTTCCACCCTCCCAATTTCACTTTTATACTGTGGGAATAAGCCTGTGGGGTCTTTACTTTGACCAGGTCCCAAAGCTAGGTGTGATGGTTAATTTTATGTGCTGAAGTGGCTAGGCCACAGTGTCTGATATATGGTTGGAACCATCTGGGGGTTACTATAAAGGTATTTTTCAGATGAGATTAACATTTTAAATCAGTAGATGGCGAATAAAGAAGATTATTCTCATGGCATGGGTGGGCCTCGCCTAATCAGTTAAATGGGGGGGGGATTTCTGTGTTTTTTTTTTTTTTTTATTTGACAGAGAGAGAGATCACAAGCAGGCAGAGAGGCAGGCAGAGAGAGAGGGGGAAGCAGGCTCCCTGCTGAGCAGAGAGCCCGATGTGGGGCTCGATCCCAGGACCCTGAGATCATGACCCGAGCCGAAGGCAGTGGCTTAACCCACTGAGTCACCTAGGCGCCCCTCAGTTAAAAAGTTTTAAGAGAAGGGGCGCCTGGGTGGCTCAGTGGGTTAAACTGCTGCCTTCGGCTCAGGTCATGATCTCAGGGTCCTGGGATCGAGTCCCGCATCGGGCTCTCTGCTCAGCAGGGAGCCTGCTTCCCTCTCTCTCTCTCTCTGCCTGCCTCTCTGCCTCCTTGTGATATCTGCCTGTCAAATAAACAAATAAAATCTTAAAAAAAAAAAAAAAAGTTTTAAGAGAAAACAGACCAAAGACCCCCAAGAAAGAGGGAATTTGTCTAGCAGATTGCCTTCAGATACAAGTTATGTCATTGGCTCTTCCCTGGGTCTCCAGCCTGTTGCCTAACCTGCATATTTTGAATTTGCCAGCCTTCATAACATGTGAGCCAATTCTTTTAAAAAAAGAAAAAAAAAAAGGATTTATTTACTTTAGAGAGAGAACACAAGCAGGGGGAGGGGCAGTGGGAGATAGAAATGCAGGCTCCCTGCTGAGCGGAGAGCCAGACACTGGGGCTCAATCTCA
The DNA here is from genome assembly GCF_022355385.1 of Mustela nigripes. Lineage (NCBI taxonomy): Eukaryota > Metazoa > Chordata > Mammalia > Carnivora > Mustelidae > Mustela > Mustela nigripes. Next base: position 31,243,619 of record NC_081571.1, read on the forward strand.
GGACCCTGAGATGGTGACCTGAGCCAAAACCGAAAGATGCTTAACCAAGTGAGCTGCCCAGGTGCCCCTGAAACATCATTTCTGAAGGAGGTATTGGTTGTATGAAATTTTAAATCCTCCGATTCAGGGGCCTAAAAAATAGAATTGCTTTCTTATTGATACCTTAGTTTCTAATTCTAGCTCCATCTGTATGATGGCAGAAAACTGAATCATGGTCAATTCTAAGTATTCTGAAGATATTTAGATTTGAATGCAGGTGTTTTTCTTCCACTTCCTAGATATCCAGCATAGTCTCTAGCTGTAGGCAGCATCTGCAGTAATTTCGAGGAAGGTATGGAATTGCTTGACTACGCATGGTAACTGGAGACAACCATTACTTTGATGTGGTGGGATCTGTCTTCTGCTCAGCTCTTCTCAGTTGTTCCCCCGGCATGCTCTGAGGTGCACACATTCCCACCTCATCTCCAGCCAGTTTGGCCCATGCTGCGGTACTGTTCCATTCACCCTTCTTGGGAACAAAGTTCTACATTCATGCTCACAATTCTCTGGAGCAGCAAGAAACTTAGATTTTCTCCATCCCATTCTGCCAAAACCCAAAACCACTTTACCACCATCCCAAGAGGGAAGATATTTAAAATACTGAATTTGGGGGAAAGTAAAAGCAATAATACTAAATATGGGTGAAAATGAAAGTACAAGGGGGTACTCTTGGCACATTTTCTTCTCTCCATTGCCTCTTTCCACCACACATACTATTACCATATGTATATTTCATGTTCTTACTTCTCTTAATATCCCAGAGTTTTATTACATTAAACACTGACGTCTCCTTATCAAGAAAAAGATAGAAGTTTTTGTCACATGTGTTCCCCCACTGCCTTACACAAGGGTTGGCAGAAATAATATCATTACAAAAAATCATAAATTGGGGTGATAACTTAAAGTATAACCTCTCTAAATAGGCCTGTATACTTTCAGTTAGGAGCCTGTGTAGACCTCCTTAAAGATGGTAGACATGCCCTTGAACAAGAATTGAATATTGAATTGCAAAAAGGAAAAATTCGACCTCTACCTTTTATTCTTACACTTTGTTTCCCTAAATGCCCTACTTTGTTTGTACTGTATAAATCCTTTGCCTCCTTCTTCTAGGTTCCCTGGTTGTGTGCTCTGTCTCTTCCACGGTTGCATCATCATCTATGCCTTTGTTCTAAGAAATCTGTCCATCTTTCTCGCTTATCATTTGGTTATATTTAATATATATGTTTTTGCACAATGAACTCACTGGGAAACAGCTTTCCTAAGCCTCTCCTTCTCACCCTTACAAGCAATCTCCACATTTCTAGCGGAACTCAGAAGTTATAAAATCAGAATGATTTTTAAAACTGATAACATCTATTAGGTGCTTATTATAGGACAGGACCTATGAAGCACTTTGTATGAAATGATAAGAGGGCAAAAGGGAAAAGCCACCAGCCAATTGAAGAAAGGGACCTAGACCTGGGAAAGGACATCTGTCCTTTCTATAACTCTTTCTTCTCATGTTCTAAGGGACATGAAACCATGCATGGAATACCCTTTATTGCTGTCAATGCTGATGGGTGAAGTAAGAGTGAAGGTGGGAGGGGGACCTACGTGGCTCAGTCAGTTAAGAGTCTGCCTTAGGTTCAGGTCATGATCCCAGGGTCCTGGGATCGAGTCCTGCAATCTGTTCCCTGCTCAGTGGAGACCCTGTCTTTTCCCTCTGCCTGCCACTCCCCCAGTTCATGCTCTCTCTCTCTCTCTCAAAAAACTAAATAAATAATCTTAAAAAAAAAAAAAAAGTGAAGGCTGGAAAGGGGGAAATCAGTCAAGCTGAGATAACAGATAATTCTACCTGGTTTCTGGAAGCCAACCAGAGATCCTTTTTGCACACTGTCCTTCTCAAAAGATCTACAATACTTACATTGTAAAGACTGTCAGTTGTCCTAACTTTGGCTCAAAGCAGCACCATATAATAGGAACATAAAGAAAATACAACATTATATGTATCAGTCAGACCAAAGAGTTCTGGTTAAGTTATTTCTAGACAACAGAGTGGAAAGATTCATCGACCACCAAACTTGAAAAGCCCAAAGGTGAATATGGAATTTAAAAAAGAAAAAAAAATAAGGTTTTGGCAAGTATTTATGAAATGAAAGAAATCCCAATTGTATAAAATATATGTATGGGAGAAAAACCGGAAGGAAATAGGCCAGTGTAAATAGTTGTTGTTTCTAGGTGTTATTACAGGTGATTTTGTCACTGTCTACATTTTGGTTTTTAAATATGGTGACACAGTGTAAGGTAACAAGTAGAACCGGAGCCTGGAAGACCTGGGCATTAGCACTGTGCCTGCTGGGGAGACACTTAACTCCTCTGAGCCTGACTTTTCTCACACAAAAAATAGGAATAATAATGACAACGTGGATATCTGGATTCAATGACATGGAGAGCTGACAATAGAGAATAAGTGGAAATTATTATAAGAAGAGTATTGCATTTGGGTGGTTGCTCCTTCCTGCTTTCATTTTTAAATTTTAATTATTATTTGAAACATTGCTTCTTCACTGTTCCCATAGCATCCAATATCCTTCTTACGGAAGTGGTGTATTCAGCAGTAGTTTTTCTCGGCACACATAAGTTACCTGTAAATTCTACTGGGCTATCAGAAATTACCTTAATTTTATGCTCCCTCTTGGAAAATAGTTGAGAAGTTGTGAAATTCTAGATCTGACTTTACCCAGCACTTGAAGATATCATTCTATTATCTTTCAGTTTCTCTCAGAACCGTTGACTTGTTATGAATCAAGCTGCTGTTTTGCAGGTAATCACTGTGTTCTCTAGTTGTTTTTGCAGCTTTTTATTTTTTAATTAATTATTTTATTTATTATTATTATTTTTTAAATTTATTTATTTTGAGAGTGAGGGAGAGGGTGTGCGTGGCGGGGGTGGGGGTGAAGGGATAGGAGAGAGAGAGTCTGAAGCAGGATCCACTTCCGGCAGGGAGCCCAAGGCCAGGCTCCATCTAATGAACCTGAGATCATGACCTGAGCCAAAATCAAGAGTCAGATACTTAACGGACTGAGCCACCCAAGCACCTCTGCAGTTATGTTTTTTTTAAACGTATATGTGTGCATGCGCACACACATACGTGTTAAACGAGATGTATACACAGAATTGCACAAATTTATAGGAACAGTTTAACCAGAATTCAAGGCAAGAACTAGAGTATTATTGACACATTAGCCTCCTGTAGATATCCCTCTGCCCCAGGAGTAACCTCTAACTTGACTTTCATGGTAACCATTTCCTGGTTTCTGACACTTTCCAATTAACATCCAACAACAGGTCACAACAGCCAATCCAAGTGCTGAAGCATTCTATTTAGCACAATTGCTGCCCAACAGAAACTGGTAAGGTGGATGTCTCTAGGAAGGCTGCCTAGTGACTGGAGCTATAAGAAGGACTTGTCAGTGTTGGAATTTAATGTCATTTGCATTTATGACCCTTTGAAAAAAGATAAATAAAAGTACTGGCAAATAAATAAATAAATAAAAGAGGTGTCAAAGGTCAAGCACATGGGAATAGCAAAAAAAAAAAAAAAAAAAATTCAAGTACTACATGTAAATTAAAATATTATGAGCAGTTTACCTGGGAGAAAGAATTGGATAAAATATCAAAACAGGCTCTTGAAGGCATCAAACAGCTCACAGGATTTTGAGGAATCAATGGGTCAAAATCTAGCAAAAGCAAAGAACCCCAGCCATAAACTTGGCCCCCAACATCATTTTTCTATCCTAGGACAATTTGCCAAACCCGAAGAAAAACTGTGATACAGAGTAATATTTTGGCAGCCTTGTAGGGCTTTAGAAAGGCAAAAGTCAATTCTCTCCTCCCTGTCCAACAAAGCGATTCTCAAAAACTCACCCCCTTCTCTAAGTTGGAACGCTGGTAGGCTGCACACTTCGCACAGAGGCCCTGGCCTGCAGGTGCAGCACAATTTCCAGCTACCTGATTTAGTCAGAAAAGTCAAGGCTTGAATTTAAATTCAGGAGCTCCAAGACTAGCTGTGCCCCCAGGTACCTGTCAGAAGCAAATGAAAATCCCCTCTGGAGGAAAATCCCACCATCCCAAGACTTTCCTCTAGATCAAACAGAGAAGTTGCAAATGGCAGAACTGTGATATTTAAATCAAGCTCTTTTAACCCTAGAGCTGACTTCCCAAACTTCCCTAAACTGCCATGGGAAAAATTAAGTCATGTATGGGAAAGCAGGTCACCTACTCCCAAATTAGGAGCAGTTTGGATTTCTTATGAAAACTTGAAAAAGTGACCAGCCAGCACAGCAGGCATCTCCAAGGACAAGTGCACTCTTTTTCATGGAAAGGGTCTAGTCCATTGTTACACAGCTTTAATTTTTGGAGAGCAAGAGGAAATCTGCTAATTTCTAACCCCATACATCCTTACCTGGTCTTCTAGGGTCACAAGTTTCAATCTGTGTCCACTGACAGCCCTCTATATGTTTAAAAATGCTTTTGAGGTCACCCCACACCCCACTTTCCTTCTCCAGGCCAAGTAGCCTCTTTTCTTTCAGTGGAAACTCAAATGTACCCTTGCTCAGCTGCTTCAGCATTCAATGGTCATGGATGTGGATGGTTCACTTGATCTCTGTCCTTTGTAAGATTGTATCTGGGACTCAACCCAATACTCCAGGCACAGACTAAAAAGCAAAGGGTCAAGCAAGACTATCGCCCATCATGCCACGGATTTCAATCCAACTGCTACAGTAGACTAAACCCCCATTGTTGCAATACACAAAACTACAAACACTCTTTAAGCATCTGAGTGAGAGCTAGCTAAGAGTTCTATGTAGTTTTCAAGATACGTCACAACTGCTCAGGTTCTAGCCAAACTGGTCTTTGGTTCTTCAGATATGCCACAGGCCTTCTCTCCTCAAGGTGTTTGTTTGTTCTACCAAAGAAGCTCTCGGCCTCCCCCAGCCACCTGACTCCCTTTGCCTGGTTGGTTCCCCCAGCTACCCGACTCCCTAAACCTAGCTGATGGCTTTGGTGGCACATCCTTAGGGAAGCCCAATTAGGCTCCTGTTTCAGGCTCTCACCACCCTTAAAACTCAAAAGAGTTATCTTTATAATTACTCATTTAGACTCTTCTTTTAAATAATAAACCCCATAAAGGCAGGGACTAACATTATAGGGCTTTTTTCCCATTCAAACACATTCCACTCTCAAGGGTGCTGGCAATGGCTTACTTTCCCTGCAGCCTCTTAGCATTCTGATGGAAGCATTGAGGGTCTCCCATCTCCCACTACCCTGTACTTACACAGACCTCTTGCCTTACCAGAGCACTTAGCCATTTGGGCCTACTGAGGCCTTGGGGGATCGGACTCATTAACATACTGTGTGTTATCTCCCTAACTCTGTGACAACTGCAGACTCTGCCATTTAACCAGGGACCCCTCCTGGAAGCCATGGCTTCTGAGATGACTCAAAGACATAGACTTAGAAGTTGGAAAAGTGGGGTGCCTGGGTGGCTCAGTGGGTTAAAGGCCTCTGCCTTCAGCTCAGGTCATGGTCTCAGTGTCCTGGAATTGAGCCCCGCATTGGGCTCTCTGCTCAGCAGGGAGCCTGCTTCCCTTCCTCTCTCTCTGCCTGACTCTCAGCCTACTCGTGATCTCTGTCAAATGAATAAATTAAAAAAATCTTAAAAAAGAAATTGGAAAAGCAATTATCAGAACATTTCAATTTCCCCAAAATCCATGCCACCTCGTCCCACAACTACCCATATTATTATAAACAGAAAAGGAGATGAGGTTAATTTCAGATGTAATTCTAGCAGATTCTCTCTCTTTTTTTTTTTTTTTCCTGGCAGCCTTGTTCTGACTCTGCACAAGTCCACCATCCTTATAAGCACTTATGGGTTCTCTAAGTCTCAGTTCCTGGTTCATAGAATTTATGTAACTGGGAAAGAACTAAGTTTACATTTAGCAAGTCATTAAAATATAGTATTTGGAGGAAAATATTTGAGCTCAAAATATTCAATTTGTGAAAGTGTGTAAACATAGAACCTTCCACCTTTGGAGGAAAATGTCAAGTCAAGGTTCAGTCACAAGGACAGAAGGGTAAAAACAAACAAACAAACAAAACAAAAAAAAACAAACAACAACAACAAAAAAAAAACCAGATTCAGAAGTTCCTTGTCCTAGTTTATTTGCAATTGTTTAAATATTATCCTTCAAAATAGTTACCAGGTAATGCTCCCAGTACTCTTCAACAAGCTCCCCTGGTCAGTATACTCCAACACAATCTTCACCCAAGGCAGTATAAACCAGCTACATATCAGATGACCTAGGCCAATCCTGTAGGTAGACACTGACCTATTAATTACAAATCTTTGGGAACCCATTCTCAGAAAGCCAAGAATCTGCAATTGTTCATTCCTTTCTCCAGAGAAAATGCCTCGTTAAAACCCAGATACTAGGTCTCTGGTATTCTAATATAGCAGCCCTACTAGCAACAATTCTATCTAACAATTCTATTGAAAAAGGAAATGCAGAAACTGGAGCAAGATGGTGGAGGAGTAGGAGGCTTAAATATCATCAGGTCCCAGGAATTCGGCTAGTTATCAAACCATTCTGAACACCTACAAACCCAACAGGAGATGAAAGAGAAAAAGAGCAGCAATTCTAGGAACAGAAAATCAACAACTTTCCAGAAGGTAGGACATGTGGAGAAGTGAATCCAAGGCAACAAATGGGAAGATAGACCATGGGGGGAGGGGCCAGCTCCAGGCAAGCAGTGGAGCAGCGGAGCACAAAATTGGAACTTTCAGAAGTCTGCTCCATGGAGGGACATCATTCCAGAGGCTAAGCGGGTGGGGAGGGTGGGGGGGGGGGGGGGTGGGGGGTGGGGGGGTGGAGCCCTCACGGAAACAGTGTGGTCTCAGGACCCTTGGGGTCACAGAAAGATCAGGGGTGTCTGAATGTGGTAGAGATCTCAGGTATTAGAGCGGGGAAGCCGGCTACAGAGACAGAGCCGAGGAGTGTGCTCTCAGCTCAGGGTTACCTTTAACTGTGATCTACGGCACAGTCGGACACTGCTCTTTGAGCAGAGACCCCAAAAGCAGCATATCTGGAAAGACTCCCCTTCCTTCTCTGGGAGGAGTGTAGCAGGAGAAGGCTGCAGGAACCTGCTGGGTTTGAAGACTCCAAACGGGGCCGTGCATCAGAGATAGAAACACTCGGTCACAGGCTGGGTGAGCACGGAGCGCGGCCAGAGACCAGGGAGGCGGGAGGGATTCACTGCTTTTCTCTGAGGGTGCACTGAGGAGTGGAGCCCCTGAGCTCTCGGGTCCTCCAGCCGGAGATTGGGAGGCCACCATTTTCATTCCCATCCTCCAAAGCTCTACGGAAACCGTTCAGGAAACAAAAGCTCCTGAGAGCCAACCCAAGCGGGTACTTAGCCCAGTCCCTGGCAAGGGTGGTGCAATTCTGCCTTGGGCAAAGACATTAAAGAATCACTGCAATAGGCCCCTCCCTCAGAAGATCAATAAGAGCATCCAGCCAAGACCAAGTTCACCAATCAATGAGAACTGCGAAACTTCAGAATTAGAGGAATTCATGGCTTTTCCCCCATGATTCTTTAGTCTTTTGATGTTAAATTTTTGAAATTTTATTTCTTATTCTATTTTTTAAATTTTTTCTCTTTCTTATTTTAGCATCTTTAAACTATTATATCTTATCAATACCTTTTTAAAAGATTTTTAATTTCATTGTTATACTCATATTCTATCCCTTCATTGTATTTGACCTTATTTTTTGTATACATATAGGTTTTTCTTTCCTTAAATTATTGGGATACAGTTTCTTCTAATAGATCAAAATATACCGTAAATCTAACAAATAGCTTTGTTCTAGCCTCCAGCCTGATCATATTCTTTTCTCTTTTTTTCTTTTTTCAACCAACTTCTTATATTATCAATTCCTTTTTTAGAATCTTTTTAAATTTACATTTTTACAGTCATATTCCATCCCTTCATTGTGTTTGCCCTTATTTTTGTATACAATAAGTTTTTCTTTCTTAAAAATTTTGGGAGGCAGTTTCCCAGGTATTAGAGCAAAATACACCCCAAATCAAATGTGTGGCTCTGTTCTCTTCACCAGTCTAATATATACATATATATTTTTTTTTTCCCTTTCTTTCTTTCTTTTTTTTCCTCCTTTCTTCCCCTTCCCCCTCAGTTTTGGGTCTCTTCTGATTTGGTTAGTGTTACCCTTTTAGTATTTTTCTGGGGTCGTTGTTACCCTTTTAGTATTTTGTTCTCTCATTCATCTATTCTTATCTGGATAAAATGACAAGGCAGAAAAACTCACCTCAAAAAAAGAACAAGAAGCAGTACCAATGGCTAGGAACTTAATCAATACAGACATAAGTAATATGTCAGAACTAGAGTGCAGAATGATGATGATCAAGGTGCTAGCTGGGCTCGAAAAAAGCATGCAATATAATAAATAATCCCTTTCTGGATAAATAAAAGCCCTTTCTGGAGAAATAAAAGAATGAAAATCTAACCAAGTTGAAATCAAAAAAGCTATTAGAGAAGTGCAATAAAAAGTGAAGGCTCTTACTGCTAGGATAAATGAGGCAGAAGACAGAATTAGTGATATAGAAGACCAAATGATGGAGAATAAAGAGGCTGAGAAAAAGAGAGACAAACAGCTACTGGATCACAAGGGGAGAATTCAAGTGATACCATAAGATGAAACAATATTAGAATAATTGGGATCCCAGAAGAAGAAGAGAGAGGGGGGCAGAAGGCAAATGGCAACAAATTATAGCAGAGAATTTCCCTAATTTGGCAAAGGGAACAAGCATAAAAATCCAGGAGGCACAGAGAACCCCCCTCAAAATCAACAAGAATAGGTCCACACCCCATCACCTAATAGTAAAATTTACAAGTCTTAGCGACAAAGAGAAAATCCTGAAAGCAGCCTGGGAAAAGAAGTCTGTAACATACAATGGTAAAAATATTAGATTGGCAGCAGATTTATCCACAGAGACCTGGCAGGCCAGAAAGAACTAGCATAATATATTCAGAGCACTAAATGAGAAAACTATGCAGCCAAGGATACTATATCCAGCTAGGCTGTCATTGGAAGTAGAAGGAGAGATAAAAAGCTTCCAGGACAAACGAAAACTAAAAGAATTTGCAAACTCCAAACCAGCCCTACAGGAAATATTGAAAGGTGTCCTCTAAGCAAAGAGAGAGCCTAAAAGTAAAAGACCGAAAGGAACAGAGACAATATACAGTAACAGTCACCTCATAAGCAATACAATGGCACTAAATTCATATCTTTCAATAGTTACCCAGAATGTAAATGGGCTAAATGCCCCAATCAAAAGACAAAGGGTATCAGATAAGATCGGGTGTGTTCAGGCTGGTATGGCCGTAGATGATACAGGGTTCAGAATGAATTAAAAACCAAGATCCAGTGATATGCTGTCTGCAAAAAACTCAGTTTAGACCCAAAAACACCTCCAGATTTAAAGTGAGAGGGTAGACAAAAATTTACCATGCTAATGGACATCAAAAGAAAATGGGGGTGGTAATCCTTATACCAGATCAATTAGATTTTAAGCAAAAGACTATAGTAAGAGATGAGGAAGGACACTATATCATACTTAAAGGGTCTATCCCCCAAAAAGATCTAACAATTTTAAATATTTTTGCCCCTAACATGGGAGTAGCCAATTATATAAAACAATTAACACATTGACAATAATACAGTAATAATAGGGGATTTTAACACCCCCCCCCACTGAAATGGACAGATCATCTAAGCAAAAGCTCAAAAAGGAAATAAAGGCTGTAAATGACACACTGAACAAGATGGACATCACAGATATATTCAGAACATTCCATCACAAGGCAATAGGATGCACATTCTTCTCCAGTGCATATGGAACATTCTCCAGAATAGATGACATCCTGGGTCGCAAATCAGATTTCAACTAGCACCCAAAGATTGCAACCATTCCCTGCTTATTTTCAGTCCACAATGCTTTGAAACTAGAACTCAACCATAAGAGGAAAGTTGGAAAGAACTCAAATACATGGAGGCTAAAGAGCATCCTACTAAAGAATGAATAGGCCAACCAGGAAATTAAAGAAGAATTTAAAAAATTCATGGAAACAAATGACAAAGAAAACACAACTGTTCAAAATCTTTGGGACACAGCAAAGGCGGTCCTGAGAGGAAAGCATATAGCAATACAAGCATTTCTCAAGAAACAAAAAAACAAGAAAAAAAAAAAGCCTAAACCCAGCAGGAGAAGAGAAATAAAGATCAGAGCAGAAATCAATGAAATAGAAACCAAAAGAACAGTAGAACAGATCAAACAAAGTAGGAGCTGGTTCTTTGAAAGAATTAATATGATTGATAAATCCTGAGCCAGACTTATCAAAAGAGAGAGAGAGAGAGAGAGAGGGAAAGGACCCAAATTAATAAAATCACCAATGAAAGAGGAGATCACAACCAACACCAAAGAAATATTAACAATTATAAGAGCAAATTATGAGAAACTATACACCAGCAAATTTAACAATATGGAAGAAATGGATGCATTCTTAGAGACATATAAACTACCAAAACTGAACCAGAAAGAAATAGAAAATGTGAACAGACCCATAACCAGTAAGGAGATTGAAGCAGTCATCAAAAATCTCCCAAAAAACAAGAACCCAGGGCCAGATGGCTTCTCAGGGAAATTCTACCAAACATTTAAAGAAGAATTAATATCGATTCTCCTGAAACTGTTCCAAAAAATAGAAATGGAAGGAAAACTTCCAAACTCCCCATTTTATGGGGCCAGTGTTACCTTGACCCAAAACCAGACAAAGATCCCATCAAAAAGGAGAATTACAGAGCAATATCCTTGATGAACATGGATGCAAAAATTCTCACAAAAATACTAGCCAATAGGATCCCACAGTACATTAAAAGGATTATTCGCCACCAAGTGGGATTTATTCCTGGGCCGCAAGTTTGGTTCAACATCCGCAAATCAATGTGATACATTAATAAAAGAAAGAACAAGAACCATATGATACTGTCAATAGATGCTGAAAAAACATTTGACAAAGTACAGCATCCTTTCCTGATCAAAACTCTCCACAGTGTAGGGATAGAGGGTGCATACCTCAATATCATAAAAGCCATCTATGAAAAACCCAAGGTAAATATCATTCTCAATAGGTAAAAACTGGGAGCTTTTCCCCTAAGGTCAGGAACACAGCAGGGATGTCCACTATCACCACTGCTATTTAACATAGTTCTGCAAGTCCTAGCCTCAGCAACCAGACAACAAAAAGTAATTAAAGGCATCCAAATCAGCAAAGAATAAGTCAGACTCTCATTCTTTGCATATATGACTTTATGTGGAAAACCCAAAAGACTCCACTCTAAAACTTCCAGAACTCATACAGGAATTCAGTAAAGTATCAGGATATAAAATCAATGCACAGAAATCAGTTGCATTTCTATATACCAACAGCAAGACAGAAGAAAGAGAAACTAAGGAGTCAATCCCATTTACAATTGCACCCCAAACCATAAGATATGTAGGAATAAACCTAACCAAAGAGGCAAAAATATCTGTACTCAGAAAACTATAAAGTACTCATGAAGGAAGACCCAAAGAAATGGAAAAACGTTCCATGCTCATGAATTGGAAGAACAAATACTGTGAAAATGTCTATACTACTTGAAGCAAGCTACATATTTAATGCAATCCCTATCAAAATACCATCAATTTTTTTCAAAGAAATGAAACAAATATTATCCTAAAATTTATATGGAACTAGAAAAGACCTCAAATAGCCAGAGGAATGTTAAAAAAGAAAACCAAAGTTGGTGGCATCATAATTCCTGACTTCAAGCTCTATTACAAAGCTGTAATCATCAAGACCATACGGTACTGGCACAAAAACAGACACATTGATCAATGGAACAGAATAGAGAGCCCAGAAATAGACCCTCAACTCTATGGTCAACTAATCTTCGACAAAGCAGGAAAGAATGTCCAGTGGAAAAAAGAGTGTCTCTTCAACAAATGGTGTTGGGAAAACTGGATAGCTACATGCAGAAGAATGAAACTGGACCATTTCCTTACACCACACACAAAAATAAGACTCCAAATGGATGAAAGTCCTCAATATGAGAAAGGAATCCATCAAAATCCTCGAGGAGAACACAGGCAAGCAACCTCTTCGACCTCAGCCACAGCAACTTCTTCCTAGAAACATTCCCAAAGGCAAGGGAAGCAAGGGCAAAAATAGAACTACTGGGACTTCATCAAGCTCAAAAGCTTTTGCACAGCAAAAGAAATAATCAACAAAACCAAAAGACAGCCAACAAATGGGAGAAGATATTTGCAAATGACATATCAGATAAAGGGCTAGTATCCAAAATCTATAAAGAACTTATCAAACTCAACACCCAAAGAACAAATAATCCAATCAAGAAATGGGCAGAAGACAGGGGCACCTGGGTGGCTCAGTGGGTTAAGCCTCTGCTTTCAGCTTGGGTCATGGTCTCAGGGTCCTGGGATCGAGCCCTGCATTGAGCTCTCTGCTCAGCAGGGAACCTGCTTCTCCTTCTCTCTCTGCCTGCCTCTCTGCCTACCTGTGATCTGTCAAATAAATAAATAAAATCTTAAAAAAAAAATAAGCAGAAGACATGAACAGACATTTCTGCAAAGAAGACATCCAAATGGCCAACAGACACATGAAAAAGTGCTCAACATCACTCACCATCAGGGAAATACAAATCAAAACCACAGTGAGATACCACCTCACACCAGTCAAAATGGCTAAAATCAACAAGTCAGGAAACAACAGGTGTTGGTAAGGATGCAGAGAAAGGGGAAACCTCCACCCTCCTACACTGTTGGTGGGAAAGCAAGCTGGTGCAGCCATTCTGGAAAACAGCATGGACGTTCCTCAAGTTGAAAATAGAGCTACCCTATGACCAAGCAATCACACAACTGGGTATTTACCCTAAAAATACAAATGTAGTGATCCGAAGGGGTACGTGCACCTAAATGTTTATAGCAGCAATGTCCACAATAGCCAAACTATGGAAAGAACCTAGATGTCCATCAACAGATGAATGGATAAAGAAGATGTGAGATATATATATATACAATGGAATACTATGCCACCATCAAAAAACCCCCCAAATTCTGCCATTTGCAATGACATGAATGGAACTAGAGGGTATTATGCTGAGTGAAATAAGTCAATGAGAAAAAGACAATTATCATATGATCTCTCTGATATGAGGAATTTGAAAGGCAGGGCAGGGGGTCATGGGAGGTAGGGAGGGAAAAAAATGAAACAAGATGGGACCAGGGAGGGAGACAAACCATAAAAGACTCTTAACCTCAGGGAACTGAGGGTTGCTGGGGGAATGGGGAGCAGGGATAGGGTAGCTGGGTGATGAATACTGGGGCGGTATGTGCTATGGTGAGTGCTGTGAATTGTGTAAGACTGATGATTCACAGACATGTACCCATGGAGCTAATAATACACCATGTGTTAATTAAATAAATAAATAGGAAAAAGGGAAAGAAAAAGGAAATGCAGTTCTGAGAATCTGCTCTGGGTCAACCTATGCTGTCTCTCCTTTATTGTTTACATACATAAAATGTTGTGCCTTTAACAACTATGATGTGTCTCGTGCAGGAGCAATAAACTCAAGTTTATAATTTCTAGAACCTTCCTCTCCTCTTTGAGTAATCCTGGAGGATGGAAGTGTTGCTAGAATACTGTTCAGATTTTTTCTAAGAACATTAATGATCTCCTCTGCTTTCAGTCAGAGACCACATGACAGAAACTGCTAGGGCCCCAGCAGGCAACAGAAATGGATGAAGTGGATGGAACTGGTCACGCCAGAGGCAAAAAAACCCTACTTAAGCCCAGACTGAAGGGGCCATCATTATTCAGCTCCTGCCAAAATGTTGCCACACAGGAGGAGGACAGTGTTCTGGAGCTTCTGATTTTTCAAGAGAAGTTGAAATTCAAAATGTATTCAAATGTGAAATCTCCTTCAAGTGTTGATAATGACCTCACGTTGGGCCAAAGCATTTCAATGGGCAGGATTTAGTACCCAGGGATCATCTTCATGGCTCGCTTGAAGCTCAGAAGTCTATGCAGGTGTCCTTTTAAAATAGGGGTGCCCTAAAAAGTCAAATGTGGGGTTTCGGTTGGCTCTGAAAATATTTATTTTTTTAAATCTCTTTCCAACCTACAATAGTATCCTCTTTACCCTGAAGCACAAAACCAGGTGATTACAAAACCTACAAGGAAGAAGAAAAGAATGCTACTGCCATTCCCAATGAGGGAGCTTCACACATTCATTGTTCTCACTATAAATGCAATGCTACAAAAGCTTAGATTTTTTTTTTTTTTTTACTCTTCCCCTTTTTGCACAATAGCACCAACAGCATATTCCTCCTTGGGTATGTGACTTTTCTCCATCTTTCACACTGTGAAAAATCTAAGCTGACTCTTCAAGCCCCGTCCCTCAACCTTGCTATCCCAGCTGAGACACAGATGGCAAACGATCCCAATGTGCAAAATTGTTCAAAGGCCATTTGTCACAACTTCGTGTTCCTTGAGTCCTTTTTCCTTGTGGAATTCCAGGCTAAGGCATCTTGCTTACCTTTTCTCAGCATTTTTGAATTGTTTTCTTGGTGGACTGGGATCCACCATACCCAAGCCACTTTTCCTTTCATTATTTCCTAGTATTTTAAAAAATTTACAAAAGCTAGAATATCAGTGCCTAATTACTGGGGTTTATCTACTTAAGACAAGTCATATTCCATCAGCAATAAACAATCAGCACCTAACTGTTAAGTGCCCGATGCTACGTGGCATGACGGAGGTACAGATGCTCTCTACAGCCTCTGCAGGGAGTGCTGCATCCAGACTAGAACAATTTCCCAACATGCAACCATAATATTCTACCTGGCACTCAAATGCAAAACAGACTGGGCAGACGGCGTTTCAGGTCACTCCCATCAGCATTCAGCATTGAGAGGCACCTAAATATATAGCTAGAATCCAGCGTTTGGTTAAAAATACCTAGCTTCCCTAGTTCACAGAAACCACTTGAGAAGCACAGAGATCATCAGTTCCATTTCTATGCCTTTGTTTAGTTCAGGACAAAGTAGTTAAAAGATACTAGAGAAGGAAACCGAGGCCAGGCATCTCTTACGTTTATTGGAGAATTCTTAGTTTGGGAGAGGAAAGATCACAGACAAACAACTCATAAAAGATAAAAGAACAATTAATTGCAAATGATTACAAAGGTAATTTCTGAAATGTTTATTTTGAGCCACTGCAAAAACAAAAGTATAGTGCATCCTGGAGTTTGTATTTTGGTAAATGAACATATCAAAGGACAGAAAAGCCAAAAAAAGTTACTGTTATACAATATCATAATGTAGTAATTCTGCACAAATAAACAGCTGCAATTACTCAAAGCTGCTTTGTCTATATATATATATATATATATATATATATATATATATATATATATATTAAACAAGAATGTGAAATTACTTTAAACACTGCACAAGTAACCAAAGTTAGCAAATCCAGTAATATTAAAACCTGGTATTAAATAGTATTCAGACATTACAACAAAAACAAAACAATGAACTTCTAGAGCTACAGTTCTACCATGTGAAAGGAATGTACATGGATGGTAAAAAATAATAATAATAATAATAATAAATAAATAAAGTGACAAGAGTGACCAACACTGCACCTGCATCTTCAGAGCAGAGATACAGTAAGTGAGTAAATGCAAGTCGGGTCTTTTGCTAAAAATGGGAAAAAAATGCATTCCACTTTAGTATAATCACAGAATTCCCACTGAAGCTCTAACTGTCTTATGCTGGTGACAGATGGGCAGGGTTTTAAATGGAAATGTATTTTTCCTATACCCTGAGTGGGGATGCGTATATTTTTTAAACTGTGGAAAGTTTCTTTTGAGAAATACAGAATTTAAAGCAACATACTGATGGGAAATTGATAGTTAACCATGAAAGAATATTATTAGCTAAATAATTAACTAAGAAGACATCTTGAGTCTGGACTCCAATGATGAGTCAGGGTTAAGATTTGCATTTAGGAAATGTGCACTGATGCCAAAGCCATGTGGATAAATGATCTTTCACTTTATACATGGTACATTTAATAGGTAATTAAAGTCTCCTACCAGCAACACAAAACCCTTATTTAAGCAAAATGGAAGTATTATGAATTGAATTAACTCACATCAAATATCTGAAAGGGTAAGTGGAACATTTTTCAAAGTATAAAGATGTTATCACACGTATTCACTGAGTGAATACTCTTAAAGGTTTTATTACTCCATTAAATTCTATCAACCATCCCAATAGAGATTTTAATTTTCATCTGTGATTTATAAATGAATCATTCATTTTGTATAAATCAGGAAATACTTTCAAAATCAACATTAATAATCTCCAAAATATAAATGTATTTAAACTTGGCTTGGGAAAAGAAGAATATGAAAGAATTGCTACATTTCAGTCGAAAATAATGTTCTAAAAAAAAAAAAAAAACCCTTATCAGAGGCCTCATTCACTTTCTTTCCCAAGATACTTCAAAGGTTCTGAAATTGGTAAACAGAGAATTCAACTCAATGCATAACACATCACAATATGGTAATTTCATAAGGGCCAAAATGCACAGAACGGCAAGATTACAATGTTATAATATAAATATGTCAAGGAGATTTGTAATAAAATGAGACGGGGGTGGGGGGGGGGTGGTCCTCTCAACAAACCAAGCAACCAAACAGACATAAGATGTCTTTGGAATAATCACAAAGTGCCTCTGAAGAAAGTAAGTTTAAACTGTCCTTGATTAAGATACTTCTCTCCATATAAGGAGCTTTACTCCCGCTTCTTTTCACATGTGCCAATACTTAATATTTTCCTCTACGCCCCTAAACTGATACAAGGGTAGAGTTCCATTAGAATTCTCACACACATGCTAACACCTAAATATTGGTCTGTCATTACATTGTGGCTACATAAAGGAACTCTGAGTCCCGCACAGCTCCAGGTAAATGCAGAGAAAACAAGGATAGGAGGAAAATCTTACTTCAAAATGATTATTACCATAAGAGATAGAAACAAAACATTTTCAAGCACAGAAAGTTTTACAAAATAAATATATTTTCACTTTAGTTTAAAAGAAATTCAGAACTCAATTTGTTGTTAATCAAATCCATACATGTATCGAAGTTACTAAACACAACTTGATAGTTATATACTTGTGAAAATTTAATCTAAACTTAATAATCCATGTTCTAATCAAAAACCCAGTTCCTAGCGTGTACA
Organism: Mustela nigripes; assembly: GCF_022355385.1. Classification (NCBI taxonomy): domain Eukaryota; kingdom Metazoa; phylum Chordata; class Mammalia; order Carnivora; family Mustelidae; genus Mustela; species Mustela nigripes. The sequence goes on from NC_081571.1 coordinate 31,261,091, forward strand.
AACCCAGTCCAGTGCTGCTGCATCTCAAGTTCTGAGAAGCTAAAGACAGAAACCATTCTGGCTATATTTAGTGAATTATATATCAATAGATATATTGATATCTATATATCAATATATCTATATATCGATATATAGATATATAGATATATAGATATCAATATATCTATTGATCTCCTGCATTTTTCCACCTTAAAAAATACTTGAAGAAACTTTGGTGGGAAAATTTATGTTTAAGGCTTGCTCTATTTCTTTATTTTAAATTGAGAAAAACCAAAGTTTATGCTAAAACCTTAAACTATTTATGTACTTTTGGCATTTTTCCTAAAAGGCAAATTTTACTCTCTCTTTATAAAATACATTTCTCTACCATAATGATTAATTCAAATTAATGTAAGAGCCTTATTCCTTGCCCCTAGCTGGATGCTAGGTCTTCTACACTTTGTGCAGCTTCCAGAACAGTCAGTGCTCAGGAAAAAAGAAAATGTAATGGAGCAAAACCAAAGTCCCCAACAAAAAGTGACTTTACTCTAGATTTATGCTAATGGAAGAACCAAAAATTCACACGGACATACCCTCACATGAAAAACCAAGACAGAGTCTTGGTCCTCTATTCAAGTCAACTTGTGGTTTCTAAAGACAAAGCAGTAGAAAACATGGAGCCCAAAAAACTCATGTCAGGCGACTTTACAAAATAGAGCAGATACCATTTTATTGGGGGGAAAAGGAGAGCCGGGAATCCCGGTTTTCTAGAAAAAACTTATCCTTGTTAAGCAGAGAGTTTTGTGTGTGTGTTTTTTTTCCTTCAAAAATCTGACAATGAAAATCATTACTGGGCTTCTTTAAATGTATTTCCATATTAATATTAATTTTTAAAATTTAAAGTTTTGCACCTTTTCTTTTTTTCATTTATAGGATAAATTAGGGACCCAAAATAGTCAAAAAAGAAATAAAAATTCTTACTGCACAATCTTTATAGACATTTTATTTTAAAGCACCTTTTAGACGTCAACAGTGGGTTTCTAACCAAGAAAAACAGTAAAATAAAAAAGGGCACAAAAACCCACTAGGCAAGGTTAAAGTACTCCCTTACACACACATACACACACACAAATTTCATGCCAGATGGATTGGTAACATTAGCAAATAATGTCATTTGCTGAAAGGCTGGGGAAACTATCATTGATGGTATTTATAGAAACCTAAAATACTAGTATGTTTCTAGGAAATTAAATATTTTGGGGGATTCAAAAAGCTACTGATAGCTGAGCTATGAAAATAAAATTGACTTCTAAATATAAGAGAGAAATTTTATGGCGGGGGGGGGGGGGGGACCCATTGACCTCAAAGCTCTTTTGTCAGGTTAGTTCTCAACAGAATAGCATGTTTTGCAAAGGAGCAGAATGAGAAGTCTGGCCTTGGAGCCTCCCCTCAGCCACCTCAGTGTGGGCTGTAGCAGCACGATTTGGATACAAAAAAGAATGCTGTCAGTCAATGTTCCTGAAAACCTCAGGGTCACACCTTCCTTCATTCAAATCAATGTTCTTAGGGTCTTAACACACTACACAGGTGTAGAGAATAGTGATGAAGGTAATATCTGACAAAGATTACAAAAGTATGAACTATATACAACGTGGGATGGCTGAGTGTGCAGAAAAAGCTCTATTTCCCTCCCAGTTCACTATCAGTGTTCATATTCAAAGTTTACCCTCTGCATCTGTCACTGCTTCTTCCTTTCCCCAGAAGGTAGACTGTACCAGCTGCAGGGCTGTACTACGCGTTTTCCAAGAGCCAGTCAAACAGGGACTGGCAGCTCTCCTGGGCGCCAGGCTTCTCCCGCACTTCGTAGTACCGCAACACGGCCTGCAGGACGTCCCCCACCTTCCATCCCTTCTCTTGTAATCGTCGGGAGAGCTGGGGAGAAGGAAAGGCATGTCCCACGTTAACCAAAAACTATCTCCTGACAACAAAGTTCCATGCTTATTTTTAATATGAGAGAACTGTAATTCTCTCGTTGTCTGCAGTAAAATATTCTTTCCCAGTTGTATAACAAGGTCTTCTCCCCTAAATTACCATCCCTCTGAGCAAATTAAGCATTTTTCCTTCCTGCCCCTAACAAATACAGCTCCTCCAGAGAATGACCCTTGGAATTGTTGAAAACAGAACTGCACAAACCTCCCCCACCTGAGAGTCTGTGTGGGAGTAGAGCCTCCATTTCTGCACAAAATTCTTGACCTAAATCCATCTGTCACACCCTCAATTAGGAACATCAAATAATAAAGATAATGTCCATCTTGACAGAAGGATGTGGATTTTTCCTTCCACTATATGCAATGTGGCTTTTTTCTGAAATACACACTCTGGCCTCAATTGGAAATACAGCTAAGTTAAGAAATGTTGATGTTTCAACAAAAACTCACCAAAAGAGTAAATAAATATTGTGGTGATCATTTCACAATATATCCAATTATCAAATCATGTTGTATACCTGAAACTAATATAATGTTATTATTTCAGTAACAACTCAATTTAAAAAAAAAGTAAATAAACAACGGTTTAAATAAGCTCCATTGTCACCAGAATCAGAACATTCTTCATTTTTTTTCTATTTAGTTCTATAAAAACTACTTTAATTTTGTAATATAAATATGCTTAGTCTTGTTAAATACAGCCTTAAGGAGATACAACTCACAGACCATACAATTCATCCATTTGAAGTGTCCTTAGTCAATGGTTTTTAGTAATAGTCACTGACCTAAATGCAACCATCACTATCATCACTGTTAGAGCATATTTGCCACGCCAAAAGGAAAGCTCTACCTGTTAGTAAACACTCCCCATTTTCCCAAACCCCTCAACTCTAGGCAATTACTAATCTACTACAGTCTCTAGAGGTTTGCCCATTTGGGCCATTTCATATAAATGTCAACATAAAACGTATGGTCTCTGGTGACATTTCTTTCTCCTAATGTGACTTCAAGATTCCTCCACGGTGTAGCACGTATGCACTTCCTTCCTTTTCAGTGACTAATAGTACTCCACTGCAAAGATAAAACCACATTCTATTTATCCAATCTAGGATGTTTCTACTTCTGGCCTACTATGAGGAATGTTGCTGTGGACATAACGTTTTCACTGCTCTTGGGTATATACCTAGGAGTGGAATTGCTAGCTTACATGATAATGCTAGGTTTAACTGGTTGAGGAATTTCCAAAATGTTTTCCTGCTTTACTTGGGGATGTGGATCTCCAGTGGTGGCACCAAGCACCATTATGCTCATGTTCACCTCTGAGCTCTTCCTTAGCCCTCAGTTTATTCAAGACTAAATGACGAAAATGTCAGCCTCCCTCCAGTGAGTGCTAACACCTTTCCTACCACCTCCTTCTCTTTGACAGCTCATTTCTTGAGGATCACTTTCTCTTATTTTCTTCTTTTGCCCCCAAACAGAAACATAAGCCAGAAAAATCCAAAAAGTCCAAGGAAATACAAACAACAAATTCCAAAAAAGAAGTTATTTTTACTGAATATCTTTTTCACATACTTCTTTCAACAATATCTTTGAAACTCTGAACCAGGAATCAAGAAACTGGACTATTCCTTTTCTGTTATAGATAAATTTATACTGGTTATTCATTGAACTATTTTATGTCTTATAATAAAATTAATCAAAATTCTGATAAGGAAGATTCTGGGACAAAAACCTTAAGACTATAAAATGCAAATCTTTTTTTTTTTTTTAAGACTTTATTTATTTATTTGAGAGAGAAAGAGTGTGAGAGTAGTGAGGGTCGGAGAGAGAAGCACACTCTCTGCTGAGCAGGGAGCCCCATGTGGGACTCGACCCCGGAACTCCAGGATCATGACCTAAGCTGAAAGCAGTTGCTTAACCAATTGAGCCACCCAGGCGCCCCTATAAAATACAAACCTTGACCAATATAAGGTGCTTGGCACACAGTTAAGTTCTCAATAAAAACACCCTATTAGTGCATTGAATCTGAATGTTCTATTGTTAGAATCCTACAAAATATTCAAAGTAGTCCATGGTCCCTTATAAGATGCTCAAAGCCTCACTGGCTTTTGAGTATGCTAGTTTCTCCCATTGATAAGACTGGATTAACAAAGTAAGAGGCATACTAATTACCAGGCATAATTATGAATCAAGTTTTAAAAAGATTAACTTAATCCTTTCATAGGCACACGTGCCTAGTCATCGCATCTAACTCTGAGTACTTGGAATGTGCCAGGCACTAGATCAAGCTTTTTTTTTTTTTTATAGTATTATGTTTACTCCTCACAAACCTTTGAACTGCTCTATTCATTTTCACAGTGCAGATGAGGAAACTGACTAGCGAGCCCACCCAAGCTTAGACTACTAGAGTGGCGGAGCTGACGTCCGGACCCACTATGAGACTTTACCGCATAAGCACTTACCCACTCTGCTATCAAGGCGCATCTTACTAGATCAACCATGTGACACAGAACATCATATATGGTTAAACATGTCCTTACAACCACCCCATAAGGCAGGTACTTACTTGTATGAATTCCTTCTTTGCAGAGTCATGAAGGTAAAGTTCTGCCACTTCGGCCTCAGAAGCAACGAGCCACTGAAGAATAACCCTCAGCTGGGGGTCTACTGCACACGGCTCCATGTCGATATTTGTAATGAGCAGGATCTTTCTGTCTTGCCCCAAACCTAATATTTACATTTAAACAATATACAGTGAAACTCATCAACTGAACTCTCAATACTCTGGTTTCCAAGGATAGAGAAATATTTTCCATTTCTTAAGATTCCAATCAAAGCTGGGGGGAAAAAAATCTGTCTTTTCTTATCCACACCTTAACATCAACTGAAACATTTATTTGAAAGGGCACCATAACTCTACAACACAGGAATAACATTGATCATCTAACAAGAGCACAAATACAAAACTGTATTTTGAGGCACTGAATATCAAGTACTATAAATGCATAATTTGTGTCAAATACAGTCCACAGGTAAAGAAAGAGAAAACAAAACTGTAAGGCTATGATTACAATCCAAATATAAATCTCATATAAAAATCTCAAATAAATAAATACATTAAATGGACTTGAAGCTTCTTGAACTAAGAGAAGTAACAGATTCCACAAACATTGTAAAGGCATATTACATCGTAAGTATTGTTCTAAGCTCTTCCTATATACAAACTCCTAGAACCCTCACACCCATCCTGTGAAGCCAGAACTACCATCATATCCGTGTCACAGGTGAGGGACATGAGGCAGAGAGAGATCCAGAGTCTAACAATGGGGAAATGGCTGAGCCAGGTAATGAACACATGGTCTGGCTCCACGCTCTTAATCACTTCATTCTTGAGGCAAGAGAGGGGTAAAAATGTCACATGCAGCTACTCACCACCCAAAAGCCACACCGGGGAATTTTCTGGTATACCGCTTTATAAATAAGATACTGCTCTCGAGTTTCATTTCCTTTTTTATGAACATTCTGTTCTCAACATAAAGAAGGATGAATCCCTGTTGACTATAAAACTAATGATGTGGACCGATATCATGTGTTTAACATTCCTGCTTAATAATGGCTGAGCAAAAGGCAGAGCTGAAACAAGGAAGAGCTCTGACACACAAGAGGTGAGCAGCCGGCCTGCTGGCAGACATCACGCCAATTTGTACCAGTCATGGAAATTTGTTGGCCAATGTCTCTGATTCTTTTTTTACAATTTGCAGGGCATTCTAGACCACTACTAATCATTTTTAGGATCTGTGTTGGTCCCTAATTTTTTCGCTTAGAAAGCAGATCCACGTCATTCTCTTCAGATAAATGTACTGCCTTCTCCCCCCTCACCCCCCACTGACTCTCAATCAAAAATGGGTCTGGTGCACTATGAAACCAAACATGGTCTCTGGGCCATCTTGTAAATCCTGCAGCGGTCACAGGGTTGGAAGCCAAGTCACCCGAGACTTCTCTGAATTACTGGGTTTCTCAGTTCAGGGGACTCCTGGCTGCCTGGCCTAGGAGAGGTCACTCAACACCAGGGAAAAGGCAAGTGGCTGACCTCCTGCAACTGAAAATACAATGAAATGAGGTTTATTGCCTTAGGATTTCCATATCTCTGAATCTTTCCATAAACCTCTTATCAATCTCTCCTACTTTACCAATTCCTAATTTAACAAATTTCAAAGCTGGCCAATTTTCTATATAACAAGAGATGACTATGATCTCGAAAGTGGGGAAGTGACATGTATCTTCATACAGTTCATCTGATTTCTATCTACTCACAAAAGAAATCCTAAAGAGTCTGCTAGTGCTAAAAAAAATTTTTAAATCAATTCATATTTATATAAACTTTTATTTTCTTTTCTCTTAATTGTCCCTCAGTAAAGTCAGTTAAGTAATGACTAGTTCATTGGAGAAAATACTCACCACATGCATTTACACCATGTACAGTCTTTGGAACAACTTTGCTCACAGGTATTATTTGGAAAAGGGACACAACTTTCCTAGACAAAGTCAACACTCTTTTAGTCGACAAAAAGAAAACAAATATTACCTAGCTTATCTGTCACTCTAAAAATATTGCCCTACCCCTACTTCATATCTGATGACAAAAATCTACTTCTAGAAGTCCTATATGAAGAATGTTTACTTAAAAAAAAAAAAAAAAAGAAAGTCTACTTAGCAGAAATATTGGAACTAAAAAATTATCACCTTAAGTCTGAGGATTTTAACTCAGAAACCAGTATATGATTTCCCTAAATAAGAAAGGTATAATTGGCGATAAAACTCATGGGTCACTCAGGTGTTATAAAGTACATTTTGAGAAATTCATTTGGGCAATTTTCTGTTTGTCCACTTCAAAGAAATGATGGGGGAAAAAAAAGCACTAGCTCAAAAACAAAATCTCAAACAGTATGAATATTTTTAGATGCCACTCTATAGAAGTATATTATTGGTATTTACATAATAAAAAATAAGCCATCTAAATACAATGAAAATTCAGCTTCAATAGGGAAAATTTCTACATTCATGCAGACCTTCTAATATTTGAATTAAGGATTACAAAGCATGGTCCAGAACACTCTGACCAAAGGCATCTAGTTATTTATATATTTGGAATTATGTTCTTCAAAAGAAGAATTAAATATTTTCTTCAAATATGTATATTTATGAGTTTAGGAACAGAAATGAGAGAGGGAAGAACCAATTTTTAAGTATCTTTTAATTTTTTTACTTACTAATTTATATAAGATCAACATTAAACACTAATTTGAGAGGTTATAAGTTTGGAAGAAAAAACTAGAACACACGCCATAATTATAATAAATTATATCTTAAAATGTAAGGGTTTTATGTTTAGAAAAAGATAATTATAGAGAGATTATCATAAATTTCCCTCTCAAATCACTGAATGATTCAGTCTTTATACCAATGGGCACTTCATTAGTTTAGCAATCAAATGGTACAAATAGTTCAACAAAGGACTTGCCGCTGGATTTACTAGTTCAACAATTTCCTGATTTGTAATGTGAATACCCTGATTGTAATAACCTGGAGCCTCAGTGATGAAAACGCACAAGGGGAAGACCCTTCTAGGAAACTGAACAAAAAAACATTCAAACACTTTGAAAAACAAACTGTCAATTACCTTCTCCATCATCCTCATGATCTTCATCTTTATCATCTGGCCCATCACTTTTCGAATAAAGAGCAGAAGCAGTTAAAAAAAGAAAAGCTTTCATTAATAATGGTATTAAAACCAATTCTTAAAATGTGGAGAAGAATGAATGTTACAATATGATATATGATATTTAAAAAGGGAAGAGATGACAATAAAAAAAAGGAAGCTTTGCTTCTCACACCATTTCATGTTAAAATCTGAATTGTAAATGATGCCTAGACAGGTCATCAATAACCAAGAAGTTCTACCTTACCGTGATAGAGAACGCCAAGTAATTTCATGATAAAATTTATTTTCAAATAATTTAAAGCTAAAATATTCTACTAGTTTAATTTTGGATAACACAGCATGTGAATTATCATAGAATGCCATAAATAATTATTTATTAATTCCTCTACTGATGCCATGCACATATTTTTAATGCAGTAAAAATACATTTTTCCTACTCTCCTTATATATGAAATAAAATTACATATAAAAACAACAACAAAAACCAGAAATCCTGTAGGAAGCAAGCTCTTTTTAATGAGATAATAATTGGTAGGATGAAAAATAGCAAGCAGAGCAATACATGCATAGATGGAACATATTTTGCAATTAGAGGTCAGTCTTGTCTCAGCATAATTGAAGTTTTTGATTAGATGTAAATTATCGAGCAGAATCATGTCCAAACATAGGAGAAAAGCAGATTGATACATATTGGCACTGTAACCCACGTTCTTTTAAGAATATGACATCATGCATTAGTGTGAAAGACTCATCAGTTTTTAAGTTTCTGGACTGGACCAACCTGTCTGATGTTGGAAAGGATAAATTGTCCTCATACAAATCTCCTTCTAAACCAAGACTGCTCCAGCTACTGCTGTTACCATTACTGCCAGAAGAAGAAAAGAACAGAGCTGAACCAGAAAATGAATAGTAAAGAAGTCCTCGGTTTATCCTTGGAACAGCTTCTGTTGGTGATAAGTGGGAGGCTGGGAAGCTGCCCAGCAGAGTGGGGCATCCGCAGAGGTAGAGAGACCGTCACTGCTACTGGCGGCTTCGGACATTTAGGAGTTTGCTTACTTGACCTCCATAGATCAGGAAAACTATTCTCAATTTATATTTATTTTACATATGAACACAACAGAATGACTTTTAGGACAGTAAATGAATGCGTGAAGTAAGAAGTTTCAATGATTAACATCTATGGCAAATCTTGGGATATCATTTGTAAAAAGGCAATATTCTTCAGTTTGGGTAAAATTTTTAAAAAGACCACAGGTTAACATTTCTCTCAGCTCTTTAGACAACGCAAACACTGATGGGTTTGGGAGTGGGAATGAAATGACAGGCAGCAAAACATAGTCCCAAATAGACCTTTTCTAACTACTTGGAGAAAAGATGTTTTATGATTTCAAAATACTCTTATTATGTCAATTACTTTCATTTCATACATTAGTAGGCGGCAAATAACATACATTTTCTTCAGAATATTGAGTAACCAAGGCTTAACATATCTGTCTGGTGGGCCAGTCACTAATGCCACACAGATACCTTCTTAAAGTACCGAATCAAAAGAAGAAAGCAACTATATTCTAAAACTGCGGCAAAGCAGGAAGAAACAAAAAGCGACTATGTTCGGAAACAAAACTAAACTTAATTTTCAGACTATAACCTAAACATGCAATTTAAAATTCTAGTCATTAAAATAATTAGTAGGCACATTAGTTTGCAGTGATAAGCAGCTTATATTTCCCCCACATTAGGCTAGGCAATTATAAAAATTAATATGTACATAAACCAAAATTCTGGTTCTAAAAACTGAATTAACACAAAATCATCTTCTGTGCATCAGTAAATGTTGACAGGGTTACAAAAAAAGGATGATTATTTTAAAAGTTCTGGAGTTTCCAAGCAATTTCAATAATTTACATATCTGTATTTCCTCTGGCACTAGCAAGCTGTCACAAACTACACTTGGTTAGAAAAATTAAAACTGAGGAGTGACTTTTTAACCTACATTCCAACAAATATAGCTCTATTATAAAACCATGAAAACAGCCAGAGTTTTGCCTATATAGCCTGCTATCAGATGGATCAAAGATGGGAAAACAGAAATACAGAATGGTCAGACAGCTGTGAGCCAAACAGAAAGGAAAAACCGAGGCTCTCAAACATTGCATTTATCTTTATTAACAGAACCCTTATTAATAAAATAATTTTCTAAGCAGAGAAAAATATTACAAAATTAAAATTCTAACCCATACGCTGACAACAATAATGATTCCTTTTAATTAATCATCAAAATCTATCAAGTTTAGGTGAAAATGCAAAGAAATAACGCCTAAAAAACGTGAAGACAAAAGATTCAAACTCCCTCCATTTAACCTCATCCCCCCCCACTTCCTTTTGTCCCTCAAAATGGGTCAGATTTCAAGTCAGTTATTTATAAAACGTCACCACTAACTAGGGTGCCCATATAATTCCTCATTTAGCCAGGACACTTTCGGAAATGAAAAAAGTCACCATTAATTACACCAGAGCAGCAGAAGCAAATCCGGACTGTTCCAGGCAAACTGGGAAGTACAATCATCCTCCTCATCCTCCATTAACCAGACATAAAATAACTTAATTTCTTCACTTACCAGTGTTCCTATTTTATTCTTTTTTTTTTTTTCCTATTTCATTCTTGAACACTGCCTTGCTTCCATCATTTTCTTTTAAATCTTTTCCTATTTCCTATCTATGTATTTTCCACCTTTTTCTATTTCCTAGGTCTAGAGCAGGTGTACCTCAAGCCAGTGGGGGTCAAAGGCTAGGACTCTTTTTTTTTTTTTTTTTTTAGATTTTATATAAGTAGGCAGAGAGGCAGGCAGGGAGAGAGGGGGAAGTAAGCTCCCTGCTGAGCAGAGAGCCTGATGTAGGGCTCAATCCCAGGACCCTGAGATCATGACCTGAGCCGAAGGCAGAGGCTTAACCCACTGAGCCACCCAGGCATCCCAAAGGCTAAGTAAGACTCTTTATCATGGTTTTCAGTCACATGAAGACTACTATCGATTTTGACATATCTCGTAAATATTATCTCAAAAATTCTGTAAACCTGGTCTCATCTCTTACCTAATCTACTACATAACTTCTAAAAAATTCACAGACGGCTTGAAATACTTGAGACACGCATACACAGACCAAGTCTCTTTCAGATCAAATATCTATACACTCTTCATAAACACCTGTGAAACTCTGAAATTATTATTTCTTTTTTAACTGCTGCCCCCTACTAAACTTCTCACTTGGGAGTTAAAAACACATGAAGTGTCCAAACCACTGAAGTCCTTTATCTCTTATCTGATCTCTGTACCAGAAAATTACAGTTCCTACAGCAGATGTCATCAAAAGACAAAACATGTGCAGCCATGTATCTTACGTGTGGTTGCTGAAGCACCTGCATTAAAATCATCTGAGATTCTTGGGACCTCCAGTGACCTACTGAATCTTAATCTCTCTTAATCTTAATCCCTCTAGAAACTGTATGTTCAACAAGCATACCACCAACCTTGGATAAGTCCTACTCTTTTTCTTTGTGCTTGAACCTCCATAACCACATAGCATAATCATTCTTATTAATTACTGTGTTCAATTAGTACAGGTGTTTTTCTGACAAAATGCTGTGAAGCCAAGTTATTCCCCAACCTGAATTCAGTTAATTTTCTGAACCAAATGCATTTATCCATGTTAAACATGTTAAACATAATTCTTTTAGTCTCCGCCTGATTTGGTCTTTTTGAAACTTAGTTCTGTTAATGAGATGATCTTTTCATCTCTGTTTTAAGTCATTCACAATAAAGAGCACAGAAGCCCCTACTTATCTGCAGAGGATGCATTCCAAGGCCCACAGTGGATGCCTGGAAACCATGGATAGTACCGAAACCTACATATACTATGTTTTTCTCTTTACATACATACCTATGATGAAGTTTAATTTATAAATTAGGCACTAGTAAGAGGTTAACAATAAAAACTAATAATAAAAGAGCAATTACAACATTATACTGTAATACAAGTTATGTGAATGTGGTCGGTCTCTCTCAAAGTATCTTCTTGTATGTACTTACCATCCTTGTGATGATGTGAGATGATAAAATGCCTATATGATGAGATGAAGTGAGGGGAATGACACAGGCCCAGTGACATAGTGCTGGGCAACAAGTGCCCTTCTGACAACACGTCAGAAGGAGGGTCATCTGCTTCTGGACCTCGACTGACCATGGGTAACTGAAACCACAGAAAGCAAAACCGCAGATGGGGCGGGCGGGGCAGGGGGATTACTTCTTCTCTGTTACTAATAAAATGCTAAAGAGGACAGAACCAAGGACACAGCCATCCAATCAAACAACATTTTCCACAGAGCTGTTCAACTGGCTACAGGCCCCTTAATGCCACCCACCATGAACCCTGGTTCACCCATTTTAACACCAGGATTTCCTAAACAGCAATGTCAACCCTTACTGAAATTCTAGAAACCTGTGTTTCTCCAAGACGAGAGAAGAATTTAAGTGTTAACATTCTATGGAAAGGGCCAAAAGATGTTTGTGATATCACCCCTACTTCCCACTACCAGTTTTAAAGACGGTCTTTGGACCCAGATTTTAAGATGTATTGATGGTTTACATATAGCATTTTAAGAAACTATGACAAAATAGATGTTTTATAAAACATTAATACTACTAGTTAATCTAAACATCAGACAAAATGCTCTGAGATGATGTGCTCTAACAGGTGAAAACCCATTTTCTTACATCCTCCTCTTGGTAAGTCATTTCCAAGGGTTCTGTTCTACTGAAGCCTCACAGGGTCCTTTCCAGAGCCTGAAACTAAGAAGCCTTTCCTCTCCCTAGACTCAGCCCTGGATGGCATTTATTATTTCCAATTATCAATTAATGTGGATAAAAATTTATGGCATTTTATAATTTAGTCAGGAATGCCTTTAGAGAGTTAAGAATATGAGACAAATATATCAGAATAAAATATGCGGAGGCTGGTATTATAAACAAAATAAACTAAGACAAGTTATAGATGAGGTAAGTGCCTTCTGCTGTACCAAACCGTATCTTTATAAGGAATTTATATATTTTCAGTCATTCAAATATGAATGCTCCAGGTCATTTTGTTCCTGAATAGCAGGGTAAGTGAGAAATCCTTCCCAAAAAAGATATTACTTTCACTAATAACAAAAAAATTACACGATCATTTAGATACCTTTTAAAGATCACTGTCTTTTTTCTCACCCTCTAAAGAAAAGAGGTACCCTCTTTAAAAAGTGAGAAATACAAAAGTCCAGGAAAATCCTAAGGGTAAAAAATCAAATGTATGCAATATTTTTCATATCAACTACTGGCACACCTGAAGAAGCTTAGCTTGGTTAATCATTGTACCTGATAAATGTGAAAAACCATTAGAACCACATTATGGAGAATAAAATACATTCCACAAATAATGAAAGATTTTCAGATTCATGATTTTTAAACACCCATTCTAAATTTACTTCTGAGGTCTGAGGACCTGAACTATGCAATCACATGCACAATTTTAGTTACCTTTCACTTAGGTGATGAAAACTGCTACTTTCATCCTGATGCTCATCTTCGAAACTTAAATTGGACCAGCTGCCAGTGCTATCTTCACCAATACTGAGATTCATCTGCTGGCTGCCAAAAGACTCAGTTGACTGAAACTCTATTTCTTTTGGACTGAAGAGAAGGAAAAAAAAAAAAAAAGAAGGAAGAGAGGGAGGGAGGGCAAAAAGGAAAAAAAAAAATCAATCCAAAGTCATCAGATTCTGAATTCTAAGACTATCACTTTGATGATAAAGATTACAAAAACAAGAATTGACATTCACAGCCACACCCGTGGCCCATCCAACCCTTCGTGTCTGCTAATAATGAGACTTTGAAGGAAAGTACACTACTTTCCAAGTCAACTGAGCTGTATCAATTACAGATCCATCCCAAATGCTCTATTTTCTAAATTCTCTTTAAAGCAATTCATAGTTTCAACTGGGACCACTACAGAAGAGCACAAATTGCTGTTTATCACCTACTTTGTAAGATAGTACTTTAATCTGTACTGAGAGGAAGCTCCTTCTGGCTTTAAGAACAAAATCAGTAGTTCAAAGAATTCTAGTACTGTCAATCAGGCCTAGAGTCAAACTAGCCAAAACCTCTTTAAGATTTTGAGCATAGGATCATAACCCTTATTTTTTTCTCAATGAAAAAGAGACATTTATATTTTTATTCCATCTTCACAAGAAAGGACAGTCACTATTCAATTACTATAACTGTCCCTCTGTATTTAATTCTCGACATTGCAGTTTAAAATACTTTCAAAGATGAAGAGTAAAAATGTTAGCCTTGTGATCAAAATCTTCTAGCGGCTCACACCAATCAGAGTGAGGGTTCAAATCCTTTTAACATAATCTGCTGATATGATACCTTCTCCTCGTCTCCATCGTGTCCCACCTATTACTCTCCCCAGTCTACTCATTGCAGCCACGCCTGCCACTGTGCGCCTTCCCCAACACACAGGATCCTACCCCTTTGCCTGGAACTCTCCGCCCCAATTCCCATGTGACTTATTCATCTTTGGCTTTCGCTCAAACATTATTTTGTCAGTGTTGCTTCCCCCTCTACCTATTCAAAACTGTAAACCATCCCCACCTGCTCCCCCTACCCCCACCCTCCCCCCACACCTCCCATATTTGCTTCAGTTTTCCTCCAAAGCACTTAGCTCTGAGTGGTGGCACACACGGCTATTTTACTTGTCTTATTCTACCATAAGCTCCAGAGAACATATATTTTTGATTATTTTACTTATTTCTGTATCCCCAGTGCCCAGAATAAGTCCTGAACTGCCCTACCCCTCTCTGGGGCTATCCTCATTTTATATTTAAGATACAGCAACCAGAATTATCCTGGACAGGCACATTATAGTTTTGAGCCGTAACAGAGCTCAACTTTGTTCTTTTAATAATGTTTATCACTTTCTGGAATGTGCTGAAATCTAATGGTTTTTTGGCTGAAATGACCCACTAGATGAGGTCCAGAGAAGAGTTTTAATGACTGCTGGGTTATTCTGGCTCAGAATACAGTTCAGATGTTTGCTCTGCTAAAAATAAACTCCCATATAATTCCCCATTTGACACTCACATACCACCCACATACCACCCTTCTGTACATTACAGCTTTGTAAAATATTTATGGTTATTTTCATGAATCAAACATTTACAAGAAAGGGGACGCCAAATGAAACCCTTAAAAATAATCCATCTGAACAAATCCCTCTAAAGCCTGAAAGGCAAACCATTTAAACTTCAGAAATAGAAAATGGGAAACAGGACCCTGCGCGAACTAGAGCCAGCTCTTCATAATCAGCATTTACGGAACCCTACACAATTGTTAAGAAGAGAAATGGGAAAAGAACTACAAAGTAATATTCTACTGGCCTTGGTAGAAAGTTGGACCAGAACAGCACTAGCTTGTAGGAATACTTGAGGCCTACTTACTCACCCAAGGGATTAAGAAGAAAAAGTGAAAATATGGAGCTTCAATAACACCGGCATGAGCCAGGCCTGGGAGGGATATCTTAGAGAGTCTAATCCAGGGGAGAGTCTCTTTTCCTCCCAGGGCCTTAGGGGAGGCACAGGGAGAAAAAGTTAAAATAGCCTGAGGCCAGTTCTGCTTGAGGAAGGTTGCTTCAGCTATGGAAAGGCCTAGTTTACTAGCACTTATTCATTCATGTATTTACTTACCACTTATTATATGTCTACCATCATATTAAGAACTGACAGGGAGTTGTGACAAAGAAAATACAGGTCTGCAAATGTTTACTATATAAAGGGTCAAACAGGGGTGCCTGGGTGGCTCAGTTGGTTAAGCAGCTGCCTTTGGCTCAGGTCATGATCCCAGAGTCCTAGGATCGAGTCCTGCATTGGGCTTCTTGCTTAATGGGGAGTCTGCTTCTTCCTCTGTGTCTCTTCCCTCTCATGCTCTCTCTCACTCTCTGTCAAATAAATAAATAAAATCTTTTAAAAAAAGGGGGGGGGGGCAAAGAGAAAACAGGCATTGTTGGCCATGTCTCTACTTCAGCTACTCACCTCTGCCATTAAAGCATAAAAGCAGCCATAGACAATACATCAATGAATGAGCACAGCTGTGTTCCAATATAACTTTATTTATGAACATTAATATTTGAATTTCATATAATTTTCACATGTCACAAAATAGTATTCTTTTGATTTATCAACCACTGAGGAAATGTAAAAACCATTCTTAGCTCATGGACAATAAAAAACAAACCAACAGAGGCCAGATTTGGCCTGTGGGTTATAGTCTGCCAACCCCTGCTCTAGGAGAAAGAAGGCTACACAATTAGAGCAAAAAGAGACCTCCTTTGGTTCACCAGAAACATTACAAGAGGATACCATGGAACAACTGGCCTCCAGAGTCCTGGCCAAACTCCATCTCCTTATTTTAAGATGGCTAAGAAGAGAGGCAGTCCTTGCCACGGCTTTGACAAAAGCTACTAAAAAATCTGAGGAATCCTGTGACTCTGTTAAATTCCACCTCAACTCTAGGAACTTTCTCTGTCCAGTGGAACTAACAAAATCCTACAAACTAACAACACAAGTTGGTTCTGATGCTTTCCAGGGGGGAAAAACAGTTAAACTAAGGTGTTGGTTGGAATCCCCGAGCGCAAGGCACAGCTACTGAAGAACAGGACATTGGGAGACCATCGGAAAGAACTTGGACTGGAACGCATCAAGAGAAGTGACAGCAGTCATGGAAATCTTTGGAGAATTTTTAAAGCTTTCCTCCTCACAGCAGTTTGGTTAAATTATGCTCTTTATAAGAAAACTTACCTTTGTGAAGGGAAAGAAAACACCGTAACAAAATAATTTTAATCTCAGAGCAGTTAATGATCACGGTTAACACTCTACATTTGCCATCTACAACTCTCTGGTGTTTCTTCAGTCCAGCTTTACTTACTTCCCAGCTCTGCGAACGGGGGCAATACGACTATCCTCCCTAAGCCTCCTCTTCTAGTTCAGGAAATGGTTACCGCCTTCCCTCAAAGGGCTGTTGGGGGGATAATGAGACAATAGAGATGGAGAGTAACGTATGGGATATGAAACCCCACACAAATGTAGTAGGGAAAATGTTTTTGTTAACCTGGGGTTAAAAATAATTGCACCTTTCTTAACAGGACCTAAGCACATTTGATCGAGTTTAACTTTTATCGTAAAAACTCAGAAGGAATCTGAAACTCACCTGCTGACTGCACATCCAACATTCGTCATTGCTGACGTCATTATTTCTGTGGTAAGGCTCTCAGCAAAGCTAACGCCATCTTGTCCAATTCCGCTATCAGCCGTCAAGCTGGTATTGCTCAGCTCTCTCTCTGCTTTCTCAATAGCTTCCGCAACGATCTTTTCAGCAAGCACTGTCTTCTTATCGAGACCAACATGAATTTGTGGGACATCAAGATGGAAAATTCTAGATTCCTGACAGATGTTGCTAAGTTTTGAATTAGAAACTGGCTTACTACGAGCAAGTGAATCCTGTCTGGAAGTGTGCAGAGATGAATTTCCAGTGCAATCGTGTAGTTCTTTACGGTCACAGTATCTGCAAGCTTGGTCTGTAAGAGGTAACAACTTTTCTGCATAAGTGACCCTATCGGCTGCTTTTGTGGACTCAGACCCATGGAAAACTGTGGATCCTAAACTGAGCCCTAAAGTGTCATCCACTACCTTCTTGGCATACTGCTCTATAGCTTGAACAACATTCTCTCCATAACCAGACCCACTTAAGCTGCCCGTACTGTGGTAAAATCTGTGACTTTGTGAGGAAGGCTGAAGAGACTGAAGAAATTCTGGCTCGATGTGAGACTCGGGGTCTTCATCATGTCCAGACTTTTCATAAAGGCAAGAATCTGTTAAGGATTTTGGCAAGCCACCTGCAGACGCTGTCAGCTCTTTTGTAACATCTCTTGTTATGCTGTGAGCAAGAGAAGCTGAAAAACTATACAGTTCAGAGCACTCATTTTTATGTGTGTCCTGCGTCCACTCACCAGTTTGATTTTTACAAAGGTAACCTCCGTTTCTTTTACTTGGCCGTTCTTTATCTGCTTCTCGGTGGTGTTCTTTATTCAAGAATATGAACAGTTCGTTCTTGGTCTTCACCTGTGAGCTCTGCATGGGGAACATTCTTGAGCTGCACTTCATTTTGGCTGTCTTAGCGGCTTCTTGCAATCCTGACTTAACAGACCGATAAGCAAGTCTGTTGGCATACTGGTCCATTAACAACTCACTATTGCCGCCTTCCTGTTTCAGCACTTGGATAATGTGACCCGCATACTCATCTGTCACGCTTTCACAGCTGGGATACTTGTAGGTCAGACCGGACATACAGGAGCCTGGTGGTAACGAAAGAATGAATGGTTCCACTTCTCTTGAGTGGGCTACAGCCTCTCTATCCAGCTTCTCTTCTGATCGATCATCTCGGCCACCGTCAATGTAACAACTATTCTTTCTTTGCCTGAAAAGCACACAACTTCTAACTTTTGCTATCTTCTCAGCTTCCGTAATGACTTCCGCTGCCAGATCACCCGCAAAATTGCGTAATGTTTGTAAATTTTCCTCCGAGCGATTGAAAACGGTAGGTGACACGCTGCTTCGACTTTGTGCATTTAAGCAAGGGCTTTTCACCCTGGGTTCTTGAATGACTTTATTATCCAGGTGGGAAGCCGCCATTTCCGTGGCAAGAGAGACAATGTGGGTAGCTAACAATTCTGCAAACTGAACTTTCTTCCCTGAGTGCTCAGGCTTCACATCCACTTCCGGATGCCCTTCATCTTCACTACTTTCAACTTCTTCTGAAAGAGATCGCATGAGTTTCAACATGAACTCTTCTTTTTCTATGGTATTTTGTTCATTTTCAGACAAACTGCCCACAGATGAGTTGTGTGGTGTAGAGGGAGGTGTAGCAGGTGCAAATTCTTTTGCTAATTCCCCCTTGAGTTTTTTGGTTAACTTCTTGATATCCCATTCAGAACCAGCCCGGGATGGTACGAGAGGAGTGGAGGGAGGAGTATCAGGTATTACATTTCCGTCTCTAATTTTCTGTTTGTCTTCCACATGCAAACCATCTACACATGGAAGCACTGTGGACGAGAAAGTATGTGAATGAGGAAAAGGGTGCTCTTGCCCAAAAGACAAGGGCTCAAGTGCTGTATTATTCACATTATGCTTTGTCACAGGTTTGTCTTTAGCAGCTTCCTTCAGATTGGGTTTTTGACCAGCAGTTGTTGGACATGGTGGGAATGTCTCTACAGAAGAGCCATGAGCCGAAGAACATTTACATTTGGGAGCACAATCCTTTCCTGCTGAAAGTGAACAGTGGGTTAAGTGATCTTGAGCATCAAGAAATTTGGGGAACTTTTCCAAGGTCAACTGTGACTCTTCTCTGGAAACAAACAAGCTTTCTTTGGGTCCGGCATTTTTATCTACACTTGGGATGGTTGATTGGCTTTTATCTATGGAATGTTTAATAATAGTTTTAGATAAGTGATCGGCAAACAAGTCCTCATTGCTAGCTTCGCTCTGTTGCAGTGTTGCTTGATCAGAGTGGAAGGGAAGGGGTTTTCCCTTTACTGCTATAGTTACACAATCTGTGTGTTCATCAATGGTTTTTGTATCTTTGAAGGATGTCATTGACTCTAATGTTTCATTTACAATCGTGTGCACCACTGAGGTGGAAAAGTTGCTAATAATCACAGGATCACTTGTTAATTTTGAAGAGCTCTGCATTTCGATATCATCATTAGTTGGTTTAAATTCTTTCTGGTTACCTGGATTGTAGTCTGAGGGTAAACAAATATTTCTGAGACATGCTACTTCCTCTTCTTTGCTTTTTGTGGTGACATGTGTCTGGGTAAAATCGCCATTCAAATTACTATCATCAGATGACCGAAGAGACTTCGCCTGATATATGTTAGATGAAATCTGGTATGGGAGAAGGGCACTTCCTGCCAAGGGCACTGGTATGGAAGTAACAACTCCAGATGTACAAAACAAGGCCTGCTGTACTGTGTACTCCTTTTTATAGTCCTGCATGGGTCTTGTCACTGTTACGGTCTGATTGTTCCAAGCAGGGGAAAACATGGAAGTCTGTGTCGATGGCATTAAATTTTCTGTGCTCACACACTTTATGTTATCTGTAGAAACACTAACTGCTGCCTTGGTCGTGAAGGTCACATCAACTTGCGAAAGCTCAATAAATGCTTCCTGTATAACAGACTCAGATAAGTCTTTTGCATAGGACTTCACTACTCTGTCCTCACAGTCTGACGACCACCACTGTGGAGATGCGGGTGTTGGAGGATAGGAAAACTGACACACTTCCATGATGCCTTCAAAAACAAGCTCTTCGGCAAGATCTGCAGCAAACCTAGCAACCGTGTTAGTGAATATCTGCTTTTTTACGTATTGTAAATCCTGTAAAGCACTTGCTAAAGCTTCACTCACCAAAAAATTAGCCAGCCCGCTGATGGCACGTTCTCTCAGTGAAAACGCACACTGCCTTCTCAGTTCATTAAATGCCACCTGAAAAATGGAGGACGTCAATTTGATGGCTAAATGACACAACGCGTTGGTACATGAAGAGACTCCCTTCTGTAAGTCTTTAAATGCACTGCCCAAACTTTTTTCCACAAGATCAGATGCAAATTTCTGAATGCTATCTTTAATCATCAAGGATTTATTGTTAGATTTACTTTTTGGCTCAAGGCTTTCGCTCTTCAGAGCTATGGTTTTATTTTCTCCTTTTTTAATACTCTTCGTGTCTGGGGTTATGTCAGGGTGCTGGGTATGAAGAACAGAGCTGAGCACCTCACATGAAATGCTATGGGCATAATCCTCATAGGTGTAATAAAGAGAATCATGACTCTCATGAAGCCGAGCTCCACTGATATCTGTTTGGCAAAAACACTCAGCAGGAGGACAGCCTCCAAGAGGACTAAAGGCAGAGGATCGAACAGGGCTAAACAAGCCGCTGTCCTCCCCTGATGCCTTCACTGGGCGTGGTGAATCTGGAGCATCACACAGGTTGCTGTAAGGGGATTCTGGCTTACGAGGAGTTGGCTTCCTAACATTAGCCGGGAGGACTGGACGATCAAACTTGAATTTTTGAGGATTCATTGCAGTGGTTACAGAGCAAGATTTTTCATGTTTGTGTCCTTTCTTTTGTGATGTCTTTCCTAGGACAGGATCTTTTGGAAAAGGACAGGACGTCTCTAAAGTTGGCTCAAGTTCATCAAACTGATCAAAACTATCAAAAAATTCACTCACTTCTGAGTCCGAATCCTCTATATCATCTTTCATCACAGGAATTTTAGGTAACTCAAGTTTTGCTTTTAAACTTTTCTGATAACCCTCTTCATCCAAGAAAATAACAGGACTTGGACTGGAGCATTCAGATTCAGAAGAGTAGGCAGGCGAAGAAGACAAAAACGTTTTCTGTGCATTACCACCTTTATCTGAAGCATTACATGACCTATAGAAACTCTTTTGGATCCACGGCTCAGTAATTAATGTAGTCACTGAAGTTTTCACAGAAGGTAGTTCTTTATGTCCCAGAATATTTATTAAGGAAGTTGAAGGTTTAGCCAATGACTTCTGCCTCCCAGAGCTGACGAGAATCCTTAAATCATGGGTTTCTACCTGGTGACCAGAAGTCGTCTGAGAAGCAGCATCACACTGGCTCTTTAGTGCGGTAATATTTATTCCTGTAGAAAAAAGAATAAAATGATCAAATTATTCGTGAGCAGAATCTTTTAAAAATTAAATTATATCAGTGGGAATAAGTAGACTTTAAGCATGAAATATTTATTTGTAACATGCCTTCTACACTATGTGGTTTACCAGATTTACCCCAAATCATATTTGAGAGCAAATATACCTTTTATTAAAATAATTTCATTTTACCTGACATCTAGGAATGCCTGGTCTATGAAATGGTTAGCTTCTTGTCCTATGTGTTAGAAACACTAATGCGGTCTCTCTACCAGGTAACTCTTCTCAAATTTGAACCCAGGATGGTCCAAATACTTAATGTACTGAGGTGAACAGTGCTTGAACAGGACGACCAAAATAAGAACAGAAATAACAAAACCAAGAACCAGATAACAATGAACTTAAAAATCACAAGAGAATGAATTTCTTGCATAACCAAAAAAAATAAAGTTAAAATGTTTAAATTGCATCTAATTTCTAATTGAACAGCTCAGCCTGAAAACTTTTAAGACTGAATGCTAAACTTTAATTTCCCTTTTCAAGAAAAAGTTTAGAAAAGAACAAACCATCATTGCATGGCTTTGAGGTCTCTTCTTCCTCTAAGTGCTCAAAAGCAGTGACAAAGTCATCCTCTATGGAAGACACGGACTGATTGGTGTCATCATCATCTTCCTTAGCAGTCTCAAGTTGGCGCTTCTGATGCAAGTACGTGTCCAAGGTATATCTTATACCAGTAGCATATTTACTTAGGAGACTAAAGATGAAATCAATTCTGAGTCTTGGCAACGTAGGTGACACTCTCATGACACAGAGCATTCCAGAATGCTGACTCTTGGGGAAGACGAAAGATGATAAATATAATTCAACTTTCAAAACATATTATACATTTAAAGCATATTATCTGGAAGTGAAGCCTAGAAATAACACAATCTGAGGGGAAAAAAAAGAAATGCATGCATCCCAAGAGGCTCCCTGATTTGTATTGTTAAATTCTTTTCTTCATTGATTCTCTACAACATTTCTCACCTCCCATTCTTTTTCTCCCAATCTTTTTCTCATTGCTACTCAAATTCCACCTGTCCTATCTCCCAAAATGTTACGGAACTTACAATTCATATCTCTGGCATGTCTTCCAATATTATTATACAGCCTCTTGAGTTTCCTTGTTCATTAACTGAGCTCACCAACTACAATGTAAACTGCTAGAGGGTAGGAACCAGGTTCTATTCTATTTTTGTATCCCATTTTCCAGTAGCTTCCAGCAGGACACCACATTCCCTTCTATCATAAAAGAATCTTCCCCTCCTTTCACCTAAATATCCCTAGTATTACAATTTTATAGTAATGTTTAGAGCTCTGATTAAAAATAGAAATCATCAGTTTTTTTGCCATACATATTACCCTTAAAAATGCAAATACTGACATATGACTTAGTGAAAAAAGGTGGAAATCAAATATAATAGCTAATCACATCTTGTAATCCTAGCAAACAAATCAAAGTAAATATAAATGAAAAGCATAATGAAGAAAATGAGGTAAGCAGTTCTACTTTTACCTGTAGACCTCATAATGAACACAGTAGTCTTTTATACTTGGAATAAGTAACCCAAACTTTAAACCCACTGATTCAATTTTTAGGAGGTAAAACATGCAAAGTACTTTTCTTTGACACATTATCAACAAAATAATACTTACTAAAGAACTAAAGGCTGAATGTTTTAAAACTAACTGTCTGAAATGGGGAGAAGTCAACTTTATAATGAATTGTTTTTTAACAGAAAACAAGTTAAACTATGTCCTCTAAAACACTGAATGCAATATTCATATAAATTTAGAACTAGCCATAAAAGGGGGAAAGATTCTATAGTTTAACCAAAGGTAGAAGAAATTCAAGAAATCCATAAATGAATTTTCAGGAAAAAAATTCATTAATATGCACTTGCATATCATTTAGGGAACTTCACACATGAAAAAAATCTAATTTAAAGCTATGGTCAAAATGACTCTATCCTTTAGTGATTTCAAAGCTTCCTGAGTTCTGTTTTTCACAAATCATATTTCCTTGAGATAGCATTAAAAAAAACCTCAAGCATTTAAGAGTTTAACATTCTTCGTCAAATGTCACTGTAAAATTTGCCCTGAAAAACACATTAGAAATGATATATAAAAGTTACCTGACTTAGAGGACCACTGTTTGTATCTGATGATTTACTTATATCCTTCATACAAATAATTTCATTTTCATTTAGACTGCAGAAGTGCAGTGAATTCAGAAGATCTGGAAGTTCCAAAGAAACTGCAGCTAAATCCTAATTTAAAAAAGAAATACAATAAATAACACTTTTAGATGCCTATAATGTGAGCCTTATTCAAAAACCTAAGATCTACTGGTTAATATACTTTCAGTTCAAAATAGTTAACATATGTAGTTTATCGTGAGTAATTTTTTAACTCAAAAATAAAATGTACTAAAATATTTTAATACCTGCTATTTCTATAGCCTTTTAAAATACTGACATCAAACTCTAAAGTATTTTTACATGGTACCTCATACATCCATGACAACTAGACTTTTAATAGTTTTTAGCTGCAAATGTCAACCTGCAATCTTCAAGTTAATCATGGAATATTTCCCACATACAGGGATTCTCCCCAGTAGAATGTGCTTCTTGGAGCTTAAGTTTTTATATTTGTAAAATACATATCTATTTTTATGCCTTTCCTCACCAAAGTATCATATTAAACTCTGGCTGAATATTTTGTGAAGATATTAAGGAAACATTTTTTTTTCTCATTTGCCCTTTTTATGTAAAGACTTTACCCAGTGAAAGAATTAATGTCTTTGACCCCACCTAGAGTACTTTCCTTTATAAATATGACTTTATCAATAATTCTTAAAGAGGAAGTAGACTAAGAGAAATACACTGGAACACTTCTCTTTGCAGCCTTATGTTCTCAGGAGTATATCTTCTCTTATGCCTTCTGTCTAAATAGTTTCCTTCAGGCAAGGGCACAATCAAGACACACAGCAATTTTCATTATCACCTGACAGATATTATTCATAAAGAAATGAACAGTATTACTTTTTCTTTTGGGAGACACTTAACTGCCATAAAAGGAAAAAACATGGCAATCACAAATATTAAGCAGCAGCACAAGGTAGGGGGGAAAAAAGATGCCTACCACATCTACACAAGCTTCAACCTTCTTTATATAACTGTGAACTCTCCTTTGCTGATCATAATCTCAACTACCAGTTTCTATGTAAACACCTGCCTAAATCAGGCTAAAAATTTTGTACTGGTCAATCATTATTCTTTACAAATTTCACCTTTTAAATTGAACTCTATCTCAGTTAAAAATATAATGATTTGATGAAGTCAGATTAGGAAGACCATCCAAATTGAAAAAAAATATAAAAAAAAAGTCTCATTTTCTACATTATGCACAGAATGGAGGAAAGTTAGCTTGTGGTTGGCAACCTTCTCAGATAAATTACTTCTGTGGTCTCCTAACCTAAAACTACTTTCTGTAACAAGAATACTCTGAAAATGCTAAAAGTGAAAACGTCCAAAGCACACTCAAGAGTCATCTTTTAGCTTTAAATAGGAATGATTTAACAGAAGAGTTTAGTGTAAATTTGGGGCTAATCAGGCAAATTTCATGATCTCAAAATCTGTTCCAAATAATCTCCATGGTCTTTTCCAGTTCAATAAATTGACCATACCTGAATATGAGCAGCATCTGTTTCTTCATTAAAACCTAGAAATGTGACCTGAATAAGGAATAAAGCTCCATTAATTTGAGTTTTTTAAGTCTTATCACAATTAGATTATTCACAGAGCAGAGATACAGATAAAAGCACAGAAAACATTAAATGCTGACTGTTACATACAAATGTTGAAGCATCACGTAGTGCAGCTGAAACAAATAGGTTACATGTCAATTATACCTCAATTAGAAATAAATACATTTTTTAAATGCTGGCTGTCTTGGACAAAATGATTTGTTTTTTCAAAATCATCACAAAGGTTTTTCACCAAAGATTTGGTTCCATAATGCAGCTCTTCAACCTCCCCCACATCCACTTCATTAACAAGTTCAATCAATTCTACTCCACAAACCTATCTCCTGTAATATCTCCCTCTCTCCACACACCCTGCCCCCACTTCTCATCTGCATGATGGTCCTGTTCCACCTGGTCTCAGTAATAATCATGGCACTCCCCTGTCAAAACCTTTCCATGCTTCCCACTATAAGTCCTAACCAAGGCCCCCAGGCTCTGGGTTAGCCAGAATTTCAACCTTCCCTCACATTTATTCATACACATGGGCCCCCTTTCTGGGTCTAGAACATGCCCAGTTTGTTACTGTTATGCAGTAACGCCCCCACAACCTGTGTCTCTAGACCTTGGATGCTTACACACCTTGCTCCTCCTCATACAAGATCCAACTTAATGTCACCTCCTCAGGAAGGCTTTCTGGGGTATGTCCCCAAGACTCCTTATTGACTTCCTATGATATTATCACTTATTTCCTTCAACATCCTTATATAGGGATTTCTCTACAGGAGTTTATATAAATTAAATTTCTAAAAGAATATCTAACGGCATGAAAAAAAAGTCACATTTTAAAATAAAATAGTAAAAAGGACAAGTTACAGACAAAAATGATACAAGATATGCACACAATTTCAACCTTATTTTTAAAAACATACGCATGAAAAATAGTACTGGAAGGCAATACACCAAGCTATAAGCAGCGATTAATTCTAGATGATGGAATTATAAGTGATGTTATTTTTTCCTACTTTTTTCATGTTTCTTCCCCCTAATTCATGTTTCTTCTTTTCATGTTTCTTGCCCCTAATTCATAAGATTAATGATAGACATGTTTTGTTTTGTTTTGTTTTTAAGGTTTTGTTTATTTATTTGTCAGAGAGAGGGAGAGAGAGAGAGAATGTGACACAGCGCGCAAGCACACACAAGCAAGGGGAGCCGGCTCCCTGCTGAGCAAGGAGCCCAATCCCAGGACCCCTGAGCTTAACCTATGGAACTACCCAGGCACCCCTGATAGGCATTTTCTTTTTGATACTTGCAATATTTCTTCTTTTTCTAAAAGCATCATGTACCACTTTTGTAACCCCCCAAAAGTATTATTTTTAAAATTTATATTCCCTTTATGTCTTTGACATCATAGGAAGAAAATCTTCTATTTGAAGACAAAATGGTAAATGGTCAACTAAGCAAGTACTGTGACTAAAAATACGAAATACTTAAATTATAGCAATGTGGAAAATCAATTCTCAAGAATTAAGGGAAAGCAGCATAGTTAAAATATAAAGAAACACTGACTATACTTTTGATCTCTTTCTGATGACTCACAAACAAGTCAGAATATTGCATTAACCCAGGATCGTTATTCTAATTATGTTCATCATTTCCCAAAAGTGCTACAGTTAATTTCCAGGTCTCTAGGTAAACTTTTAGGCTCTAGGAGCCAGTCTCCTCATCTGTAAACCTTGGAGCAATACAACTCCTCTTCCACATTGTAAGGGTTAATCAAAAACGTGGAGGAAAGTGCCTTGCACATCACAGACAGTCCATGACAAAGAAGCTCAAAAACAAACTTCTTTCTTTTCTTCACAAAACACTTAGAGATATGCATACCCTCAAGTGAGACAGAAATTCCTTCTATTCTTTCAAGTTTCCTTTTACTGAATACAAAAGAGAAAATAAGCTGACAAGCAGTTTTGAAGATGCCAGTAGTTTTATATTTCCCATTGATCGAGGAAGGCCTCACCAAAGAATGTGGGCTCGGAAAGGCACTACGTAAGCAGCTGGAGATATACAGGCTGGAAAATTGTCTGAGGGCAGAAGGACACAGGAGACCTGTCATACTTGGCAACAACAGAGGAGATTAAGAGAGGCTCAGCTTTACTAAAGTAAAGCAGAAGGGATAACAGAGAAGATAATGTCAAGAGCCACCGAAATTAGCTGACACAAAAGGAAAAGGCTCAGGTCAGAGAACACTGTAGCCTGAAGGGTCTGCTCACCATACCTCTGGAACTACTTCAAATATAGTTTCACAAGAAAGATGAAAGAAAATCCTTCCTCAAAATAAAAATACTCAATATTTTTTTTAATTAGATCCTTGGTTTCAAAAAAAAAAATTTTTTTTCAACTAATATACTTAGCACTTTTGAGCTTGAACAGCCTAATACCTTACTTCTCTTATTTGCTGAATGAATATATTGATGGGACTGTGGCTATATTACAGGAAAAAATGTACTTCTTTTCATAGTAGTAAGTCCAAGGACTGGAAACACTGATGTTGCACAGAAATAGTTGAGCAAGTACTATATCCTGAGTAGTAAATATGTTAATTTCCAAGTACTTTTATCACTACTTTTTCATTTTGTATCAAAGTACTGAATTTAAATAATCAAGAAAATAAAAACCAAAAAAAAAAAATGCATAAAGAAAACAGTATATGACATCTCAGCGGCTCGGTTGTTAAGCATCTGCCATGGGCTCAGGTCATGATCTCAGGGTCCTTAAAACAAGTACTTCTCATACATGTATTAATACATACAGATTTTAGGCAATTTAAAAACAGATGGCGCAGCTTTACAAAGAAGCATGAAAATACACTGTTTCAGTAGGAAGAGATATTGAAAGTATTATGTCAAACCTCAGTCAAATTGGCATGTTCATCCTGCTTTAAGCAATCCTCTGCTGATATACTGCATAGTTCCTTCTCACTCTGTAATAAAGACTTGACAGACTGGAACACATCTTCACTGAAGCTCTGAAAATAAAAGATATTCTTAATTTATTTAATTCTAAGACAAGGTGAAAGATCTTGGAGATATTCTATTTTTAAATGCAGAGTCACTAAATCTCCAATTAATATTCATTTGGCACCTGTGAATATATACAGACCTCAAATGAGCTGAGAGAAAGAACCAGCATAGGGCTTAATCATGTAGAATTCCACCTGCTCAAAACACACACATCACAGCCCAGGCATTCGACCTACCAGAAGCTCATGAGGCCCTCACTCTGGGTTCATTTACTCTTACTCCACACTAAAACCCAACAGACTGCATACCTGATTTCCAAGTCAATGGCAGAACAGAAGCAGCAACTATATAAGGAGGAAGGTGATGTAGACGCTGTAATAAGCATGCTAACAAAAGTGATTACTCTCATAACGAAGGTGGAGATGGAAAAAAGAGATAACAACCTGAGCTAAGACTTTTCAGGGTTCCTGAAGCAGCTATATGATAAAAGGAGGGAAGGTTTTCAGAACTTGGTAGGGGAGAGGTCACAAACATAAAGGAATAGAGGGAGGAAAAAAATTACATAAAGAAAATAATAAGTATTACAGTCAGACATAAAGAGAACATTAATTTCATTCTACCTTATTCTCCTTCTATTGATCTACTGATCTGCTCTTCTATTAGAAATGTCCTGATTTCCTAATCTTTCCCGGTAGAAACTCTACCAAGCCCAAGACCTGTGAAGATTTTCCCACCCCTCAGTCATAATAAATCAAAGTTTCTACTGTACTATCTATACACTGAGATCATTTAATCCACATCACAACATACTACCATTTCTGTTTTTGTATATATTGGTCTTTCCTACCATTAAACCAAATTATTGAGCCAGAGACTATATTTGATTCAGTTTGTTTCCTTAGATTTCATTACCTCACATACTGTAGGATATGAACTCAACAAATGTTTGCTAATTTAAAAAGAAGTTAGTGAAACTCTTTGGTTTAAAAGACAAGATACATAAAAAACCAAAGCAGTAAAGAAAAAAATATAATATTAAATTTGAATATGAATTATCAATATAAACTCATGATTCCTTAAACACATTAAAAACATTCTTTAAACTACTACATTTTTCCACTGAAACATCACAGAAGTAATGACCCTCAGTAGTAATGCACCCAGATTTTGGTTTCTAAATACCATTTTGCCAATAAAACGAATTAGAGCTCCTGGGAAAATGGTTGGTTCCAGGCTGGAGGCAGAGAAAGTATGCCATCTGGGTGGGGCATCTTAATTGTGACAAAGCAAGGAAGTGCTCAGGAACTAAAGGGGTCATTTCAAAAGAACACAGCAGGAACAGGTGAAGGGGATTAAGGGTACATTTACTGTAATGAACACTGAGTAATGTATAGAAGTGCTGAATCACTATATTGTATAGCTGAAACTAATACACCACTGTACATTAACTGTACTAGAATTAAAATTTAAAAAAAAAGAAAAGAAAATGGAGGCCAACCTGAAGGAATTCCCACTGGAATTTAGGCATCAAAAGAATAAAAATGGTAATGAATTATAATAACTGGATTTTTTTTTAACCTACGAATCCATTAAAGAGACAGATAAAAGGATGGGGGAAGAACACTTGTTTACATAAGAATGCTGAATGACAAATATGGACAGGATGACAAAATTTATAAATGCCATTTGTAAATCCCAATGTAATTACTGATTTAGGGAAAGATTATCAATGTATCCATATCACTGGGTTCAAAGCTACTGAGCAACAGGATGCTCACTCTCTCCAGGCATCACTCTACATATTACTTATTAATTGTACCAATTATAAAGGATACATGTCTTTATGTTGGTGATATTTGGTGATACTGGGTGGAGATGAAAGAAACACAATACCCAAATAAAGCATGAATCTTGACTAGATCCTAGATGAACAGCAAGGTAAAAATAACAAAGATATTTGAGACAATTAGGGAAATTTGTATATGAAATGCATGTTAGATGATGTTACTGAACTAACAATTTTTCTGAGGAGCGGTAACGATGCTGATGTTCTTAAGAGATGTCTGCAGCCAATTCTCACGTGGTCTCAAAAGGGAAGTGTTTATGTAGATGCGTGCGTGTATGTACACGTGCACACATGTGTTTGTATACACACAAATAGCATGGTAATGGCAAAATGTTAACTGACGATGAACCTAAGTGAGGGGTATGTATAGTGTTCATTGAACGGATTTCTCTTCTCAACTTCTCTGCAGGCTTAAAAATACTCTAAATTTTAAATGATTCTGTTTTCATTAATGAGTGGAGGTTTTTAGGCTGAGATACAAACAACTCAAAAAGAAATTTAAAAAATATGAAATCTGAACCTAAACTATTAATATAAATTCACGACACTGAAGGAGCAATGGGCACTCCTAGTACCCAAAGTACCTGGTTTCTAAATACTAGAAGGGGTTCTTTGGAGAAAAGCCAATTCCAAGTCTGAGAAAGGGGAAGTAGAAGGTGAAACTGGGTTAATCTGTTATACTAGAAAGTAGGCAAGCAATCAAAGAATTAAGAACCTAATACAAAAGGATATAGGCACCAGCTTAGAGGGACGATGTCTGAGACCCCTTGAGCAACTTAAGTGAATAAATAACTATAAATAAATAAAAGACTGTAAAACATAGAATTTTTAAAATCCATGAATCCAGAACAATACAAATGAGCAAATGAATGGAAATAAACTCACTTGTTTATTCCACCAAATTATTAATCTGAAAATTGGTAATTCAAAGGCATTTATCCAAGCTTTATGGGAGATACTGTAGCTCATTAAGATTAATGAGGGAAGGCTTTTAAGAATTCTAGCTAATAAATGTAAAAAGAACGATAGCATTAGGAAAATCTTCATTTCGCAGCTTTTAGGAAATAACAGATTCAGGAAAGAGTCATCAAGGATACCAAAAATATTAGATAAAAAGTTGCTGGAAGGGGTGCCTGGGTGGCTCAGTGGATTAAAGCCTCTGCCTTCGGCTCAAGGTCATGATCCCAGGGTCCTGGGATCGAGCCCCACATCGGGCTTTCTGCTCAAGTGGGGAGCCTGCTCCCTCCTCTCTCTCTTTGCCTGCCTCTCTGCCTACTTGTGATCTCTCTCTGTCAAATAAATAAATAAAATCTTTAAAAAAAAAAAAGTTGCTGGAAAAAAACAAGGTATTTACACACAGCAAGTATCATCTCATAAATTATTTAATAACTAGAAAATGGAAAACACGCTTTTTTTTCTTAAAGATTTTATTTATTCGACAGAGAGAGAGAAAGAGATCACAAGTAGGCAGAGAGGCAGGCAGAGAGAAAGAGGGGAGGAAACAGGCTCCCTGCGGAGCAGAGAGCCAGACACCGCGCTCGATCCCAGGACCCCGGGATCATGACCTGAGACAAAGGCAGAGGCTTTAACGCACTGAGCCACCCAGGCACCCCGGAAAACACACTTTTAATATGGACATTTCTGGCAGCATTACTAATTACTACTCTCATCAACTGAGCAATTCTTGCATCAATGATCACAGGAAAACCTGAAATTCTATCCTAACATCATCCTATACAGTATTCTTGCTGAAAATGTTTAACCTGAATCTAATCAGGCTATTAGTGGTAAAGTTTTTGGGGAGCCAAAACTTACACATGGATCTTCAGCTGCACAGGGGATTGGCACCCTTAACCCCCCATTTCTCAAGGGTCGCTGTATTAGTAACCTTTGAATATGTATGTTGGTACGCAAGTTTATGTTTAGGAGTACTATGATTTTAACTGTCTGTATGCTTGAAATTTTTCATAATAAAATGTTAGAAAAAAGAGGTCAAGAAATGGAAGGGTAACCAAATTCTCTTAAGAGAGGGTTCTTCCTCAGACTAGAAAGAGGATCAGAAATCATATTTAATTTGCTAATTATCCCGTACCTAGCAAAGAACCAGTACCTAGCACAGGGCCTAGAATAAAATAAACACTCAAATTTTTATTTGCTGAATGAACAAATGAATAAAAGGCAATATCTGGGGGTAAAGGTACATAAGAAAATTCATACCTGTTGTTTCTATTGTTAAAAGAGGGGGAGATTTTGAGATGACAGAAAACTATCTGCTGAGCAGAAATAGGGAGGCACTGTCATCTTTGGGAAATAAAGTTTATTTACTTCATATCACTATTTTCATATATGCCAGTCTTACTAATATTATTAATTACAATATTAAGATTCATTTGAAAACAAGAATATCATACAGCTGCTTAACAAGATTTTAAAAAATGATCCACATTTTTATTAAAACTATCATTGAAAGGAATCTAATACAGTGAACTTACTCTTCTGACAGATGTTCTAGTCTTCATGTGACTGTTTCTCAAAGTCTGGAAGGTCGCCATAACTATATTGCTGTTGTATGTAATCAATGAAGAATTAATCCATAAAATACCTAAGGAAAACATATTAAAAGAAAACAACTAATTTACTGATTTTAGTGATTCAGGCAGACATTCTGTCCTAAAATAACTTCTTTAAATTCAGTCATTTAAAAATAAAAACCTTAAAATTCTGAGACATAAAAAATTATTTTAAGCAGTTTGCCCTTATTTATTGAATCTCACTGCCTTTGTGTTTTGTTTTGTTTTGTCTCGCTTTTTACAAATAAGAAAGTACATGAATGTCTTATTAAGAAATCTTTGGAAATCGTTTTAAAATCTAAAATAATGAATATCACAAAAGAATCCCAGCCTTCTTGCTTCCCAAAAGGCACTCGAACCCTAGGGTCTCTGTGAATGTGTGAATGCTCCACTCCTTATTTCCTGGGCAGAAAGATTTGATAATATGCAAATGAGACTACGAAATCTGTATTTATCAAATAAAACCCCATAAACAATAACAAACTCCTTATTTAGGAATCTTAAGAGCACCAATGACTAGAGTTCAAAAAACATCCAAGTTAAATGATTAAGAGTACTTAAAACACATGCACACGTACATGCGCATGCACACACACAGATACAGAGACAAACATATACACAGAGACCTTGGAAGAAACTCTAAAATTAAGGACTTAAACTTTTTATCAATGTATTTAAAAAGTACCTTTGAAAGTTTAAATCAACTTGGGCATTAAGTACCCAGTATTCACATCTAATCACAGTACCTTGCCCATTCAAAATCTACTTGTGCTCATGCTATGGATACAAGAACAAAGCAATACAGCCCTCTTGGGCTCAGAGACTTGGAAGGCAAGTATTTCACTATAGTAAAGAATGAGAATAGGAACTGAATTCGAAATCACTAAATAACTCAAAAATCTGAATGAATAAAATTTAAGAATGGGTTTCAACCAAATTGGCCTTACCAAAAATAACCCAGTTGAGGTTTTTAAAACATCTGATTAATATAAATTTACACTATGAAGAGATACATACGCAAAACCAAACGTGAACCTACTTTCCATCAGGAAGGCAAACCAATTAAATGTTGGTGGAGTTCTAATTTTATATTCTTTCACCGTAGAGAGAAAACTGAAGTGTATATACATGCATCCACACATACGCACCTCCCTCTAGAGATTTCTAGATTGTAATTTTTAACAAAGAATTATGATGATATCCTATTCTGAACCAGAATTAATTCTAGTTGTCTCCTTAACAATAAAATGTGATTGACTAGGATTGAAGCAGGTTTGTGAAAAAGGCAAGGGAGGCTCCAACAGCACAAGATAAAGAACAATATACCAGTTCTCAGAAGAGTACCATTTGTGTCCCTATTCTACCTCTCATTAGCTTTGTTTCCTCTAGGTAAATTGCAGTATCTCTGGATCTCTTTCCTCAAAGTAGATAGATATCAACTTACTTTCTGGAGATGTTTACCGTAAGAATCAAATGGAAAATAATTTACGGGAGGTACTTCAGAAACTATACATCGTAAGTAAAAGAAAAGCTAAAATATTTACTTATGGATCAAAGTGATCAAGGGGTCAAATTCTCAAAACAAGGTATAAATATAAAAGTTTATGTGGCCAAAGAAAGACAGTAATCTTTTTATTTTTCCCAGGCCAACTCTCTCCTTTTTCCCCACAGAGTTCTCTTCAACTGTTAGAAACCCTCAGAGGCAAAGGGACTTGCCTTAAACGTTACAGAAAGCTTGTAAAATACAAAAGCCAACACAAGGGTTCCAGAAAAGCAGAATTCTCTAACGCAGCAGCTGAATCAAACGGCACCTTCCATGTGGGCAACTGTGTAATACAGATCCAACCTCGAAAATCTTCCTCTGCTATAAAATAGTAATTCTCCTTCTGGGAATTCATCAAAGAAAGTAATGATCCTGAAGCATCTAGGATCCAAACGAGAGCTTATAAAGCACCAAGTGCTTTGCTAAGGGATTTATGCGAACGTCTCATGTAATCCTCAGGATGGGAAGAATGGTATTCCAGATTTACAATGAGACAAACTGAGGCCTGGGGAAGTTAGGCGATTCGCCCAGACCCACACAGTGAGCAGTAGAGCTGAGATTCAAATCCAAACCAAACTCTAACACCCAGGCTTCTAATGGCTCCTCTGGAGTGTGTATAGGTTTGAAAAGCGGTTCATCACACTTTATAATAGAAATGAGCAGCCTTCTAGGTGCCAGAAACAGGAGAGTGACTGAATAACCCGGATGGGGTTCCCCATGATGCGATCGCATTCAAAACAACACTGAAGGGCGGAGAAGCAGCACACACAAAGCATCTTCACTTTCTGATTACTGAAAGGGTGAAATCGGGGAAAGAGATGGGAAACAGCAATCGCCTTTGCAGCTGCTAACTCAAGTCCACAGGAGGAAAGATTACACACTGACTCAGAAGAGAAGCGGGCCAATTATCTAGATGAGCTGGTCACAGGAAGCTGCTGTGACAAGCCATGCCCCTGAAACACAAGAGTGACAAGGAGGCTGGGGGCGGCCAGGGTGCTCAGAGACAACATCCTGTCTGGATGTGACGCCTCTAGTTACCCCAGTGCTCTACCGACAATACTCCTGAACAGCAGACCTAGAGAGAACACTCTCTTCACAGTTGAGTACTAACGCAAATGGAACCCAACATTCAATAGACCTATGAAGGAACACTAAAAACACACACAAAAGGAAAAAAAAAATACATATACACTAAAGAAAGAAAGAAAAAATCCAGATGAATATTATCATGCCACCCAAAACTCCTATTTCAGAATGGTACATCAGAATTTATATTAATAAGAAAGAAACTATATTTAGTTCTATATCTTCACTCATTTTGAGTCCTACTCCATCCCTTTGTCTTAAACACATAAGTAAAATACTATCTCACAAAGGGAAAAATCTATCAGAGAATAATCTTTGCGACAGTCCATTCAAGTGAATCCAACCTGAGATGGTATGACTCATACTCGGGTAAAGCGGATCTTTGGAAATGAAGCAAAGACAAACAGGGGAGAAAGACCAACAGAGCAGGGTTACTTCACCATCTTACAAAATGAGAGAGAATGTAGTTTCAAACAGACTTCACAAGAGGGGCAAAACTACAGTATTTTCCCCTAAACACCTTTGTGTTATGATAATAAACTTCCCACTAAATGCTTTTTTGATTTGTGCCCTGTTATAGGTAAACAAACAAGATTCCCTTGTTATGGGAATAACTAAGTGTGTTTTTTTACAGTCAAGAAAATTAAAATGAAACTAGATCATTCTTTTGAAAGATCAGAGACAGAAGTATAGATAGACAAGGCAAACAACTGAAAAGAAAGCTGGTAGAGGAGCTCAATAAAAGTACAGCATATAGGGGCACCTGGGTGGCTCAGTGGGTTAAAGCCTCTGCCTTCAGCTCCAGTCATGATCTCAGGGTCCTGGGATCGAGTCCCACATCGGGCTCTCTGCTCAGCAGGGAGCCTGCTTCCTCCTCTCTCTCTGCCTGCCTCTCTGCCTACTTGTGATCTCTGTTTGTCAAATAAATAAATAAAATCTTTTTTTTTTTTTTAAATACAGCATATAAAAACAACACCATGAAATAGGGGCCCTTGAGTGGCTCCGTCAGTTAAGCATCTGACTTCGGCTCAGGTCATGATCTCAGGGTCCTGGAATCGAATCCGATATTGAACTCCTGCTCAGTGGGAAGTGTGCTTGTCCCTCTCCCTCTGCCTCTTCCCTTGCTTGTGTGTGCATGCACTCTCTCTCCCTCCCTCAAATAAACAAATAAAATCTTTAAAACTAAACAAATAAATAATAAATTAAAAAATTAAAATACCATGAAATAAATGAAATCCCCTTAGAAGCAACCAAAAAGCAGAATGGATATTGCTTAAAATACTGAAACGCCAACGAAGTCTTAAGAAACATCACAGGATAAAAACAGATGAAAGCATTAGAGAAACAATTATAGAGAGTATAGAAAACAGACATATGGGACACTTTGAATAAATTACACTTATCTTGGATCCTGTGATTTCCTTTCCTAAAATTTATCCTACATATATACTTGCACAAAATTCATGAAGATATATGTGAAAGAATGTTCACTAAAACAAAACAAAACAAAAAAAACTAAAAATAATCTAGAAGTCCATCGATTCAAATAAATCATACTACATTTGTATGACTGATTATTACCAGCTGTTGGATTTAGATCAATACACAGTGATGTGACAGCATGTCCATAAAATATTAAGGTAAGAAGCAAGTTGCAGAACAGTGTACACAGTATGTGCTCCTTGCATGGCTTTAAAAAATAATTACATGCACATGCAACCCTGTGTGTATATTGTACATGTCTAGGAGATCCTATAGTGGATATAGACTAAACTTATGACAGTGGTCATGCATGCTGGGACTTTTTTAATATTATGAAATGTCATATAACTATAGTATGGGAAGATGATACACTGTTAAGTAAAAGAAGACAAGCTTCCACATGTTCAGAGTATCCCATTTTTTTATAAAATCTATATGACTACAAGTGTGTATTTATGTAAGCAATGTAAAAACAAACATCTACGAAATGGGTATAAACATTGTTTTTTACCTGGGTAAACACAATTAAAAGAGTTTTATTTCTCTGGATGTGCATAAGTTCTTTCATAATCAGAAAACAAATACAAGTCTTTGCCACTCTCTTCGGGCCTAAGAAATTTTCAAGTTGACATCTATTTCCTGACCTTTTTATAGCATGAGTTAACCAAGCCAAGGAGTCTCTCAAACACCTTCCTTGTCTTCTACCAACACTCTTAACCTATCTTGACTCTCTTTCTATGGCACTGGTTCTCAAACTTCAGTACACATGTGGATCAGCTTATTTCTAATACCCCTCTCACCCCCAACGATCTAGATTCAGGTCTACATGGAACCCTGAAATCTCCATCTTTAACGAGTACCGTCTCTAGTTTCTGATTGAGAAACACCTTATCTCTCTAGCCATTACATTAGTCTCTTTCCCTAAATTTTTTCACAAGTTGTTACTCAAATGCTAACATTTCTACCCACCATCCTTGTCCTTCGTGGAACTCATTCTACCTAGTTTTCCAAGGATAGTTAATCTCTACCTTTGGTTTTAACTGTGCAAATAACTCCCTCATACCTAACTCTAGTTCAGTTCCTGCACCTAAGTTTCAGTTCCTTGGTCCAATTCTCTTTTTTCTTTTTTTTTGTTTAAAGATTTTATTTATTTATTTGAAAGAGAGAGAAAGAATAAGAGAGAACAAACATGAGAGGGGGAAGGTCAGAGGGAGAAGCAGACCCCTTGCTGAGCAAGAAGCCAGATATGGGACTCTGGGACTCAATCCAGGACTCCATAATTATGACATGAGCCATCCAGGCGCCCCCCCATTGGTCCAATTTTCTATCAGATATTTCTGACTAAATATCCCAGTTACTCCTAAATCAGAATGTCCAAAAATTGAATAAAACTTTCTCTCTAAACAATCTTCTTCTATATTCCATTAGTAAGAGCCAGTAAACCAACTGAGCCATCAGGCCAAGCTGGAAACTAGCTTTTCCCTCAATGCATACAGATTACCGTATCTAGTCAATCCCCAATCCCTCCTAAACTTCCTGCCAATCTCCCCTCTCTTTCACCAGCTGAACTGCTACTTACTCTTCATAGATCAGTTCAAGGACTTCCCTTCTTGAGGAAGACCTGGTACATCTCATCTATCCCTCTTTGCCCAAACAGTAGCCACATCCTTTATGGTCCCAGAGTGGTTTGTCCTTTACTCCTTTGGTGCCATTGTTTGCATGCTTCCTTCCTTTTGTGAATTCCTTGAGGACAAAAATGTTTTATTGTATTTGTATTCTAACATGGAAGGCAGTCAAACATCTACTGAATTAATAAAATAAAAAGTCTTTTAAAAAGAAAGTATACCTTTAAATGCTTACACACATATTTCTACATTTAATGAATTATTTGTGAAAATATAAAAGTTTCCAAGAATTTCTAATTCTATAGTATTTGATAACATATTTATAATAAATGCTCCAAAAACATGTTGGCCAAATTTCAAATGGTCAAGTGTTAAAAATTAATATTCTGTTATATATAAACACAACAAAGTAGGGAAAAATATATGAAACATGAGTTTTCAGATATCAGACAACAGGTAACTCAGGCCTATGACAGCTAAAAGAAGGGTAACACTAGCTCCTGGTTATTTCCAGGTCACAGCACAGAGAGAAGAAAGCCAAGCAGTCTCACCAAGTTGCAGAGACAGAGAGATCAGAGTCTGGGAAGGCCACGAAGACTAGAATTTGCAGGGCAGTTCACTGGAGAGAGAGCTCACAAAGACTGAAAGCATCAGAGAATTGCAGACGGGTTCTTCTAGGGTCCTTGGTCAGAAACTGATCTGTGCCAAGTAACAGAGGTTGGGGGAATAATTACCTACCAAAGAGCAGCAGGCCAAACAATACCTGGAGCCAGACAGGGCTCGGAATAATCTGCACTTCCACCAACCTGAGTGGGAAAAACCTTGTAATATGTCAGGCAAAGGATGGCCTCCATAGCACTACACCAGAGGCTGTTCTGTAGTCACCCTAACAAAGCTTAAAGGCAATCCTCAACACAATCCAACAGGTTCCAAATAACCTATGAACCCCTACTGTGCAACACTCTTAAAAAAAAAAATTCAACAAAATCAAGCAAGCAACAGCATAAAACTCAATGGCTAGCACACAGCCAAAAATTACCAGTGGAGGAGAAAAATATGACCCATAACCAGGAAGAAAAACATCATTAAGTACAGATCCAGAAATGACAAAGATGATGGAATGAACAGAAAAGATGTTAAAACTATATTACAAATATGTTCCGTATACTCAAGCAAGAAGAAAACACAGTCATAAGGAGAGAAACAGAAAATATGAGGGCCAGACCAAACTTCTAGAGATAAAAATAAATCTAAAATAAAATACATACTGGGTACAATCAACAGCAGATTAGACAGCAGCAAGAGAATGTGAACTTAAAAGATGTAACAATAGAAGCTATCCAGAATGAAGCACAGAGAGAAGAAACCCACAAACAAAGCAGCCTCAGTGATTGTGAAAAGTAATTGGAATCCCCAAAAATGAGGGGGAGAGGAGCACTGCATGAAAACAAAATGGCTCAGAATTTCCAGAAGTTGATGAAAACCGTAAACTGACAGATGCAAGGGACATCAACAAACCCTAAAAAAGTAAACAAAAAGAAAACCACACCAAGGTACATCATAACACAGTTTCTGCAAACTAGTGACAGAAAAACCTTAAAAGAAACAAGAGAGAAAAGTAGACATCACATACAAAGGAACAAAGAAAGACAACAGACTTCTTGGCAGAAACTATGCTGGGCCATAAATAATTGAGCAACAGCTCAAAAAAGTGTCAACTTAATGGGGTGTCTGGGTGGCTCAGTCAGTTGAGTGTCCTGCTCTTGATTTCGGCTCAAGTCATGGGTTAGATTTCATCTAGGGTCCTGGCCCACATAGGGCTCTGTGCTCAGCAGGGAGTCTGCTTGAGGCTTTCTCTCTCCCTCTCTTCTATCCCTCCCCTCGCTCGTGCATGTGTTCTCTTTCTTTCTCTCTCAAATAAGTAATTTTTTTTTTTAAATTGTCATCTGAGATATCTATACCCAATGAGAATATCTTTCAAAAATCAAAGAAAAATAAGTTTATTTAAATGAAAAAAGCTGTGAGAATTCATCACCAGCCAACCACCACTAGAATAATAGGCAAGAGAAAAACAACACCAGATGGATGTCTGAACCTAAACAAGGAATTTAGAATGCTTGAAAGGGTAAATATGAGGGTAATACAAAAGATATTTTATAGAGATATTTTCTCCTTATTTATCTATTTAAAAAATAACTATTTAAACCAAAATAATAACAGCATATAATGGGGTTTACAACATACACAAGTAAAAGGCATGACAAAATAAAGCACACAATGTGGTGGGCTAGAGTTTTAAAAAATGCTGTTCCTACAGTATACAAAAAAATGATATTTATAAGTTAAAGTTATCTCATAAACCCTAGAGCAACCATTGAAAAAAAAAACAAAACAAAACCAGAATAATACCTCATAGGAAAACAGTGGCACAAAGCTGATGCTATCTCCCGTTTCTGCAAAATCAGGAAGCTAAGGGTCATCTTCACAGACTGTTATAAGAATGCAATTACATAATATATGTACAAACAGGACCTGATAAAGCAGGAATTGATACAGCAGGAATTCAAATGTTTGCTTCTTCCTTAGGAAGAGACTTGCCGTTTGACATAAAATCTAAAAATACCACAGCTAACAGTTATTAGTTTTCTCTCAAAACAATAATCAATCATAAAAAAAGACTAATTTGTTTATGACCTAAATGATTACCTATTAAGATCCTTGCTTCTCTAGTTTCATATATATCAACAATAAATACAGCTTTAAAAAAAAGAAAAAACCCTAAAATCTTCAGGCTGTGCTTTTCAAAGTGAATACATGGCTTAGAAGTTTAAGTAATATTGTTAATCTTCTATTAAATCCCCAAGTACAAGATTATTTTAACAAAAAATATGTTTAGAATTTTAACCCAGGAAAACATCTCTTTATCAGTGGCATCTACGACATTATAAATCAAAGAATATACTGTTGAAAAGACATTTAAGTAGCTCCTGCAAATAGTAATAAAGCTCTACCCTACTCTGCCAGCAGCAGGAATGAGTGAATGGGTCTGCTTTGCCAGTGGTCCAGTGCTTGGTACCTATGAGGCATTCCTAAAAGCCTATGCAAAACCTATTAACTGATGGGATATATAAAGCATAAAAAAGAAAGAAGAGTGTGAAAGATAATTTTGAGGTTTCAAGCTTGGGGAGCTGGAAGAAAAGTGGAGCCTTTGCCAATTACAGGGTAATTGAAGATAGCGTTTAAT
This sequence comes from Mustela nigripes, assembly GCF_022355385.1. Lineage (NCBI taxonomy): Eukaryota > Metazoa > Chordata > Mammalia > Carnivora > Mustelidae > Mustela > Mustela nigripes. Next base: position 31,302,796 of record NC_081571.1, read on the forward strand.
GTTAACGTAGTATCAAAAGGCACCTAAAATACATACATTTAGTTGGATGTGGTCAGAGCTACAGTTGTTATTCTAGGAACCATCTATACATACAGAACTTGAACGCTGATCCTACAGACTAGGAAAGAACAAAAGATCAAGAAAATGTAAGAGGACAACCATGATAAAGGGTTGCTGGGCAGGTAAGCAAATACCACAAATATAGGGCAGCTGGAAAAGCAGGAAAAGTAGAGATTAAAAGATTTAGTATCACTGGAAACAAGAAATAGTTTTATGTCTGGAATGGTCAGTATTAAACTCCCAAACTCCTAAGGGTAGAGATGATATTCTTCCATATCTGAATGCTGCAGGAATCTCAATCACAGGACACAGTCAGTAGAAGTTAACACCACATCATTATACTGTGCCAGTCAGGCACTGCTTAATTGCTGTTAAACAGAATTCACGTTTTTTTTTAAGATTTTTTTTTTTATTTGAGAGAGAGAGAGAGAGAGAGAGACATCACAAGTAGGCAGAGAAGCAAAAGGAAAAAGCAAAGGAAAAAGACTGAATAAGCAGCCACTATGTGCTTCAAAATAACTTTAAGGTATTTGACTCTTCACCGCTGAGCAGAGAGCCTGATGAGGGGCTCAATCCCAGGACCCTGAGATCATGACCTGAGTTGAAGACAGAGGCTTAACCAACTGAGCCACCCAGGCACCCCCAGAATTCACATTTCTCACAACAGAAGTTGGTGTTGTTACACCCATCTTACATATAAAGAGACTGAGGCACAAAATGCTTACATAATTCACCTTAACTTACAAACCTAGAATATTCTGTCTTGAAGGAGATCATTACCGAAAGCACGTTCAGTGTGGGGCTGGGGGGGGGGGGGGACTCAAACGGCAGGATGTTAAAGTACACCAGAGTACATTAGAGTACAAAGTACATTTCCTCCCTGTCTGTCCCCTCTGTTAGGAACTTGCAGTAAGTTCCCAGTCTAAAAAAGTACAAACTGGGGGCACCTGGGTGGCTCAGTCGGTTAAGTGGTTAAGTGTCTACCTTCCGCTCAGGTCAAGATGCTGGGCTCCCTGCTAAGCAGGGAGTCGGCTTCTCCCTCTGTCCTTGCACCCCACTGGCGTTCTCTCAACTCACTCTGCTTTCTCTCTCAAATAAATAACTTCTTTTTAATCTTAAAAGAAAAGTACAAACTGAGGCACACCTACACCTCTTTCTCATCCATTTTCCCATTCCCATCTTCCTCCATCCTCAGCCACAGGGACCACACTAGTTGATACCTGGGCCAAGGACTATCTTTTCAGAAATTCAGAATGAAGATATGGAGACACCTGTTGAGAAGCATGCTGCAAACACAAAGTGAGCTGCCACCACAGCAAAGCAAAGTTTCATGCAAACCGAAGTCAGAGGGAGGTAGGAACCAAGAGCTTTAAAGAGAGCCAATTTAAAAGAAATTGGAACAGATAGAGTCCAGAGTAGCAGAGACAAGACCATGGGCTCCCATAGTTACTGGAACAGTAACTAACTGCCTAGAAATTTTTCTAGTTCCCAGGATCCTGAGCTGGACTTCATGCAATGGACTTCAGAGGCAGTCCTCCGACTATTATGACAAATGCTTTTTTTAAACTAAGTTCATTCAAATGGATTTCTGACTCTTGCAGCCAAATAATCTTAAAGCCATTAAAAGAGGTCAAAGGAAAAAGACTGAATAAGCAGCCACTATATGCTTCAAAATAACTTTAAGGTATTTGACTCTTCACCATCATGGGTGAGGAAATGGAGGCTCATCTAAATTAAGTAGTAGTCTGCCTTACTCCAAAGCCCAAACTCTATATTTTGCCTCATTTTCATTCAAGTTACATCCCATCTATTCCAGACGACCATGCCACTTAATTTTTTTCTCATGAAACATTCTCAGAATAAATGTTAACTTTTCACCTTTTAACCTGTTCAGCCTCTATACACTTCAACCACCTTTACTCTATTTGGTAAGTATTTAACAATAAAATGACGTTGTATATGCAAATATGAGCAGCAGAATAAAGACATTCAGATCCTTTTGGTCTGTTTCGAAACTGATAGAGTATTTTTCTTTCCTTTCCCTACCTTACCAGTTGATACACCCTTAAGTCAAGCTCAAACTAAGTGTAGCTCTTTTCCTAACCTGTCCCACCTTTCCTCCCTCCAAGTGGTTGACGTTATTACTAAAGTGCAGGCCACCTAACAGAAAAAGAATACATTCGGCTTAGCTAAATAATTATCCTACTTAAAACTATTTCATTACTTTTCTAGTTTAAAGATTTTATTTTTAAGAAATTTCTACACCCAATGTGGGGCTCAAACTTACAATCCCAAAATCAAGAGTCATATGCTCCACCAACTGAGCCAGCAAGGCACCCCCCCTTCAATTATTTTTCAAAAGCAAGACAAAACCGACAAATATCTACATGCTAAAAGCTTGAAATCCTTACCAAAAGGCTATAATATAAGACTAGCAAAAAATTCTATTTTGCTCTCCCTGAAAATCAGTTTGCCAAGATGGAATGGTAGGGAACTTTTAAAATCTAGACCAGTCTCTTTTGCCCATTCTCAAAAAGATATTCCCTAAGTTTTCCACATTTTCTTCAAGAATGTAACAGAACTCCACTGCCTATTTAAATAAGTGGAAATTTCCCTAAAAATGACGTATAGTGTAACATCTGGCTTGATTTCTTTTACAAGATAGTAAATTTCTGGAATTAAAAAAAATTTTTTTTAATGTACTATCCTTCTGCTAGCCTCTAAAGGTAAAGGAGGATTTATTTATTTATTTATTTATTTTTTAAGATTCTAGATTTATCCTAGAATTTAGAAACTAAAGAAGCTCTTACAGTGGGTTCAGGGTCTTCGGCAAGTCCCCTATCCTCAACAACTCAGAAATATCACTTGCCTAGAAGTATACTTCTAGGCCCTTAGAAATACTGCAGTTATCGGGGTACATCCACTAATCACTAGTTACCAATTCAGCCTGGGAATCCATTTGTTCTGACTGCCTTACATTCTTTGATCTCTCATAAATTGCTCTGCTACTCACAGCCACAACTAACAGTGAAATTCACTGTCAACCCTGGGTATTTCTGCCAGAAGGAACACAAGAAAGTAAGAAAAACCATGGTACTACTCAAAAAAGGTAACCAGATGTTTGAAAGGGTTCATTAAAATGCACTATTTTAACTGACACTATTCATGCCAGGAACTGTGTTGCCAATTACTCTAAAATCACAAACAAGACATTAAAACAATCCTTGCATTACTGAGTACCTTATATTTTGAGTACTCTGTACGTTCTGAGTATCTCCAGACATGCCAAAATCAGTGTCAGTCAATATAACTATAACATCCCTCACACGGTGGGAAGAAGCCAAGAAAACCTTACACGTTTTGCGAGGGACTGAATAATTACAAGGCTGAAAAGAGAACTAGAATTTTTAACTCTGGTTTGCACTAAAGCCATTAGGTACGTGTCAACTGTATTTCTTGGCCTGAAATTTTCTTAACATCTTAAGCCTAAACCACTTCCAGTTTAGTAAGATTTTGGAAGAGACGGAAAGCAGAATTGCTACCAAGCTATACCACTGCCATGGTTTAGACTCCACTACCATTGCCATTTTACGAACGTGTTTAATACTTCGGTCACATCCACTATTTTCGTGCAAAGCAGAGTAGGTGCCTGGTATGATAAAAGTATACCCAATCCATTCAGGATATGGATGGCCAGCATTTAACCATTAACAACAAACAGCCCCAGAGAAAATGTGACAGCAAATCCAAACACCAACATTCCGAGGAGCTCTGCTTGACGCCTTCCGTTTCTGTCTCAAGATTTGGGTTGCGCCTGGTTCCACGGCTCTGGGGTTCTGACAGCGAAGGATGCTGCTCGGGGACAAAGTGCAACGTCCTCCTCCGGTATAAGCTCCGGTGCGCGCACCACCAACACAAACTAAGCACACGCTCCGCGACGCACCGAAGATACCCGGCTCTGAAGACCGTCCTGGGGATGGGAACTGAGCTTGTCATTCAAAGGGGCCGCAACTCCGCCACCACACTCTGGACCCCAAGGGACCCGTCTCGAGCCCGAGGACACCCCCTCCCCCCAGGCCCGGTGCTGCGGGCTTCCTTCCACCGTCCAGCTCCTGCCGCCCTCCTCCCACCCCCGAGCCAAGGCGCAGCTCTGGGCAGCCCCGAAATCAGAGCAGGGACTGCGGGCCGGCGGAGAGGCTGGGGCACCAGGGGACGGACCGCTCCACCGACCGCGGCCCCGCACCACGCCGCCACCCCGGCCAACGCGCGGCTTATGCTGCGGGCGGATCCGCAGCCGCCTCACCTGGGGGCCGCAGGCTCCGCAGCTCACAGGCATATCACCGGCCCGCAACGACCAGTCGCGCGAGCCGCTGAGCAGGCGGGCGCCCCCTCCCGCACCGGCCCCCGGCCCTCCCCCCCCTCCCCTCCCCGCGGCCCGCCCCCAGACTGCCCACCCCCGGCTTCCGCCGCCGCAGTTCCAGTCAGCAGCACCACCTAGTCCCCACGCCTCCCACTCACTCTCGCGAGAAGTTGCGGCACCTCTCGCGAGAAGAACTCTGTGACCAAGCCCGCGCAAAAGTGGGTGGGCTTTTAAAAAATGAAAGGAGCAGGAAAAACCTTCCCACGTGCTCTGGGGCAGCTAGCGGATCGGCCCCGCGCGTCACGTGACGGGCAGCCGGCCTCTCTATTGGCCAGAATCTGCTCAGTCGTGGGAGCTTTAAACGCCTGGCTGACCTACGAACCTGCGGCGAACGTCTTGCGCGCTTCCTGATCCGTTACCTTGGAAACGGTTTAACCCTTTCCTCTGGCAAAATACCCAAGCGTTGGCTGGCCCGGCAGGTTTGGTTTCAGGCCCTATCTCCTTTCTTTCTTTGGACCCCTTGGTCTTACCGCCTGGGGTCTGCTGGGCTTCTTCGCCACAGGCTAGCTTTGCTGTCTTCCGACTGCCAGGGCTCTTTCCAAAGCGGCAGGCCCGTCAGATCTGACGGCCCAAGGAAGGCTCATCCTTTGGGGTAGCTCCGCCCCTTCTCCCCAGCATCTCTAGGGAGGACCACTCACAGCGCACGAGGCCGACCGCCCCATCCAAACCTCAACAATTAGCATCAAGGGATCTCCGGGCCCTAGTGCTCACCCTTACCAATTCACGCGGTATTGCAATCAGGAAGTAAAGTATTGGTCATGGAGAAACCAAGCCCCAGACGATAAGCTAATGTGTGATTATTTACATTTAGAATCGTAAGGCCTAACCCAATCAAGGTGTACAGTCTCCCCACGGACATCTAGTCAAGGGTGGAAATACCCGATAGATGAGAAAGACCTTTTGAAGTTTATCCTCATTATGAGTTTTGTACTGTTTGGGGGGGAGGGGGGCAGGGAACAACGGGTGCATTCTTACGTTCACGTCTTCATTCAACAAATTTTTGTTGAGCTGCTACAAATGTTAGACACTACTCCAGGCCGTCGATTGAGCAGTGATGATGACAAGTGAGTCTAGGTTCTAGAGTGCTTATGGGGAGGAGGGGTGAAAGAAGAAATGTTTGTTGGCGTCAAGCTCAATGCAAGGAAAATACAGTAAATGATGCGATAGTGATTGTGATTGGGTGGCTGCTTTAGGGGCGGAACTTTGGGGGAGATACTTAGGGAGTGATTTGCATAACAGGCTTGCAAACCTCAGAGGGAAGGGCATCCCAGGCAAAGGAAACAGCTAAGTCAGAGGCCTTAAATTGGCTTGGAAGGGGAAAATATGAGACAGTTAAGAAGAAACAAACCTGGAGAAGAAAACAAACATGGGCCACAGCCTGCAAGACTTTGTAAGCTAAGAAAGTAATAGTTGGGAATTTAAATGCAGGGGAAATCTTCGGAAAATTCTGAAGAGGGAAGAGACATCTACGCTTTACCCTTTTGTGTTTAAAGCTCTCCCCTGCAGAAAATTGATTTTAAGAAGGTCACAGAGGAAGCAAGGAGATTAAGATTTATAGTCCAAGAGAGCCAAAATCCTGAAAGGCTTAATTTCCAATGACCTTGACATTGCTTTTCTAGAATCCATTAGGTCAGAGCCCTGGTAATGTTTGCTCCCTTTTGTTAAAAACATCTGGATACATCTTCAGGTACTGCTATTTAATTACAGTAAGAGAGATAAATGGAAATTTTTTTGTTACTTGGGAGAATGAACTTCCCAAAAGGAAAGTCACCTTTGATTTTTTTCCCTCCACATACACCACTCAGATAACCACCTCTTCTGTCTATTCCCAAAGTTGGTTCTAGAGAAAAAAAAAAAAAAACAACATAAAGTGATGTTCAGTGCAGATATTTATTTCTAAGTATAAAATTTTAAAAGACAGAGGTTGAAGGCTAGAAAACTGAAAATGTCTCCCTACAAGAAACAGAAATCAGGGGACAAATTCCAACTGGAAGACCTCTCATTAACTGGTAAAGCAACCAAATCAAGGTTCCTTATCATTCCTGAGTGTCAGATTCCTCATACATAAAACAAGACAATTTAACTAGCCTACACATGGAGTGGTTAAGCTTGAATTACACTTTGGCATGCAGGCACCAGTAAGACGGAAGCTGGAAAGGGAAATGAAATTTTTGTAAAATCTGAGAGTCAGCAGCACAAGCCAAATGAAATTGGATGTGCCTGCGCTTGCACACACACACACACACACACACGTACACACCAGCTGAGGAACTATGAGACTGGTTAATACAGATACCAGGAATGCTTCTTCCCTAAGAAACCTTGGCCCTTTCAAAGTGTGAAAACGGAAGCATTGCCACCTGCTCAACCTCATATTCCCTGTAGCTATTTTGAATCTAAGTAGTATTTAATAAATAATGGTTCACATATTCCCCATCAAGATTGAAGAAATAGAAAATAATTCAAGGATCGGAGGTAACATTTTAAAGTTAAGCTAACATTTTAATTCTAATGAAAATAAGATTTCAAGAAACATTTTGGGGTTACTTTTCAAAAGGAAAAATGCTAAAAAGAGAAAAGGCATTATTTTAGCAAAGTAAGACCTTTTTTTTTAATGCTGAAAAAAATGGGAGTGCTCTTTTCAGTTCTGTTTGCAGTCCTCATAATGATTAACCGAAACAGCTGCTTGGTACTGCTAATTTAGATGAACAATGGGCTCAATTCTATCATTCTAGCATGTATTAATAGAGCCATAAATCCTCCCAACTCACCCTAGCAAGACAGTCATTGTGGTGTCTTTTGTAACTACAATTATTTGGAGTACAATGAATATGAAGCAAGAGAAATTTAGGATTGAGATGCATTTCTACAGATGTCCCTAGTGCCTGGATTCTCTTTAAAATTACTTTCTGTTTTAACAGCTTTATTGAGATATAATCCACATACCATATAATTCACCCTTTTTAAAGTGGGCAATTCAATATGTTTTGGTATATTCCTGGAGTTGTGCAATCATCACAAAAATTTAATTTTAGAATAGTTTTGTTTCCCCTAAAAGAAACTCCATACCTATTAGCAGTCAATCCCCCACCTCACACCCAGCCCTGAGCAACCACTAATCTACTTTATGTCTATACATTTGCTTATTCTGGACATTTCATATATATGGAATTACACAACATGTAGTCATTGGTGTCTCCATTCACTTAGCATAATGTTTTCAAGGGTCATGCATATAGCTTATGTCAGTATTTCATTTTTTCTTATTGCCAAATGATGATGCCATTGTATAGGTAACGTGCGTTTTATTTATCCTTTTATCCATTAATAGACCTGTGGATTGTTTCCATTTTTTGGCCATTATGAATAATGCTGCTTTGAGCATTTGTATACAAGCTTTGTGGGGATGTTGATCATTCTTTTTTAATACTTGAAAATAAAATTTATCTAGTTTACAAAATCCATATTTCCTTTCCCAGCACAGTTACTTCGCTCCTAGCTTTGTCTTTCGTGCCTGCTATTTGAAGTACGTGCTCTCTCCCCACAGGGCTGGCATTTCTTCTTGGGAAGCTTCTATCTGACAGTGTCACTCCTGTTTAAAAAACTTAGGTGGTGTCTTGTGATTCCAACTGTGATCTACATTACTCTATTCTGCTATTAGTTCTCCCTCTCAGAAAGTCTTTCTTTCACTTTCTCAAAATAGGGCCAGACCCTCTCTGCTTTGGAGCCTTTCCAGGTGGTTTTCCTTCAGCATCAGTGTCTTCCTCTGTCTACCCCTTGAGCCTCTGGATGCCTGTGTCTCCTTCAGCATTCAGCTGTATTCTCTTTTCCTTAAGAACTCTTGTCCTAAATCCCCAGACTAGGTAAGCTCTTCCCCATCTGGACTCTACTTTTTCTTCAATGCATTTATCAGCTTATAATGATCTTTATTTGATTGATTATTTGGTCTTTCCCTATTCTTTTCCCTCATAGAATCCATGAGCAGGAACCACATCTGTTTTTACTTCCACATGCCTGGCACATAGTGTTATTAGTTACTTAATAGCTGTTTGTTGGAAGGAAGGAAAGAAGAAAGGGAGGAAGGAGGAATGGAAGGAAAGGAAAAAAAGAAAAGAGGAAGGGAGGTATCCTCATAGCTTACTCCATGTTCTATTTTTCTCTCCCTTGCTAAGCAGTTCAAATAAATTTCTAGGCCCAAGATGGCACTACTCATGCCCAGGGTACCACCTCGGCAAACCAAAACTTAAATAACTTTCCTGTCTATGTAAATGTTCCACAAGACCAAAATGACAGTATATCTGGTCAGCCAAGCCCCCAGACAAAGCCAACTCTGGGCTCTATCCTTATTTCTTTGTTCTTTCTCAGCTCCGAACAAAGTTGACTATGTGGCCCCAGCCAGTAAGATATTTTCTATTTTTCTTGTTCTTGTCCTTGTTTGTTTGTTTGTTTCCCTTCATTCTAGAAAAGCTTCCTGATTTCTGCCCCACTTCGCAGCTCTGGAGACGGTCCACTTAATGAAGTGGGAAAGAAAGTTTCTTTATATCACCTAAATTGTTTCCTTTAATCATTTTCTAACCTTAGGAATCTTCAGTAAAGTCTTGATAAATCTTATAAATCAAATCTGCTCTGTGGCAAGGGGGTTTAATGGCAGGCCTGTTCTATGCCTGGGATGGTGTAGGAGCCCGTGCTCTCTACAGAAGGGTGTGTGGAGAGAGAAAAAACAGTGGTGTATTAGGGAGCCAAGGCACCAGTGTGACAAGTCAGAGAACACAGGCTCTGTCTAAGTGCACCTAAAACTGTGCTGGGGAACATCTCACATGTCCCCAGGGAACATTTTAGTGAGCTAATTTCTAGTAATCAAGTTGGTAGTGTCTCCTCCAAAGTAATTTTGCGATTTAATAGAAATGTTACTTTCATTTGTTTACATAGTCTAATGGAGCCAAGACACTTGGGTTATATACCCATGAAAGAATTATGAATGTTCTGTTTGAACAGCAAGTTTGAATGATTTGTTCTAGATCATGTTGGAGCACTAAATGCCATAGTTCAGACTAAAATTAGCTGGTTGTCTGGTTCTACCTGTCAGTGGAACTAAGCATGCTACACAAAGCTAGCCTTTCGGCTTAATCCCCCCTAATGACCTTTCGACTACAAAGGCAGGCATCATCTTTCCCCAGGAGCTTTACACAAGCAATCTCTGACAGCCAGAAGCAGATTCCATGTCGCTTCCTGTTGGAAAACTTGAGTCTCCCTTTGGCCCACTCGCTGAATTCCTGTTTCCTGCCTGAGTGATGGCCCCAGCTGGCAGTTCTTGTAAGAGAGGGAAGTGGAGTCTTTTTGTCACAATGCTCAGTTTTTGGATTTTGGTTTTTTCTTTTGTGATGATAAATCCATACACACTCCTGCTGCAGAACGAGGGGCAATACAGGAAAAGATAATGGGGCAGACCACCTTTTTTGGAGGATGCTTACATTATTTAATAAGCTAATGTAAAACATTCTGAAAGTGGAAAAATGTGGACATTATAATTTCATTAGTCATTTAATCATGTAAAAATGCTTTTTAAATGTAAAAGATAAGTTATCTCATCATGCCTTCGTCTTAAAAGTATGTATATTATAGTGGGGTCTGATATTCTTCCTAACTTCCTAACATACTTTACCAAATTCTTTTGTAGTGAATCTCTTGAAGGACAGAAGCATATCTCAACCATTATAACATGATATGAAGTGATGGTTTCATATATCGCAGGTCTTCATTAAATGCCCAGTGACTTCTAAAATCACAACTATAGTTATTAGCAAATAGTACAGATGATAATTCAGAAGTGCCACTCCAAATTAAAGACTTCTTAATTAGCAAAATAAATTTGAATGCTGTTCAAATTCATGCTCAAATAGAACAAGTCTTCTGATTTAAATCATCATAGTCATAGCTAAAATTACTGACTTAACTTCCAATAAGTAAAATACAGATGTGCTGTATTTTAAGAAAATGTAATATATTATTGTCTGAAATTCAGAAACAATCATGCATAAATGTAATTACTTCACAAAAGAGTCCTAATGATATCACTGTCCTACTGACTTCAAATTGTTGGTACAGAGTTAGTTATAAAATAGAAGCACAGGCGCCTGGATGGCTCAGTCATTAAGTATCTGCCTTCAGCTCAGGTCATGATTTGAGGGTCCTAGGATCGAGCCCTGCGTTGGGTTCCCTGCACAGTGGGGAATCTTCTCCTTCTCCCACTCCCCCTGCTTGTATTCCCTCTCTTACTGTCTCTTTGTGTCAAATAAATAAATAAAATCTAAAAAACAAAACAAAAAAAATAAGAAGAAGCACAAAGTTTTATAAAAAAGCTTATGTTATAGGGTGCCTGTGACCTGTAGTTGGAGGAGTTGTGACTCTTTCACTCATGACCCAGAAGTCCTAAGTTCAAGCCCTATATTGGGTGTAGAGATCACTTAAATAAATTTTTAAAAAAACAAACAAACTTATGTTGCAGACATTTCTAATTCAAAGAAGCAGAAATGTAATTGAACATTTCAAAAGCCTTTAATATAAGTAAATTGTAACTGCTTTAATATTATACACAACTTCAGAGAAATGTCTTTGCAAAGGTGAAATACACTTCCTTTTCGTGTAAGCCAATGGCATACACGATATTAGATAACTTCCCCTGGTTTAGGTATCCAAAAGGCAAGGGAAGTACTTTGAATATTGTCTTAAACTTATGACAAGATAACAAAGATCCTAGAACAAGCTGTTCCAAGGTCTCTCATTCCTCATTGTTTGGCTGCTTTGCTTTTCAAATGAAACATTAACATGCAGATAAGAATGGCTATTTATTAGTTAATTCACATGAAACTCAACAGAAATGTCCTGTGATTAGATCTTTAAAAGTAGGTAATACTCAACTCATGCGGAGCATAAATATTGCATGCCTACTTATGGGTCAGGAAGCATTAAACGCTGTGATAAGAATCTAGGCTGTAAAGTAGCAGAACTTTCAAGATACCTTGAATCCTTCCTGGGCTTTAGGGAATCCGTCTTCTACTTGATGTTTTAAGCCCTTAAACTATGTTAGAGAGGTGTAGTGTAGCCCCATGCTAATGTTGATTCTTATTTGTATTTATATGTATATTTCCTGGGATACAAATTGGAACATCCTGGAACAAATTGGCTCCCATTTCCCCACAATGGAACTTGTGATGTCAGCAGGCAACCTTGTACAGGGCAGAGTTGGTTTCCTCGGAGCCAGTCCACTTGAGCTCTCACGTAGCTGACTACCTCTGGTTTCTGCTTCACTGGCCTACGTCATTTCATGGTTAGGACGATCTCCTTTCTCTGTAGTATGTGGCTGTCAAAACACAGCAAGAAGTGCAACCTTAGGCCACATGAAAGCCAGGATGCTTGCAGAACAAAAGAGAACAAAAGAGGTAGCCCTCCTTAAGCTTGTTCAGTCCACATCTGCATTCACCATCTGAAATGTGACCAGAGGGGAGGGGACTAGAAAATACGAATAGGTTAAACTGAACCTGTGTGGATTTCACCAGGAGAAGGGAAAACTCACAGGGATAGAATAAACTCCAGTTGAAAGGCTACAAAAAACATCTTAGGCTTTTGTTCTTCCAGAGGAAAGGATGTGAATTTGGGTTCAAGTATCCAAGGGGGAAATAATCAGCATTGGCTTAAAATGAAAAAGGTTATCTTTTTGAACAGTGGGTATCACATTTCTTAGCATCTATACAATTTATTTTTTAAACACCCTTTGAGAGCCCAAATATTTAAGATCCTAATCTCTTTTTCATATTCTACTCCTACCTCTAAATTGATTTTAAAATTCTTCTTGTGAAAGTGTGTCCTTACCTCACATTTGATGATACAGGTTGCTATCCTTATCAGTTGCTGTAATAAGATTCTTACAAAGATCTTGTTATCTTGAAACATCACACCTATAGACAGAGTATAATAGGTGTAACAAGATTCCTACAGAACTTCTATTTAACAGTTTAATGGGCTATAATTTTCTCTCTCTCTTTTAGCTGCTCAGTAGCTATTTTGACATTGCCATATAAACTCCTGATGAAAAGAGGTGTGCCATAAAATAAAGTCTGATGAATCTTTGTGTCTGGCTTGAGGAAATGTCATTCTTTTACGGGAAACAGAAGTCAACATTTTATAAGGTGCTGCTTGGGTTTTGGTTTCAAATCCTGTGCCATTCAGACTTTAATATTTGCCTGTCTTTTTTCATAACTTTTAAAGTTATCATAAACAGTTCTTCTTCTGCTGTACTCTTTATGTAATTTTAAGAATTCTCAACTAAGTTCCAGGAGGAACTGAAGTCCTCAGTTGAAGGCTGCTGAAATGTCCATTGTGTTACCAATTTTTAAAAAGTTTATTACTATTATTATTATTATTATTATCATTATTATTATTTAGTAATCTCTATATCAAATGTGGAACTCAAACTCATGACCTCAAGATCAAGAGTTGCATGCTCTTCCAACTGAGCCAGCCAGGCACCCCATCCTATTTGATTCTTAATCATTATTAACTCTCCACACCAGATACACTAAAGTGCTTGCATTTTACCTGGTCTCAGTAAAGTCAATGCTGTTTTCTGCTAGAACATCCTCTCATTAAAATGTGACTGGACAATGCCATTTTGCAAAGAGACAACTCTTTCTCCAGAAATAACACTTGTTTCTTAGATACTGTACAGAATCCATCAGTCCCTCCTGCCAGGACATGGCAAATGTGTCCTCTCCTTGTTTTCAATAATCTGATTCACCATCTCCCTTGGGAACAGGGTTTTGTGACACCACAATGTTCCATCCTCTGTTCCAGTTTGTATTGGACTTCCTGTCCCTCATCCAGAAATGGCAAGTAGCATATGAAAAGGCCAGGTAGAACCTCCTCTTGCCCTCAAAGAGAGGTTTCTCTCAAATCACCTACATGTCATAGAAGATTACCATGAATTTTGTCCTCTGTTCACTTGTTCACTTCGGCCAACTTAAGGGTCTATTTTTTTCCTTGACTCATGACTTATTTTTTTTAAGATTTATTTTTTTTATTTTATATTGAGAGAGAGAGTGCGCAAGTGAGCGAGCATGGGTGGAGGAAGAGGCAGAGGGTGAGAGAGAATCCCAAGCAGACTCCACACTGAGCACAGAGCCCCACATGGGGCTTAATCTTACAACCCAAGACCTAAGCTGAAATCAAGAGTCAGAAGTTCAACCGACTGAGCCACCCAGGTGCACCATTCCTTGACTCATGACTTGATGACTGCAGGTCAAAATTGAAAGTGATGGAATGTTATGATGTACAACTATACGCAAGAACAAATACCTGCTGGGAGAAGCCAAAGGCTCCCTGTGCCCCTGCCAAGCATTCAGTTCCCCTGGGCCACTTCCATAATGGATTTCCTCACTAAGCTCCCTGCCTTTCAGTAATATTAAACCAACTTCATGGCGGTTCCAACAAGTGGCTGGCTCACTTCCACCTATGCCAGAAGCCACTGGGATACTCGTGTTGGTCATCTTTTGCCTCCACAAAGGCATCAACAAGATTAATCTGGTCTGGAGACTCCCCTGTATTTATATTCAGGGCAGCTTTATATCCTATTTTTATCTGGTACAATCACATACAATCCTGGTACACTCACAGTTTTTACCTATTGTTCGCACCTCTTTATCAAAAATATCTGTTTAGAAAATAAATTATAATGACATTTATATCCTTCCATAGACAGAGTCTCTTCTTTACCTGGCCAGGTCAAAATGGGCCAGGGCCAGGATACTACCCAGATGGCTAACTGGACAGAAATAACCAGCCAAACCCTAAAGCTATTATCTTCAGCCCCACTCTCCCCACTACCAAGATAACCAACTGGTTGTTTCTCCTTTCCACCATCTAACTCATGTCATCCACTGTTATCTCAGAATACCAAATGTGCATGAGCTACATTTTCTAACTAAGGAACTTCTTGAGCTTTCTTCTCTTCATTAGTGTTTGTGGTTGTAGAATATGTGGAGAAATTCTAAGCCACAAAGGATAGCTGACAGGCTTTCTCAAGGGAGCCATAGTGACCTCAAAAGGATATGTCAGCATTGGACCCCAGGACATCCCTACTGTCTGCTACTAGTCTCAGTCACATCTTTATAACTTCTCTGTCTGAAGACTTTCACTGAGCTGCGGAGCACCCTTTTTACCATCTCAGCATTATAGCTATCATATTGGTGACCTAGAACTCTAGCTTCCAAATGCTCTCAGATTCTACAGTTCTCAAATTCATTAGCCTCTCCATTTTGCCCAATTCAGCTCTTACCGGTACTTCATACTAACAAAGGATATTTAGAAATATATAGTTCATGTCATACTAAATTCATGGATGCACTGGGAAAAAAAACCAGCAACAGTACTTTAAAAAATGAAATAAGAGCAAAAGAGGCTGTCACCTCATCTCTGCCTGCCATCTGGAGACCATGGCCACCACCCTGCAGAGATGAGGCAGAGACCTGTAACGCTGGGATTTCTATCACCATCTGGCCCCTAGAAAAGGTCAGTCCCCTTAAAGGAGGTGGCCTCACCTTCTATCTCCAAGGATCTGACACCCCCTGAAAATTCTTGAAAAACCATGTGGCAGGAAACCTTCATAGGATACTTTTCTCTAGGCTGACTCTGCCTGGCTCCTCCTCCACCCATCACTTTGGCTTCTATACAACTGATTTGACAGCTGTGCCCCTTGAAGGCAGGCAAGGACTTTTTGCTTTTTCCTGTCTGTGACAGAATCTGGCCACAAACACATCTCTGTTGCTCAGCTCTATCTTTTAATTCTCTCTTCTCATTTGCCTGCCTGAGGAATGAGCACAAAATACAGTGAGGGTCTGGGGTCAGAGTCCATAGATTTGAAGATAATGGGGCTTCAGGTTGGGTGTGGTCCATTTGCTAAAGAAGCTAAATCGAACATGAGCTGTAGACGTCTCTAAAAGGACAATGAATGATGAGTCCTAGGAAGAAGCAAGAAGCCCATCTAAGTAGAGTCAGAGAGGAATCCTCAGATAGCAGAAGAGCCAAGCTGTTCCAAGGCAGAACTATTCAGGAGACCTAAGGCAAAGCATTGCTTACAGATGTTGTATTTCACAAGGCAAGTAGTCTGGGAATATGCCTTGGTGCACGTTTAAAGGACTCATGATGCCCTGGTCATGTCTAAGACAGAGGGTTGTATTTCTAAGGAGCACTTTTATCTCTAAGCTGAGGAGTGAGGGAAAGTAAAGAGAGACAGCTGTGTTCTAATAAATGGGCTTCTATTTTGAGGGTCTGGATCTCGAGTGTTTAATTTGATCAGTCTGACACAGGTTAGGAAGGAAGTCTGAAAGCTTAGCAAGTGCTGGGAGCTGTAAAATTTCATCACTCTTAGTGGGGCTCTCTATTACACTCATCCACTAGGTTGGGACAGGTTTGGGGCTACAGAGCTGGGAGGAAATCCAGCCTGGAGCTCAGAATTTCATATCCAAAAAATAGTTCATGAATGCAGCAGGTGTCAAAAAAATCCAATACCAAGTATAAGAGGTGATCCAAAGGCAGACAGAATACAACATTGGGGAATCTAGGCTCAAGAGACACTCAACAATCCTGGCTGACAACTGGCAAGCACTAAGAAAGTATATCAAGAAGTGAAATGGTCTCTAGCCATATGGGTGTAAGAGTGGGACATGAGTTGGGGAAGAAAAATGGTCAAAACAAGAGAGGCCTCTAATCCCCTATTAATACCTCAGTTACCACGGACCTCCAGTTCAATCAAATGAGAAGAATTACAACCTATGAATAAGGAAACTAAGTTATTAGACTTGGGGCATAAGATCAGAGTCAAAACTAGGATATTTTGTGTGTCCTAAAGAAGTTTTGAAGTAAGGATAAATCCTAAAGCCTCGTTCAGGGTTGTTTTGCAGAGAGAACATGGAATCACAATGTGAATGCTAGTTTTAACCTGTGAAACATTTAAAGCAAACTGAAAATAATATAACAGATTGTATTTGAAGAAGCAAAATGTCCCATCTAAAGCTTTATTCTCACTATCTTTTCTTCTTCCTTTCTCTCCATAGGAAGCCACCATCCTGAAACTGATGCATGTCGTTATCATTAATGTTTTTATACTTTTGCTATATATGTCTGAATCTATAAACAATACAAACTATTTGACTGTTTGAAATTTTTAGATAAATAGTATCATGTGGTATATTTAGCAACTTGCTTATTCTTTCATTCAACAACAGTTTGAAGAAATCTAATGCAAGCTATGTACATAATTTTAAAATTTTGTGGTAACAATATTAAGAGTCGGGAGGAACCTGCAAAATTAACTCCATAATATATTTTCTTTAACCCAACATAATCAAAGCATTATCATTTCAATATTTAACTAAAGTAAGAACTATTATTGAGAGATTTTCATTATTTTTTGTATTAAGTTGCAAAATCTGATGTGTATATCTAAATTCAGATGAGCCCCATTTCAAGTGTTCTATAGCTACACATAGCTAGTGGTCACAGTGTTGGGTAGTGCAGATTTGGTTCAACCTTCCCTTTGTAAATAACTGAAAGTTCTGCATAAAATTTAAATGAAGGCAAGAAAAAAGAAATAAAATGAAGGCAAAAACCTAGAGAGTTAAGCCTGCCATTGAATCAGATTTTATTTGAGGCCATTTGCCAAAATGGCTAAACTGAGCTGTTATTTTCATGGCGCATATGGATCTTGGAGCAAGACAGTCAAACTTGAACCCACCCCAGGTAGGGAGTCTAATAGGAAATCCTCACTCCTCCATTAAGCTAAATGCCAAAAGGCATTTTTGGCTTACGGGGGTGGGGCAGGGAGAATGTAGGAGTGAATCACTGTAAGAGTGAATCAAAAATGAATCCATCCCATGTGTTATGACTACACCACCTCCAGGGTAGAAAGCTGCCTTTAAAACACTTACAAAATCTTGTGAATCAAATAAAAAAGATCTTAAAGCAAACTATTAAATGCTTGAAATTGGGTAATAATGAAACTATGCATTAAAAGTTGTGGGAGGGGCGCCTGGGTGGCTCAGTGGGTTAAAGCCTCTGCCTTAGGCTCAGGTCATGATCCCAGGGTCCTAGGATCGAGCCCCATGTGGGGCTCTCTGTTCAGCAGGGAGCTGGCTTCCCTTCCTCTCTCTCTGCCTGCCTCTCTGCCTGCTTGTGATCTCTGTCAAATAAATAAAAATCTTATAAATAAATAAATAAATAAATAAATAAATAAATAAATAAATAAAGTTGTGGGATGCGTGAGACCTTCTCCAGCAAGCCCAGTCTTGCCCATTCAATCCTGAGCAGGACATGGATCTCTGCCCACTGGAAGGCTTATCACACGGAATTAGTAT
This sequence comes from Mustela nigripes, assembly GCF_022355385.1. Lineage (NCBI taxonomy): Eukaryota > Metazoa > Chordata > Mammalia > Carnivora > Mustelidae > Mustela > Mustela nigripes. The sequence continues at coordinate 31,320,682 of NC_081571.1, forward strand.
GCAATTGCAAGTCGACTGTTTGGGGCATTTGCTCTCTAGTCTGAGCATGCACAGGATTTCTCCACTGAACTCCAGCTCTGTCATTTCTACCATGCTGGGTTGGTGGTCTGAATGGGATTTTGCCTCTGTTTCCTAATGTGGGTCAGAATCCTGTCCTGAGTTCCAGCACATTCACTTCCCTGATGTGATTGAACTTATCCCCTGGATTTCTAGACAAATAGATGATCATCTTAAACCCATACAAGATCCCTTTTTTAGAAGAAGAAGAAGAAAAGGAGGAGGAGGAGAGGAGGGAGGGAAGAAAAATTCTGTGTGGAATGTAGCTAAAGTAGTACTTAGAGGAAAACTGATAATTTTACATGATTTTATTAAAAATAAAGAGGATATACTAAGCATCAAACCTAAGAAGTCAGAAAATGAAAACCGAACAAACCCCTCCCCCAAAATAGGAGGAAGTAATAAAGCTGTGCCTAGACAGCTTTATAGATAATTCCATCATACATTCAAAGAACAGACAACTCTGCTCTTACACAAATTCCTTCACAGAATAGAAAAGAGGAAATACTCCTTCAACTCACGAGTTACTGTTAAACTGAATCCCAAACTAAACAAGGACAGTGAAATGTCAGTTAAGAACATAGACATAAGACAGGCACCTGGGTGGCTCAGTCATTAAGTGGCTACCTTTGGCTCAGGTCATGATCCCAGGGTCCTGGGATTGAGGCGCACATTGGGCTCCCTACTCAGCAGGAAGGCTGCTTCTTCCTCTCGCTCTCCCCCTGCTTGTGTTCCCTCTCTCTCTGCCAAATAAATAAATAAAATCTTAAAAAATATATAGACATAAGTGTTTTTTAACAAAATATTGCGAGTAAGATCTTCTCTTCACTCATTCAACAGACGTTTTTTGAAGACCAGCTAGGAGCCAAGCTTTGGGCAATGCAATGGAGACTAGATGAATAATATATATTCTCTTGTTCTTAAGAAACAGATAATTTAGAGGGAAGAGAGTTGCATTAATAATTACGATGCAATATGATGTCTCTTGTCAAGGTATGCAATAGGAACAAAATGTAATAGGAACAGAGACCAGAATGTCTAAGTTGGTCTTGGCAGATTTTAGAAGGTTCCAGTGGGAGATTTCTTAAGCTGAGACTTGACGGATAAACAGGAGCTTGACAGGTAGAGAAGACGTGGAGTTGGTAGTAGAGGTAGGTAGGAGAGTAAGGATGTAATTTAGAGTATAGTTTGTGTGTGTGTGTGTGTGTGTGTGTGTGTTGTATGTGCAGACAGGAAAGAATGAAATGGAAAAGGATGAAAAAAACCCCAGCAAAGGAAGGGAGGGTTTGGAAGCTTTCCTTTCATTTATACTCAATATACAGCAGAAAGACAAGACTTTAGTTAATAACTAAAATACTCTGTAATTAAAGTTATCAGAGATTGCAGAACAAACAGAAGCAGCTATAAATATGAATATAGGTCAGGGTTCACAGAGTCTACAGTGAATTAATACACTAATCTTAGCATTTAACTTCAAATTTTTGCTTGTGCTTATTTATACTCATTTTGTTTTTATTCATATTGTTTCAGTATATTTAAGTCCACATGGTAAGTGTATGTCAAGATAATTTATCCTGATGAAAATAGAAACTGAATTTTACTTTTAAATTTAAAAATTACTTCAGGCCAAAAAAAAGTAAAACATATTGCCAACATGCTATAATCACTTTCAACTCAGCTGATGTGCTTTAGTAATTTGATTTCCAGTTGAAATTGCATAGCTCATCAAATTATAATTAGGCTAATTCGAGTGTTACATATTAGTGTTTCTTATTGGTTGAAAAATTGTCATCGTGGAGTAATGAGCTTTTAGTCATTTATGCCTTTGGGCTGAACAAACTTTTAGAGGAGCCTTGAGATGTCTAATATTCTTTTTTTTCCCCAAGATTTTATTTATTTATTTGACAGACAGAGATCACAAGTAGGCAGAGAGGCAGGTGCAGAGAGAGAGGGGAAGCAGGCTCCCTGCTGTGCAGAGAGCCTGACGCAGGGCTCTGTCACAGGACCTGGGATCATGACCCAAGCCAAAGGCAGAGGCTTTAACCCACTGAGCCACCCAGGCGCCCCTGAGATGTCTAATATTCTTATCAGTTTAATGGGCATTGGCTTCTGACTCTAATTGGTTATCAGTGTGGTTGAATTTCTGCAGGCATATGTATTGAACAAATTACGAGATAAATTTCATGTCCTGTTTCAGATTTCTTATTAATTTCCAACTTAACTGCACATGGTGAGTCCCCGTTTCATAAGGCCTGGGTTCTTGAAACTCGTTGGCAATTTGCTTGGAGCCCAGAACTTGGCCTTTCAAGCTTGCCTTTATTTTTGTTAGATGGTGAACAGAGAGGTTGGATCAGCTCAGTGATTCCCAACCTGGCCGTAGGTAAGAGTCTGCGAGGGAGGGTGATCAGAGGGATACCCTGACTCCTCAGACTGTAGGTCTGTAGGACAGGGGTAGGTCCTGGACATTGTTTAACATGCTTTCCAGATGATTCTCAAGCAGTCAGCTGAGCATTGGATGTTGTTGAACTAGTGCTGCATTTTTGGAACTGTGGGCTCGGCTCTGTTAGAGCAGGGGTTGGGCTACTGTTTCTGTAAAGAACATTTTATTGGAACACAGCTGTGCTAACCATCTCTGCTTTCCCCCTACAGAGGCAGATTTGAGTGCACCTGACAGAGAGGCCATATGGCTCACGAAGTCAAAACTACTTAGTGTGACCCTTTACAGAAAAAGTTTGCTTACCCTCTCATTAATGAGCTCCAACATCATTTCAACAGGTAGCAATCAGTATTTAAAAAATATATATTAAAAGGGCGCCTGGGTGGCTCAGCGGGTTGGGCCACTGCCTTCGGCTCGAGTCATGATCCCAGGGTCCTGGGATGGAGTCCCGCATCGGGCTCTCTGCTCAGCAGGGGGCCTGCTTCCCTTCCTCTCTCTGTCCCTGCTTCTCTGCCTACTTGTGATCTTTGTCAAATAAATAAATAAAATCTTAAAAAAATATATTAAAATACATTGCAGGTAAATAAGTGCTGTTATAGTAAATCTACTAAGGTATATACATATGTTTGTATGTGTGTATGTTTACATATATTGATGTATAATGGGGAATATGTATTTCTTACTGTGGGTAGCAGCCCAAAAATTCTGAAAAATTTAAACTGTATTATCTGAGGTTCCTTTCATTTGTGGACTTTCAGTTTCCATGGTGCTTGTGCAACATGAATGTGGGTGGGAGGGAGGTCTGGGCGGGACAGGAGATTTGCAGCAAACGTGCTTTTCTTACTCACTATGCTTCTTGGGGCTGCTTCCTACTTGGCAAATCAGTGTCACTCCTTTAAGGAAGGGTTGTGCTCAATATCCATATTTGTCCAAAATGTCATTCATTGCTAGAAGGAGAACCAACGAAGTTGTGTGCAGCATGTGAAGATGTTGAAATGGGGTGAATACTAAATTTATGGGGTTGTTATGAGGAGTAAATGTAGTCCCTCAAACTAAGAAGTACTATACGGGGCTAGGATGCTACTCTTTTTTATCTGCCGCCTCTCATTTTTGTGGTTGGTACTCCCATCCCCACCATAAGACTAGCTCCTGAACATTACCAACCATAGCACTGGTGGTCACATTTTGCGAATGCACCACGGGGGGCACAGGGACCAAGGGAGACACACACTGGGGCCAGGGCAAGGGAAGGAAAGGTGAGATTCAACTTCTTGGACTACTGGGACAACTCTGATTTCTAAAATTAATAATGAATAATAATAAGACATATTATTATATTATACTAATATTATATATGATAATAATAATAATCTGTGTTTAGATTTCCTGGTGAAAATTCTAATTTGCTAGCACTATGCTATGGTCTGAATGTTGGTGGAAATCCTAACCCCCAATGTATTAGGCAGTGGGGACTTTGGGAGGTGACTAGGTCATGAGAGTGCAGGCCTCAGGAATGGGATTAGGAGACACCAGAGAGCTCACTGGACCTTCCTGCCAAGTGAGCACAGAAGATGGTCATTTCTGGCCAGAAAGTGGGTTTTTACCAGAAGCCGAATTTCACAGTGCCCTGTCCCAATCCTGGGGCTTCCTGACCTCCAGAACAGTAAGAAATAAATGTCTGTTGTTCAAAATCCGTGCATTGTTATAGCAGCCCCAAAAGGACTAAGATGGCCTATGAACAACTGGCTGCCAAGATTAGGAAAGGGGCTTTCTGATTAATCAAGAAGGATAGTTATATAACACATTACTTCTTTAAAAAGAGTTAGTGTAAAGTGAAATATAATTTGCATATTAAAGTGAAAGTAATTTAATGCGATGATTCAGAAAGCCCTTCAGAATCAAGCTGTGCCTCAGGTCACCATGGAGATGCATAAAATTTCGGTTGCTCTGAAACCGAATATTAGATGATAAGCTTTTGCAGAGCTTTTAAACTCCGGTTCCTTTGTTTCCTAATTTGGTTAGGACCCTGCATATTTTTCCTTTATGTATAAGCAGTTGCAAGATTGAAAGGGACCCTGAGGTGTTCTGGTCTTCTGATCTGTTGTCTGAATTACTTATGACCTAGTCAACAAATAGATACTGTGCACACACCATGTGCTGAGTACTGTTCCATGCACTGGGTCACACTGATGAACAAATTATCTTCCCAAGTGGAGTTTGCATTCCTGCAGCCTGTGTTTGAACTCTTCTCTCAAAAGGGAACACATGCTGTGAGACAGTTCAGCGCATCTCTAGATGTGGCATTTTTCTTGTCAATCTCCCTTCTCTTACTTAGGACGAGTGCAAACCCAGTCTTTCTGGAGAGTCCTTCAAAGATTTGAAGACAGTTCTTACATACAAGCTCTTATATTCCTACATCTACCCCCACTCCCTATCCCTGAATTTTCTTTTTCTTTTTTTTTTTTTAAGATTTTATTTATTTTGAATGTTCTTTTTCAAACTAAGAATCTTTCAGCTTCTTGCCCCACTTTTCACTGAAAGTGATGAGTATTTTTTTTTAAAGATTTTATTAATTTATTTGAAAGAGAGTGAGAGGGAGAGCACGAGCAGATGGACGGGCAGAGGAAGAAGGAGAAGCAGACGCCTCAAGGAACAGGAAGCCCCATGCAGGGCTCCACTCCAGGACCCCAGGACCATGACCTGAGCTGAAGGCAGATGTTTAAACCGCTGAGCCCCGCCTCCGGTGCCCGAGTGTTGTCCTTCAAGAAGAGTGCTTCACCAGCTTTAGAGGCCACTTACTGGACTGGTAGGTCTTGGCTCCAAATATACCCTTCGATGCTATGCCCTGGGATGCTGGGTTTCCGGATCCACAGTACAAATGGCACTCCACATCTGTCAGCTTATTTCCCACCCATTCTGCCAATGGGGGCACAAGAGGGCAACAGAAGGCAGGAGGAAGGACTCACTTTTCTTGTTTTACTCCCCATTGCTGCTGATGTGTCCTGGACACCACCCGTCTCCCTGGCAGAGGCGGCTGGTCCTATTCTCCAGTTTCTTCTTCTGGAACTCCCAGAGCCAGTCCCACCAAACCCATCTTTGAGAGGCACATCTGATGGATCTCGCTCCCTCCTCAGAGGTCTGAGTCCCACACCACAGGTCTTTGTTCTGACTTCCTAAGTATCTTTAAGGACACTTTCATCTTCTCTAATGGCTTCAACCCACCTGACAAGGGCTCCCAGATCTCTATTTCCTTCCCACACCACTCTCTAATATTGTCATAGATCTTAATAGACATCCTCCAGTCATCTCAAACCCATGAAGTCTGAATCTGAATTTGACCTTGCTGTTTTCCCTTCTAGTTGGTAGAAACCTGGGTTCCTTCCTTCTTCCTCCTTCATCCACAGACAGTCTGCCTGTGCAGGCCATTTACGCATTAGTATTTGTCAGATCTGTTCCCTCCTTGCCAGCTCCACTAAAACCACCCTAGAGAAGACCCTCACCGCCTCTCGCCTAGACCTTTTCTACAGCCTCAAGCTGATCTCCGTCTTCAGCCCTTGGCAGGTCAATCCTACCCCACAGAGGCCACTGATCTGTCCAGGTCTCAAATCCAAATCACTGCTCAAGTTCCATCTTGTCTCTTGCTGCTCTCCCTTCATGCTTCAGCAACACCAAGCTGGACCTGCCATCCCATTTTGCTGTCCCTTGCGTTGTTACCTCTGCCTTTCTTACACACATATTTCACTAACAGCTTTAAAATCCAACTCAATGTCCCCTATTCAGGAAGGTGCCCCAAAGCCTCCATTACACATTCCCTTCCTCCGTGCTCCCCACACACTTGGTGATGTATTTTTCTTTTACCAGTGCACATCACTCTGTTCCAATAATCTTTTTTCCTCACGAGACAGCAATCTCAAAGAGCTGGTCATAGATCCTTACTACTGGAGACAGCACCTGCCATCCATTTGGTTAACAAGGGCTTATTGGTGAACATCAAGGACTCATTTGCTATAAGGGTAAATTAAATTATGTTTTACCATTAAGAATTCCCCCACCACATGGGTATTACGCAGCAACAAAAGAACCGTACTATTGTTCCATGCAATAATTCGGACTCATCTCCAGGGAATTAGGCTGAGTAGAAAAAAAAAGTCAAATACTGTATGATTCCACTAATACAAAATGAAATGACAAAATTACAGAAATGGAGAGAGATGAGTGGTTGCTAGGGTTAAGGAGAGGACAAAGGCAGAAGGGAAGTGGGTGTGGCTATAAAGGGCAACCCAAAGGATCCTGGTGTGGCTTTGGAGTGAGAGAACTGTCCAGCATCTGGACTCTGTCAATGTCAACATCCTGGTTGTGATATTGTGCTCTCAGTTTGCTGGATGTTATCATGGGGAGGAAATGTGTAAAAGGGACACACGATCCCTCTCTGTATTTTTTTCATACAACTGTATGTGAATCTACAATGATCTCAAAATAAAAAGTGTAATTAAAAAACTAAGGTTTCCTGCCACAAAAAAGTAGGCTTCACACATTTTCCAAATGCATTCTTTTTTTTATTTGAGAAGGACTATCTCAAGGCAGTGCCCTTTGGGAAAGGCATCTCTCATTATCATGTACATCGAGATCAACCATTACTCTCAGCAAAGTACAAAAATACACACATCAGTGACTTCCGTACAATAAATACATAATCATGCATCCCACAATAAAAGGCACGGAAAACTGGTCACTTAGTAGTCATAAAAATTACTAGCTACATTAACAAAGCCACCCAAATTATCTGTATAAGTAACTGTAACAATATATTCCAAAGGTGAAAACACATAAAACATCTTTAAAATAGTATGCAATAAATATCTCAATTGTATATATTTAAAAAATTATGCCATTGTAAACAGCATGTAAACAAACAAAACACATTTTCTTACCATTATTAAAAGTAATTAGAGCCAAAGTTATAACCTCTGCTCTGTCAGGTATATTTCACTGGCAAGTGTGCTAAGCAGTTAAAAGTTTCACTCTTTTCTGCAGCAAACAGAGCCCATTGTGTAATAAATAGATATGATCTGCATCTTTCAGATACAAGTAAAAGTTTCAAAACCAACTACCAAAATGTAGTAAATTCTTAATGATAAATAATAGGGCAAAGGCTAGATTAAAATTATCTTTTGAAATATAAGGGACAAAAGGAGCTCTACTGTTAGGTTTTCAACATGATGGTAAATAGGAGGCAAATAATTACTGATTATCTTCATTGAAAGGTGAAATTAAGTGCTCAGCCTTCTGAGCCACCTTCTTTTGTGGACCTTTTATAATATCGAACAAAGAGTAAAGTTGTATCAAAGCAAGAATTCCCTTTTGCTAGAGAACAAAGAAATGGTTGATACTTGATACTGATGAAAAGAATGACTTCAAAATATGCCCATCAAAATGTAAATACACATACAAGTAAGGTTTTTTCCACACTTACCGAAAATAAAGAATTTTTCCATTTGCATAAAGGAACCCTATTGCCTAACCATCAATAAATATTCAGAGAAATTAATTTTTTATGACTCAAATGTTTTTGTTTTCTCTCATCTATATCAGGACACCAAGGCATACAAACACTAGTTGTGTATTTACTATATTCTCAGATAAGTATGCTACCTGCTAAATATTAGTACTCCCCACTCCCCATTAAAAATAAATGACATGGAAATACCAATCCATAACTTCAAGCAGAGTCTTTGAAGTATACCAGAAAGCATAACTTTATAATTTTTCCCCTCTGCTGTGGGTTTACAACGCATACCTTATATATTTTGGTGTATGTGGCATTAATAAGGATATGCACCTTCCTAAAATGGACTTGAAATTTAACCCTTGTTTGACAAGTCTGTTAGTCTCTTGGACCACACATAGCACATATGGTTGTGGAAACAGGGTTCTACAGATTGATGAAGAGATGTACTTGACAAAGTGATGGTCAAACATTGTGTTTGTGTAAAAACTGGACATAAAAATGGGAACAATTCTTTATGACATAGAATTTGATTAATTTTTTGGGAGGAACAAGGCTACTCTGAAGTCACCAGAGAAATATTTGGTTTAAAATCTGTCCCCACCTAATTTCCTAGGCTGTAGAAAATAATTCTGAAGACAAACTTTATTGTTTTTCCAGCATCTAATTAAGTGCCAAGTATAGAGCAGGTAGAAAAATGTCTCTCAAGTGAGCAAAGGAAGAGGGCATTTAATTTAATGACATACACTTTTTATTACTATTTATTTCATTTTTAGACATTGTTAACTACGAAGAACTTTTTGTGTTGAACTTTATCATGATTTGGGACCACGGGGAAAGATTCATAGAATCGTGATAGAAAAACAAACTGTTAGGTTTTAGATTTTAGTCTTTATGTTCTATAAGGGTTGATAACAGTACAGACAAGCTACCTAACATTGCATTATAAAAAAATGAAATAATCATTAGCTACAAATGACCTGCAATAACACAAATTCAGCCTGTATCCCTGGCTAACTATTACTTTTGAGAAAATTTCACCTTCATTATTGGTTTTGATTCTTTCTGAAACCTTATTTTGTATAGGTGACCAATGTATGGGTTTTAAATAACTGTGAACCCTGAATGTGTCTGCAAAGGAGAAAGGTAATCTTTAGGGCATATTTGTGCATTATAAACAAGAATTTCACAGTAATGTGGAAATTTTCTAAGTCTCATTTGTAGAAACAAAAATTCAGATTTGGTAAATATTTCTGATTTAAAGCAAATGGACGATTCTCCTTTCCCAAACAATCCCTCTCCCTTGACATTCATCCTCCGCTGGCTTGCCCAGAGTGTGTGCATGCCGACCTGCTCGTGAATACACACCCCCTTGCGTGACTCACGGTTGTTTAAGCTTGCATTTGTAAAAGTTTAAAAATACAAAGAAGTTCAGGTGCTCTCCTACCTTCAGTCCTTCAGTCCTATGACATGCTAACTCTCACTGAGACTACAAAGAGAAATTCAGAGAGCAGGGTAGAAAGGCAGGCATAGACAGGTTATTGAAATGTGATGTTATTTTAACAGAAAGTTTCAAGGTGCTATGGAGCATGAACGGAATACTTAACTCTGGCTGGGGACGAGTTGTCAGGTAGAACTTCAGAGAAGGTTAAATCTGAACGGAGTTTTGAAAGCATCGATCTCTGGCAAGTGATTATGCCAAGGCAATGAATTGGGAGTAGCTTAAAATTCCTGAATTACCAAATGTCTCTAGAGGAAATGGTAGCTGAGGATGCTAAAAGCGTAGGATAGGCAAAGCCAGAGAGCCCCTTATCTGTCATGCTAAGGACTTAGGTTCCTCTATAAACAGGAGAACCTATGTAAGAATTTTTAGCAAAGGAACGACAAAGTGACATGTGTTTTAGAACGATCACTCCATGGACCACGTGCAACATGAACTAGTTGCAACATGAACTGGTTGCTAAAAACTGTGGCAAAAGCACCGGAGAGAAAAATCACTGACCAACGGCTGACTGAAGCACCGGGACTATCGCTTCACTTAACAATTAGAAATAGAACATAAAATGCCAATTCAACTTTTGAGATGGACAGACCATGAGATATGCCACTGCATAAACACTGAGAAAACTTTCATATATGAAATGCTTTTGCTTATACCATCCAAAACCGAGATTGGGGTTAAGCCATAGCTTTGTTCCATATTTTGGTTTATGAGTTTCTTGGCAGAGACACATAATCACGTCGTGTTGCTATGAAAACTGTCCCCTCTCACAAGCTTTCTGAAAGCTTTTCAAGTAAAGGAAGGTGAAGAAATGAAAAGAGCTTTAGGTTTGCAATTCTTGCCTCCCTATCATCATGTATATTAGAAGCCTGTTGCAGGACTGAGATTTGTAAACACAGTAGGATCTAATAAAAGTTACAATTGAATTGAATTGAATTTGAAAATTACTTGAATTATACTAGAATCATCTGCATACCAGGTTGTCATGAGAACCAAATACCCAGAAAATAATTTCTTCCTGTCACTGTACCAAATCATTCTGGAATCACCATTTAGAGACCTGTCTTCTTGAAAACTAGGTTGTAGCATGGAGACAGATCAAAATCCCTTGCAGACGAGTTCTGATTCTGGTTTTTCCCTCTATTGTGCAGCTAACACCCTCTCATCGTTTCAACATTTTTAGGGGGAGGGGATGTAACAGGAGCTTCGAGTTATGATAGTATGCCATAATAAATACCAGATTTAGGAACAAAATTTTTCAGTATCAGTCAGTGACTGAATTCAAATGTCAGGTAAAAAAAATAAAAGTCAGTATTCATCCCATGTTTAATAATTTTAACAAAACTATTCTGATTTTTCCCCTTTAACTGTACTCAGATTTCCATAATGGTAACAATGAAAACAATCCCTAGTTTCCTTACAGGAAGTTGGGAAGGTAATTTGCATAAAGGAGCTCCATTGGGCAGCCAAAGAATGGAAGCAAATGACCCAGCTTCAGACCAAACAGCAGGGGAAACATTCAGAATTCACTTAGTACAGAGAGTAAGTGACATCACAGGGTAAAACAAGAAAGTCCTGTACTTCATTTTGGTAACCACTGATATAAGGAGACACTTTCCTCTTTCGGGAATTAATCTAAGATAAGACATGAAGATCTCATTTGGAAAAAAAAAAAAGTATATGCTACTATAAAATAGTTGTTTGGGTTGAGTGTAGAAAAAACAAAATTTCTCTATATTTCAGAAGATTTTAGAAGTGGGAGTGAATGAATAATATGAACCTATAGTACAGAGATGAAAGTTCCCATAACTTACTCTGGTATGGACAGTATTAATGTAACTTCACTCTCCTTGCAAACTGAACATCAGGGATTTAGTTTGGACTTTAAATTTTCATACTATAGCTTTGGAAGTCCTTTGTATATCAAACGACAGCTGGAAAGAATTGGCAAATTTAAACATGATTCTCACATACATAATTTCTGCTGTAAAAGAAAAATTACCAAGTACTTAAAATTCATAATATTGTGTGCCGTTTCTAATTGGGAATGTTGAAACACCAAAACATACACAGTTTGGAGAAAAGACACAGTGAGCCAGTGTCACAGTCAGTTATAGAACCAAATAAATCTAAACCACATTTCCGACTCCAGAATCATGTGATTCAGCTATTTACAATACCATTAATTTTGACAATTAATTTTTGTCAATCACGAAGTTGACAAAGCACAGAAATTTGCTTCATGTGATAAACACAAACAATGAGGTCATTCAAACTGCCTTCTTCACGGACTTCTAACCTGCCACCATAGAATGAGCTCCCTGAATTCACTGGCTATTTTGATACCACAAAGGTCCAGTCTCAGACTGGACTACTGTGACTTTTTTGGGTTTTGTGGTATTGTGCCTACCATTCATCTCACACATGTTCTGCATTTCTATGAAATAAGGTGGAAAATATCTATGTTCAAACTACCCATTCCAAATCTTGGCCAAATTACCAGCTCGAGCTCCCTTTACTTTATGATGTTTCCATATTTCAATATGATGTTTCTCTTATTTTTTCCTGCCTTCAATAATTGCTTGTGCAACAGTAAAATTAACACAAAACTCTCTTTAAAACTATAGCAAATTAATTCTTAATCTCCTACTATAGATCTTAAGCAGTTCACAGTTTACCCATTGCTCACACCGTAAAACCATAAATGGTTGAATTTGCGACCTGTTAAATCGGTTCTTTTCGTGTACAACATTGCCTCACATTACGTCAGGACATTTTTTTTCTTCCTAAAAACACCTGACTTTATTCCCTGTGGGAGGTTATGCCCTTGTGTTTTAAATTTCTAGTTTTTTAAAGGGTTGAACAAAGAATACTTTTAAAAACAAAAGTAACTCAAAACTCAAATTCAAGTCCCACAGACTTAACTGACAGAAACAAATAAAGCATTATCTATCAAGGTTACTATTTGTAAAGTAGACCAGTCAAATGCAAACATGCCTTAAAAATGCACACCCTGGAATCTAAAGCTGGGCCCTAGAAGTTGGTGAATCTCAGGGGTCAGTGTTAGAATAGTCAGTGTAATAGCATACAATCACTGAGATCTCTTTTACAAGCAAAACAGAAAGTTTATCACAAAAATAGTTCTGACTTGAAGATAAAATATATATTGAGAAAATATGGCACAGTGAATCCCTTGGTTATATTAAATTCTTAATACTGCTGATTTCATTTTGGCATTATGCCCTTTTCTGTATTTATTTTAAATAGGCAAGTTATTTTTTTAACAAATCCCTATTACTATTTAGTTATTGATGATGGTAAAAAAGATTACCTTTTTTTTTAACAAGGAAAAAAACTGGGCATCTGTTTGACAGAAATGAGTACTTCAAGTACATAAGTAAATCATTAACAGACCTATTACACTCTAAGCAACAGCAGTAACAAAGAAAAGAGCTAGAATATGCATTTTGCATAAAGATTAAATTTTACAACATAATAAATAAATGCACTGATTTATACAACTTGAGAAAACCTTCTACTGATGATCACAAGTAATACTGTCTTATCATTGACTTTGTTAATATCAGCACTGCCTCATATAGAGTTTCGAAGATAAAATTCTTGCCCCCAAAGCCACAAAATATACAAAGCTGGTTTGTTATTAAATATTTTGTCTGCCAAAATTCCCGCAAACTAAAATACATCTTGGCAGTCTGAATAACCAGCATGATAATTATTGTGGTATCAAAAGATAAGAAAAATTTTAATATGAAAATTAATAAAACCAGTAAAAGGAGAAACCTGTTGTATAAATAGACATTTTAACATAAAAGTGAGACTTGTATCTCACTTGAGAGGAAGAAACAAATTCCATACAACTTATTTGAAGACTTGAAAATAATTATCATATTTTCCCAGCTCTAGATAAATATATTACTCCAATTTATTAGTCATCTTCAATATACAATATATAACTCACAAAACTGGGAAGGTTACAATACCAAAATCTTTCACAGCACTAGTTACCAGTTACCAGAACTGTAAGAAATCTTCAGCTACATATCAGCTTAATACTTAGAATATACAAACAGATATGGCTAAGCTGTGGTAAACAATAGTGCAAACAGTAAGGACCACAAAATATATTCTTTTTTCTTTTTAGCTTGTTTATCTAACTGCATTATCCTACTTCAATGGTATCATCAACTGAATATGGAACTTATCTTAATGCATCTTAAAAGTATCCCTATGTTTTTAGATAAGATTAATTTACTCTTGAAATGCAGTTCCTATGAAATACCCGGACTATTTATAAATTCCTATGCAATGAATAACTTGTAGCTAAAATGAAATATTTTATGTGGAGCTTTTATAGCTTTTAAGTAGTGGCTTGGTATCCGTTTTTCCAATCTAAGCTTGGGTGTGTATCAAAAATTAAGAGATAAAATATAAAGATGTGTAAATAGAATAGCTTAGTTACATAAGGGGAATCAGTCTGTTCATCTACAGTAGCAATATGGGTTTTTATCTAAAACACTGTAACTGAGTTTAGTGCAGTTTCAGTTGCTATCAAACTTATTTTCCTGAAAATAACAGAAAGAAGTATACAAATCCATACAGTCCAGCTGTCTTTTATCTCTCTGTTCTCTGTAATGATAAACCTTTAATAAAGTTTTTTCTGCCCACAGAAATGTCTCTAAACGAAATTTGGAGACAATAATAAAAAGAAGCAATAATAAAGGTAAAGAATGCTTTGGGTATTAAAAAAACTAATAGTCATTGCCTTTTTGAAGTTTTGGTTGTTTCTTTAGGAAGGCATCCTACTGCGAAGGCATTGTATTACCATTTGACAGAGAGATCATTATACAAAAGTCACTGGGGGAGATGCCTAGCAGAGACAAACAGGTCCCAGGCCCCATGATACTGGGTGGGGGGCAAGCCAGAGAGGGAGGAACAGTGGCTGCCAAGCACCGTGGGAACTGCCAGGGAGGTTATGCCATTGAACAGTAGTTAGTATGTGAAGAATCTTCACGGTTCAGTCCTTTCAACTGATTATAAAAACTTGGTGTTTTAAAACTGCCACTTGGATTATTATCACACACTGAACCAATTTACCTAGTTTGCATCTGAAAAATGCAGGGTGAGTTCATCCTGCCAGGAGAGGGAAGGAGAGATCCTAATGGTCAAGGCTGAGAGATGTGACGGTTATGGAGCTCAGCGAAAAACTCTATCCTTTAAGAATTCATATCTGTATAATGTGAAAGTCCACTGTATCTCAGCCCAGTCTGACAGAATAGATAATTTACTTAATAAATGATGTATATAGAGATTTCCACTGTAATTTTCTAAGTCATAGCTTTGCATGAATATATTCTTTCTTGAATCCTGTTAAAAATAACTCCTATTAGGACTAAAGTAGTGCCCTCTTTATTCCTTAAGATTAGCTAAAGAATCTCTAGGCAGTAATGTTCTGGTAAATGATATCAGTATGTAAAAATGATTAAGTATTGACAATAAATCACTGGGAAAGATCTTATTAGAGAATTAAATAATTTGTATTTTAAGGATCAAAAATATGATATATCATAGACACTACTTTACAGAATTAACTGTCTGAAAAATCAAAACAACTTGGCATAATAAGAAAAAAAGTCCAGCAAAATGTGCCCTCTTTGAGGGCTTTGATGACATGTTCAGTTTACTTGCACTCATTTTGGCTCTTTCTTTTTTTTTTTTTTCCCACACCTCGTTACTCATTTTGTGTGCATGTGCTATCTGTATCCTCAAGTATGAACTATGTCAACAAGATAATCTAGTGATAAGAGAAAGTGAAATGTACAAGTTGTAGGAGACTGACCCGGTCTTCACTTATCTCCGTACATACTCTTCTGAAATGTTCCCTGTGACTTAAGTTGTGAACAAATGAGAATGCCACATGAGCAAGAAACTGAGCAGAAGTGGATTCTTAGTGACTCAACTGTGACATGGGGAGCTGGAGAGGGGCCAGCTGTGTTGGTCAGCCAATCTCCTATTTTACCTTAGCTACCAAAATAAAACCCATGGGTAGGCAGGGTTTATCTAGAACCAGAATCAGGAAAAAACATTGAGAAGAAAACTCAGTGAGGGTGATGAAGGAGTTAAAACTCATTTCTGGCATTTCTAGGAAGTGGTGGGTTGGGGAATGAGCTATTCTACGGGCTTTTTGAAGAACTCAAATCCTTAATAGCTGGGAGAGTTAAAATGTGGCTAGGCCCACGCTGATCACTGACAAATCTTGTTTAAAAGAAGATTGATATTTGGTAGGTCCAGAATGGACCTGAAAGTGCATTTCTCTAAGCTCCCAAGTGTTATGCTGCTGGTCCATGGACCACATCTGAGTAGCAATGATCTAGATCAGTGCTGTCAGTAGAATTTTTGCAGTGATGCTAATGTTCAACATCTGTACTGTCTACCATAGTGACTGAGCACTTGAAATGTGGCTGGTGCATTTGAGAAACTAACTTTCTAATTAAATCAATGTAAACTGAAACTGCCGCATGTGGCTAGTCCCTACAAGATCGGACAACACAGGTCTGGACATTCACAGATCATCTCATCTCAGCCAGAGTGATCTATATCACAGTCTCCAAATTATCTAACCCACCAATTTATTTAGATTACCAGGTTTCCTTTTATGAAACGCAAACTGTAAAGTTCGTTTCTTTAAATTGTTCTCTTCCTAACACTTTGCTCAGATAACCCATAATGGGCACTTGAGTGGGGAGAGATGAAAGGGGTCATTTTCTAGCTGGGGAGTTGATGAAGAAAGGGTAGCAGATGGCAGTGAGGATTTGAGCAACCGTCACAGTACGGCCATGTGGGAGACGGGAAGCCAGGAGGTGAGAAGGGAGGTGGAGTAATACTGAAGGGGAAAAAAAGTGGGGGGGGCGGGGTGCACACTTCGAAATTTTACTTAGGCCTGACCCTGTCCTTTTCCTTCTTGGAAGTCCCATGCTCTACTGACTGGCTCAGTCAGTAGAGCATGGGACTCTTGGTCTTGGGGTTGTGAGCTCAAGCCCCACGTTGGGTGTGGAGATTACTTAAAAAAAAAATCTTAAAAAAAAATATATATATATACACACACACACACACACACACATATATATATATATATATATATATATATATATATATATATATGTATACACACACACACACATGCACATCTGTCTCAAATTCTTCCTCAGGAAAATAAGACTGTAAGGGAGTGGATGTTGGCTGGGCTGTGATTCCCCTTCATCCCTTCCAAATTACCCAGGTGTGGGAGAGCCTAGCAGTGGAATGGCAGTTACAGCAGGCAACTGGGAGCAGGGTTAAGCTTTTCAGCTCAGCTTATGAATGGATCAAGGTACAGAGGCCCCACCTGCACTCCCCTGAGCTGTGATCAGATTCCAGAGAGCAGTTCTTCCTACTTTTTATTCTTAGCCACATCTACTATAAGCTGGCTCCTCTTTGATGCTAATGGGCACCTAGGGAGGCTCTGAGGACACCATCTTGGCCAACAGATATGAATAAGGTCATCTGGGTCCTACATCCATCATGCACAGACAAAGCATACAGGAAAAATTTCTCTTATTTAACAACAACAAAAAAGATACCAAAATTGTCATCTTAAAGGATTTCCCTCATCCAAAAGCCATTTGCAAGAAAATTCTAGTTAAAGAGTCCATTAATTGAGGTTTTACAGCATAGATAAGAGTTATTACCTATGAGTAAAAAGATCAGCATCAAACAAAAAATTTAATTATCTTCATCTTACTCTCAAATTCTGAACGTGTAATAGCTTAAATCTTTTCTAGTGGCAAAGGGGTATTTTGGGTGAATGAAAATCAGTAAAGATTTTTATATTAATTAATTATTCTCAGGAGTTCCTTGCCTCTTTGCCCCTACTTTTCTTTTTTTGGTAGAGCTGGATAGGGATCTTGATCTGACAGCTGGCATCTCCATTTTAATTTCATAGGGAAATGCCTAGAAAAGCAGGATACCTTCAGGGGCTGGAGAGGTGAAGACTATAAAAGAAGCTCTTTGATTTCCTAAGTGTGGGTAACATTATAATATTAAATGAGTAGCTTCTGACTCTTTCACGCTACTTGATGTAATTCCCTTTGGGAAATTTCCATTTATTCACAACTTAGGTAAAACATATAGTTAGACACATTTGGTCAGGAACCCACCAGGCTCATTTATTTTTAAGATATCAAAATTTTGTGATTTTGCTGGTACTTAAATGCCCAATTTATAAATAAGACTAAAGTGTCAAATATTTAAACTCCTTTGCTATAATGAAATTCTATGCTTGACAGTGTTCATTTTTAAATGCTTTCTCAATAATATTTCTCATTAGGCATGTGACAAATAATTGTCCAGAAAATATCAATGAGAGTATATTTCAAGATGATGCATACGTAAGTGTGAATGTACATGCATGTGTGTATAGACACGTAGAAACGTATATGTACATGGGTGTGTATGTTTTTCTATTGAGCACCTACTTAGAAGGCTACTTCATGAAAATTGTCACCACTGGGTCAATACCCTGTTTTCTTCTCTTATATAGAAGATTTTTAAATATTACAATTAATTTTTGGTATATAATGTTTAAAGAAAGATTGTTTAAGGATATTTTTATGACTTTTTGACATGTATGCCTTTGGCTTTCAAAGATTTGGTAATTGTAAGGTTGACTCCTAATAAGCTTACACTGAAGTACTATGGTTTAGGAAAAGGAAAATGCTATCTAATTGATATAAGAATTAAGTGAGATAATAATAATAATATAATAATGTAATAATAATAATATAAAGCCCTTAAGAAAAAATTTAAAAATTTAAATCTCTCATTGAGAAGTTTTATCAGTAGTTACTCTAGCTAGCAGGTAAGTCTGGGTGACCAATCAGTATATGAATCCCAGTTGAGGCCTCGGGGAAACTCCTGGATGTCAATAGCTCACTATATTATAAATGCAAACAGAGTATTAAATAAATACTAAATTAAACCAAAAGAATAACAAAATGTGGGAATTTTGGTTTAGGAAGCTATAATAAGCTTTTAGTTCAGCAACAAAACATGTAATTTTATAAAAATATCCAGAGTTTCTTAATGCGCATGTCTACTGTTGATGATAGAGTGACATTGAATTGGCTTGCATAAAATGTGTATCATTTGTTGATTATGGCACAGACACATGTTCACAAATTCTTAAATACAGAATATTTATCCAAAAGCCCCCATCAAAGAACAGAAAAGTGCCTTGAACCAACAAAAAGGTAACTTCGGTAATAATAAATTAAATTCCATTAAAGCTGACATTAAAGCTAAGTTTTACGATATTACATGTGACATGCAAGAAAAAGAAAGACCAGTCAGGCAGGAATGCCGTGCATTAAGATCTGCATTCATTCATAATATTTGAGGGGTTTCAACCATGTTCCCTGACCACTGAATGCTAGAAATCTCAGTTGACACCCAAACTAGCATTCAAAACACAAACTAATGTATATCTTAGTCTCCTAACCAGTGATTTTTAAGGAAGAAGCCAATGCCTCCAATAATGAAAACTAGAAGTTTTAGCCACATATTGTTATGCAGTCATATGGTAAGGACATTTCATCTGACCAAGTTTCAGGAAAGTACAATGTAACTAAACGTTTCCACCCTTCAGACCACGCAATTATCTCGGATTCTTCCCACCTTCTTACTAAGATGAGCATATCTGAACACGTCAAGTTTGCACAATAAGTAAATGGCTTCGTGGAATGTATATGTTTTTGGCACAAAAATATTTCCCATTACCTCAAATGAAAATTTTCACCCACAGCAAGATATCAAGCCATAGAGGTGCTTCCCTGGTACTTGCTTTCCAGGCAGAAAAGTACAGAAACAGACCATTGCTTCTAAGAGCTTTGTATTAAGTAGCAATAACTTCCCTTCCAAGGAATAGCACCAATATGATTACAACTCAGCCTGGGGAGGGCTCCTTCCAAGCTCTTTAATTCCCTGGAGAATCCGCTTCATATGACCCACTTTCGTTATCCCCAGGTCCTAAAAAAAAAAAAAAGAAAAGAAAAGAAAAAGAAAAAAGAAAAGGTAAGAAAAAAAACAGAAGGAGAAGGAAAAGAAAGACGTTTACTGACAAGAGAAAACTGGGGATTAAATATTTAATTAGCAAATAGCATAATTAGCATTGTTTATATTCAATGACTTAGGAAGTATAAGCTATGAAAATCAGTTTATAAAGTGAAACTAACCTGACATTGAAAAATTATGAACAAGTTAAAAAAAAAATCACATCCTACACTAACCCTGAAATGTAACAGTCTCAGAAATTATACACAATGGTGGTTCTTCAGAGTCAAAATTTGGGTCTCCTTTTTCTTCTGCTTCTTCTTTTTCAAAACACAGGTCCTTTGGGGATCTCAGAGAACAGTGACAGAGGACATCAGGGCCGCTGCAACTAGTCTTACGGCAACCACACACTTTCTTCCTAAAATAGTACTTGAAAGTAAAGCCTAATCCTAAAGACAGAGATCAGTGGCCATCACCTAAATTTGGAACGTCAGTGCATCTATGGTTACATTTAGAGTCTTTGATTTGAGTGGACTGTTTAAATATTCTTTCTACTTTGCGAGACAAAAGTATAAGAAATTACTTCAACCTGGCTAACTGTGGGTTGATGCTTTTCCTCAGAACATTTGTGGCTCCTTTCCCTCAGAACCCTCCTCGTTTCTTACAGAACTGTCTTCCTTTAAAGGGCCATGAATTCAATAGTTAGTTTTCAGAGAGGGAGGATGATTCCAGAATGTACAGCGCACAGCAGGCTCTTGGCAAATAAATCCTTGCTGCAGGAATGAAGGAGATGTATACAAGACAGTGGTGATATTCACGACCCGAAAAACTGAAAGAAAGGGTGAAGTCCCCCGAGCCCTAAAGTTTCTTTAAGGTTAACAGGCACAACTGATTGGCTAATATGTGAAGTCAAACCAATTTGGTATATAAAACAGAGGGCTTGAAATATTTGAAAATTAGCAAAAAGGGACACGTGGGTGGCTTATTTGGTTAAGCAACTGACTTCAGCTCAGGTCATGATCCTGGAGTCCCAGGAGTTCCGCATCGGGAATCTCTGCTCAGCGGGGAGTCAGCTTCTCCTTTTGACCTCTCCCCTCTCATGTTCTCTCTCTCTCAAATAAATTCTTAAAAAAAAAAAAAATAGCAAAAAGATGGCTTCCAAAGCAGCCTCAAAAACAAGATTACGAGGTACCACAAAATTATGTGTCTGAGATGATACTCCAAATATCCGTCCTACTCCATAAGCAAAGAGCATTGTTTTTTTTTTAAAGGATTTTATTTATTCATTTGACAGAGAGAGATCACAAGTAGGCAGAGAGGCAGGCAGAGAGAAAAGGGGAGGCAGGCTCCCTGCCAAGCAGAGAGCCGGATGCGGGGCTCTATCCCAGGACCCTACTATGACCTGAGCCAAAGGCAGAGGCTTAACCCACTGAGCCACCCAGGCACCCCAAGCATTATTTATTTTTAAGCTTTACATGAAGTAGATGAGACGATTGTAAGCATGTGCACACCCCCATTCTCTCTCTCTTCCATATACTTTATGGGCTCTTTGATTCTATAGCAGCGAAGCTACTGACAATTCTTTTTTTCTACTGACAATTCTGAATCTTTCTGAAAAATACTCTTTCTATATAGCAAGTGCTCCTGTCAAGCTTGAGATAATTTCTGGGTCACATTTTTACAATATGCAACTGACCCTGAAAAAGTATCTTCTCATCGGACACCAGGTCATTCATAATCAGTCTGAAGGCAAGGAACTGTGTGTTTCCTGAGTTATGCTAACATAGCGAACTTCAAAGCAAGGCCAAATCCTAAAGAAAGTGAGCCGGCGGTCTGCTATTTAACTCTGAAATATAAATGCATTTGCGGTTGCATTTATTTGAGTGGGATATTTTAATACTCTTTCTGCTTTGTGATAACAATTATCTGATGAAGAAATACATTTAATACTAAATATTCTACTTCAGGCCATATGCACGTTTTATTTTCAAGAATAAAAAACTTCTTTGCTGGAAGCAGACTCTACTCAGAATTACCATTTTGGTGTAATAAGATGAATGTTTTCCACAGAATTACACTAACATCTACCTATATTTTTTTTATTTTGAGTTCAATACCTTCATGACTTCTAGGAGTTATATTGTGATAAAGTTATGGCCGTGACATCTGTTACTGTTTTTTAAATTTATTTTTATCAGATTCTTTATTATGTGCCTTTTCTTTCTTTGGATGAACAGGTCTAATTTTGCAGAAACATGCTTTGTTTCAGTTACCTTTCTAGGCACAGATATGCCACTTTCCAAATGGAAAGAAAAACAAAAACCAACCACACAAACAAAACCATTGCATCTTTGCCATTGTCTTTGGTGCTCCTCACTTTTGGCTACTGTCTTCCTGGAGGGAGAATAATACAAGAAGTTTCTTTATTTCCTAAAGCACCTTAGAAATATTTTCCTTTCCCACCTTTACATTGTCACATTGCTACCTCTAGTTGTCTTGCTGTAAGAAAGTAACAGCTAAGATGTGAGCAGGAGATAGCCATGTGGCGGGTAGTGGGAGACACATGCTATAGCAGGGGGCACCTCTAAAGGTGAGGAAGAGTCTAGTATTTTCAGGCAAATGGAACATGGCCAGTGTGGATGGGGTACAGCCCAGCAAGGGGCCAGTGATTCCACAGCAGTTTCCATAAATGGGCAGTCTCGTGTAGACCTCCCAAAGATGCAAGTCTCTATTCCAGTAGAAGTGGGAAAGGTGATCTGATGCTAAGAGATCACTCTGACTGCCATGTGGGTAATGGGCTAGAGAGAGCGCGGGTAGCAGCGGAAAGTCCAGTTAGGAACCCTGGCCTCACACAGGCAAGTGGTGCCCTGGTGTGTGGAAAGCCGAGAGAGAAACGGATGCAGTCTAGAAACCTGGCTCAGTGCTAGGCTTACTGAGTTAGGGGACAAGGATAAGGAAGAGGAAGGTGCTGAGTATGACCGTGGGCTTCTCTGGCTTGAGAGCCTGGAGGGAGAGAGGGGTGATTTTACTAAGATATCCGCAGAACCCTCCCTGTGTGACAAGCAACTATCAAGTGGAGTTGGTAATAAAATCCTAAAGTTTCCAAATTGAGGTCGGGGCTGGGGGTACAAACCTGTGAACCACAGACGTATTCATGGACCATATTTGCAGCAGTGGGAGTGGATAAGGTTACACAGGGAGTAGGAGATCCTCTAATAAGACTTAAAGAGTTCATTCCGAAGAGTCTGCTCCCTCTTACAGCTACAGCCAGAGGTCAAGGGGAAGCTCATTTGCTCCCCTCATGGCTTTGCTCTAAAGCAGGCACTTCCCAGATAATTTTGTTTTTCATTCTCCAAAGCCCCATTTTGGAAGGAAAAGAGTTAAAAAGGATTATGTCAATGCAAATTTCTGAAAGAAAAGTTTTAAGGTAAGGGATGTAATTTGCATTAAAAGTAAAAATAAAGCAGAACAATAAGTCCCATGATAAAGCTAAAGAGAAAGTTTACAAAAATAATTCTTACCCATTTCCTTTTTACTCATACTCTTTCCTCCAGCCATGTCCTATCACTCCAACTTTGACCTCCTATGTGTATGAGCTTTGTTTTGCCAAACTGCGAATATCTGCCTTACTGCCTTACTCGTTGTGTATGTGTGTGTGTTATGTGTATGTTTGTGGTTGTGTGTACATATGTAATATATACATATATAATTATTTATTCTCACACACACTCAGTCTTTCCCTGGAATTTATGCTTATTTGTGGCAAATTAAATGTAAGCTCCTAGAGAGACTGGCGTAATATATTACGCTATTCAATAAATTTAAGATAGCTATTCAGTAGCTGCCTGACAAGGATATAAGACGTTACATAATATGTTAGATGTAATGACCCCTTACATTTCCTTTTTTGTGTGTGTGCACTTATTCCAAGATTTGAAGTCAACCTCTACTCTAGGAAATCTAGCCCTGTATATTTTTCTATTTCCCAGATTTGGGACTCTCAACTGGGGTAATTAATTAATCTATTATTTTATTATTCTGGTTAAAAATGTTTAGGTAGATGTGGTGTCCGCTTTTAATGTGCTAAGACTGTATGACTCTGCTTTATAAAATCCTATATATTACCCATTAATTGCTCCAAGATCTCTGCTAGCATATTTGTAGATAAAGGCACCAACAGTTCATGAATTTGTTAGGAAATCACTGTATCCTAATCCTGTGCAGTTCAGAACTTGGCCTACAGGAAAGGGATCACTCCAACATAGATTAAAGACTTTGTAACTTGCTTATTACTTATTTACTTATTTAAAATTACCTTGGAATTTTAAAAATGGCACTGTTTGGTAAGAAAATTCAACATAAGAAAATTCTACTCGGAACCTTGGGATAGAATAGTCTACTTTGGCCATGTTGTGTGTCCACCCAAGAAAATAAAAGGGAACTGCTGCAGACTGTGAATTAATTATTTTCTTTCTCTGCAGTAAATGACAAATAGGCTCTCTGCCACCTTCTAGCAAAAGTGAAGCGTGATTTTTTACTTCATTTACTAAAGAAAATAATACATTTCTTTTTGAGAATAATTCAATCATAACAGTAGCTCCCAGGGAATGTATTTGAACTTATGGTCTCGTTTTTCACGGGAGCTCTGAAAGGGCAGTCAGAAACACAACAAAATCACAGGACTCTCAATTGCCACCGCTGTGAGTTTCTTACCCAGTTCCACATATTAGGAAAACTTTGTTACTGGTATTTTGAATTGATTTTTAGTGGTTAACCTTTTATTAGTTTTTTTGGTCATTTTCAGCAACAGTGATCACCTTTCATGCTGATCCAATAAAATGAGCTGATGGAAACATGGGTTATTTGGAAATATTAGCACAGGGATAGCCATACAATGGATGCAGAGAAAAAAATGATTAACTTCATGCTAAGCTTTAGCTGTAATAATCAGAGAATGATACTTGATCGGGCAACACTGCTGACATTCTTGTTTAAAAAGCACACAAAGAACGCCGACCACAGGACAATGCATATTAGATTACTGCCCGTTTGCAGGACACAGGACATAAGCCAAGCTATAAGCATATAACAAAAGAGGAGCAGGAGAGAGCATTCTGTTTTGCAGGGAAATTTTCAAAAGCAGAAGAGTAGCACAAAGGAAATACCTTAAGATCTCGCCTTTCCAGATGCAAAAGTTCAGCCCCTCTGATGTCATGACGGATGAAGATTTCTCTGTACTCTCCCAAACTGAGCAGCTCCAGCCAAGCAGCAACTTCCTCTGTGCCCCATTTTTGAACTACCAAAGTTAAGAGCAAAACCCCCATAATTTCTACATGCTCAATGCATTACAAAGCAAAGGTTGGCCAAAGAAGATGCAAAACAGAGTACAGCGGCAGTGCCAGCAGAGGGAAAGGTTAAAGGTGTCATTTCCACGAAACCCCAATTTCACTTTTTCCCCCATGCAGGTTACAGACTCTCCATCCACACAGAGATCCGACTATGCAGAGACATTCACTGATGTGCATGGGTGCCTTTACCTTCAGCTCAATTTCCTCTCCAAGCCACCCACACCACACAACCCAAATAAAATATGTACGTCTCATGATTAGGATCAACAGTCCGCGATCCAAATACACTCTGATGATTTCCTTAAGACCGCATATGAAATCAGTTATAATTGAATTAGCTACAAGTGCTAATGAAAATTGAAAATCTGACATGGGCTTCTGAATTTTACTCCAGGTGCGGCTGAATTCAAGTAATGACTTCATTGATTTTAATTATTAACAAGGATAGCACTAAATGTGTTGTTAGCTCACTTTAAGGTCCTCTGGAAACTGTCAATACTGCTAAGAGGAGTTGCATTGTTATTTTTCAATATGTATCATTGTTTTATACATTTTATTCAACATTGATTAGCTTAATTCAAATTTATTTGGTTGTATAATGCTGTATTTGGGGATGCCTGGGTGGCTTAGTCGGTTAAGCCTCTGCCTTCAGCTCAGGTCATGATCTCAGGGTCCTGGGATTCAGTCCCACACTGGGCTCCTTGCTCAGCAGGGAGCCTACTACTCCCTCTGCCTGCCACTCCCCCTGCTTGTGCTCTCTCTCTCTCTCTCTCTGACAAATAAATAAGTAAAATCTTTAAAAAATAAAATAAAATAAAATGCCATATTTGATTTTAAAATGCCCTTCAACAGCTGCTCTACAATTGTCAAAAATTAGGTCACTTTTTCAAAGGAGCTAGCTCACTTGGAAGGATAATAAAGTGACTGGATTGTGAAAGGCACCTGTCGCCATGTACACAGAACTTGCAGGGGCCTCGGCAACACTGTCGCATTAAAAGTAATTTCTAGGACAAGGGGGAAAGGGAACCAGACAAAAAACACCAAAAGCAGTTTAATCTTTGCTTGAGAATGCAAGTGTCACTGTAGACTGTGATGACTTAGGGGTGGAAAAGGTGCAGTAAGTCCTTGGAACAGGAGAAAGGCAATGTGTAACTTTAGGTAGAAAAGTCTATTTAGCAAGTTAAAGGAGTAACTGAAAGTTTCTACATTCCTTTTATCAAAGGGATGTAGACTTCAAACTCTGAAGGAGAAAAAGAAATTATACACCGATGTTACGAGAGACAAAGGACCGTCTCAACAGATGCATGGATGTCCACTAAACGGATAGAAGCAAACCAGCGCCCACCTTGTTTTCTTGTGTACTTCATTACTATAGACCCCTACCGTTTGGGTGGATTACTTTAGGTGGGACAGGATTTGCTTTATTGTGGTAAAATGAACATAAAATAAAATTCACCATTCTAACCATCCTATGGTGTACAATCCAGTGCATTTAGTACCTCCATAACGTGCAGGGGTTGCCACAAATAATTCCAGAACGTTTTTATCGCCTCGGTGTCATGGCTTTAATAAGTTATCTTTTGCACAGGGTTCTACTTTCCCTTCCAGTGCGGATCACCTACCAGGCTGTGAACTTGTCTTCTGCTTCTGAACCTTTTCCTTTTTAAACTTTGGCACGATCCGAAAGACTGTGCTTCTGCTGTTTCTCTTGGTGCAATCCATGGGGGGCTCCTGTTCGAGTGGGGCAAGAAAGGGATTTGCTCAGGACGTGAAGAGAAGGAAACCTCACTCTGATCTTAAAGCCAGCACAGGAATAGGTTATGAACACAACACACTGTTGGAGTGGTGACTTGTTAAAAATTAGAGACCATGATGCTACATACTCCTGAAAATGGACTGAAGCCTGTGAGACACTTTTGTTCACGGAAAAGCCTTTGCTCGCCTGTTCAAGAGCAGCACATTTGAAAGTGGTGCTCGAAATTTATTCTCCCTTGAATATCTCTTTTTCAAATTCTATTGTCACAAAGTCTGCATTTATAGAGAAGTGGGACACATTTTACATACCGCGTCTTCGTTTGGGTGTAAGATATAGTAAAGCCACGGAATCTCCGTTAACTTCTGCAGCTCCACCTCCACGGAATGTAAGGCATTAGAAACGCGCTCCTCATGTGGGGATTCTAACTGCTGTTTACCAGCAGATTTCAAAAAACAAAATAAAACAAGGCTCAGTGACCAATCTCAAACAGAAGAAATTCGTTTTACTTTGACAACGAACATCCTCATCTCTTATGAGGCTAGTCTAGGTTATTGTTAGTAAGATAAAGGAATATAGAGGGGTGCCTGGGTGGCTCAGTAGGTTAAGCAACTGCCTTCAGCTTAGGTCATGATCCCAGGGTTCTGCGATCTAGCCCCGCATAGGGCTCCCTGCTCAGGGGGGAGTCTGTTTCTCCCTCTCCCTCTGTCTGCTGCTCTGCCTACTTGTGCGCGCTCTCTCTCTGTCAAATAAATATATAAAATCTTTTAAAAAAAAGAAAAAAGGAATATGGGAAAGAAAGAACAGATTATTTTATATTGAGCTCACTTTTTAAAAATCTGGACAGATTTATCCATACTTTTCAAAGATAATACAAGTAGGTAGTGTGACTTCAATAATGTCACAGAAAAAAAGTATTGCTTTTGGTGGTTTTCTTTCTTTCTTTTTTGTAAATTCTTTCCTCTCTCCCTCCCTTCCAATCCATGCATCCATCCACCCACTCTGCCTGCTTGTCTCACTATTCTACTTCTTTGTGGCAAAAATCCTTCCAATTTCCATAGGTCGCTATGTAAGCAAATAATACTATTTTTAAAAAACGGTCAAAAACATGTCACATCATAAGAAATGCTTGGCACAGAAATCTCCCAGAGAATTAAAATAATAAGTTTAAGGGGGAAAAAAAACCCACAAATCTCAAACATACAAAAAAAGCTGTTGTAAAAATCAGGGCAAGAGCAAAATGCCCAATGGTTTGCAATCTGAGAGAGGGTTTGGAAACTTTAAGGGGAATTTAACCGGTCATTTATAAGAACTATCCACTTATTTGATGCAGCTATTAAAAAGCACTTAGAAATTCAATAGTAAAGGTGAAATAAACACTGTTATGTGTAGAACAGGAAGGGAGGTGACTGCCTTCTGGTCCTAAGCCAACAACCAAGGGAAGGCTGACCAATGGTAGGAGTCTTAGTTTCTTCCTTAACAAACAGTAGAGTGACTAGATTATTTCTATGGTCTATTCCAGCAAACCAATCCTTTCAAAATTTACTTTAAGATTGTCGAACATCTACATATAGGTTCATAGAACTTTAAAATGAACGTTCACTGTTATTTATTATGGTCATTCTTTTTTTCTTCTCAGTTATTCAAGGTATTTACCATTTCTAGTAGTTAAGAAAAATATGGAGATTCTCCAGCTTGTCATGTAAAATTTACCACTTTCCTTTGAGTCTAAGAATATATATCTTATAAAATTGATAACATGGTATTGCATACTCATTCTAGAAGCAAAATAAAGTGTAAAGCTTAGTTGATCTCAGATATGATTGACACTGTGTTATGATGTCAATATGGTCAAAGGTTTTGAAAAAATTCACTCGTATACATTTTAAACTAAACACTCATATTTGACAATGACAGAAGTAGATCAAAATGACTAAGAGTGTGCGCGTGGTCCTTCTATAATTGGTAAATATTAATCAACTAACACTCAGTAGGTGCTTTCAGTGGAGAGAACTAAAATATAGAACAAGTTATGTTTCTAGTTGTTGTCAGATATGTAAAACATATCTTTTATATTTCAAATAAGACAAAATATACATGTCCTTCACCTTAAAAGGGGGATCAAAGTCACAGCTCACTGGATTTCACTGGACCAATTTTAGAAGAGCAACAAGAAGATTCTGGTTGATAACAGAAGTGCCAAGAATTGGCAAAATATTCCACTGGTTTTATCAAAAATATAACCAATGTGTCTTCCTGAAAGTTTTCTTTCTGGCCATAGCAGAGGCAGCCACGTCCTGCCCTGAGGAAGTTGTTCTTCAGCTTCCTCTGGAGATGGTAAGAGCCAGGGATGTCATTCATCCCTGAAGCTTCTCTTTTCAGATGATGAAAGATGCTCCAAGGATGGTGCCCTTCTGGACTCCAATCGAACAGAAACTCCCAGCACAGTTACTTCGTTCACTAGACTGTGACACACCTCCCATTTTCCCACTATGCCAGATACTATGACTTTTACTACCACTTTAATTTAGGCGTCTATTTTCCAAAGCCAGAGAGAAAACTACAGTCAAGAGGAAAGTTGTAAGATCATCACGGACTAGTTCATCAGAATCGTGACAAGGAAGAGGAAAATAGCTAAATGCATCATAAATCATCAGGCTTTCTAAACAGTGACAGCAGCGCATGTGAAAAACCCACAGTTGAACGCTAGGTGGCGAGAGGACCCCATATTCTAGAACTTTTGAAACCAGTGAGAGAATAAAAGGCTGACAAGGCAGACTCTGGGCAAAGCAAACTGGACATCTGTGGACTTCTAGCACTTGAGGTCCACGGAACGTGGTCAGATTCAGACCTGCCCAAAGCTTCATTTCCAGCACCGATCTGAGTTAATCTAGAGATAAGGCTAGCTCTTGAGAATTTAGTTCTTGAAACATCCAGTGTTGCCCTTTCAGTAAAGCTAAGCACTGCATCAATCATATTTCAAATGTTAATTTTGGGAACAAAGCCGATGATTTCCTCTACTTCTCTGCCACCAGGAAGTAATGAGCTCCAAAGGAATGCCTGCTACACTGCAGAAAGTTCAAGTCTCTCAAAGCTGACTGGGGAGAACAGGACTGCATGACAACCTGGTGGCATCTGTGAGAGGAGACTTCTACCCCCGTTAGCCCAAATCATAACTCCCTGGGGTAGCCAGGCATTTTCTGGAAGGCAAAAGCCAGGTAAAAGGGAAGCCCCAAGGATGGAAGCCAGGAGGCTGCTCTAAATTAGAATCCGAGGAATGAATGTATGAACAAAGCCAAGGCCCACACACGGGTCACCATTGTGTTACCAGTCATCTCTTCCTTACCAAAGGGACCCTGCCCACTAGCAAAGATTCTGTTTCATTATAAAGTGCCTTCACATTGATGGCTATTTCCGTGGCAGTGTCTCTCGTAAGACTCTAGAAAAAAAAACAACACATCAAAGACAAGTAGTTCTGGATTAGGTTGGGATTCAATCATCAGCAAATACTTAACATTTCATTCTTCCCATAAATTCACATCACATGTATTTTTACAACTCAACTCCAATACTATTATAACTGAATGATTTCACACTCGTATTTGTTCACAGGGTTATTTCTTCGAATCCTTACATCTCAGAACCAAAGTAGTGCTCTGATAGGCCCCTATCTCCCACACACAAACGTGTGGATACTCGCAACCACATACACATGTCCCCACAAAACTGTTCAGTCAAAGAAAATGATGCCATATCAGATAATGGAGTATTTTCAGATCACACTCAGTTCTTTCCACTGACTTTCATTCTCAGAAGTTCCGGCCGGCGTGTTTTTTAGACTTTCACCTTGAGGACTAGCACTTATGAATTAATTTAGGTAACTTCCATTGAATAATTAAAAGAATAAGTGAAACCATATGATACTTGACTCTCTCTGCTTGACTTATTTCACTCAGCATAATCTCTTCCAGTTCCGTCCATGTTGCTACAAAAGTTGGGTATTCATCCTTTCTGATGGAGGCACAATATTCCATAGTGTATATGGACCACATCTTCCTTATCCAAACGTCCGTTGAAGGGCTTCTTGGTTCTTTCCACAGTTTGGCGACCGTGGCCATTGCTGCTATGAACATTGGGGTACAGATGGCCCTTCTTTTCACTACATCTGTATCTTTTGGGTAACTACCCAGGAGTACAATTGCAGGGTCATAGGGAAGCTCTATTTTTAATTTCTTGAGGAATCCCACAAATGGAAGGGGAGGTGAACCATGAGAGACTATGGACCCTGAAAAACAATCTGAGGGTTTTGAAAGGGTGAGGGGTGGGAGGCTGGGGGAGCCAGGTGGTGGGTATTAAGGAGGGCACGGATTGCATAGAGCACTGGGTGTATAACGTTATCACCAGGTTTCTCTAAGCCACAGCCTTGTACCATGTATCACACTTCAAAAGAATTGTATTCTTTCCTCTTTTATTTTTAACACCCACCTTAAAAAAATTATAGAAGTTACAAAATTGCAGCATCTCCATTAAGAAGTTTACCTACTTTACCAGTTTCATAGAACAAAATGAAGTGGGAATAACTTCTGTACACAGCCTCGACAATGAATGAGCACCTCTAATAAAACACGTGGTATATGGTTTGCCCTACATCAAGGTGCAGGGGAGAAGGTGACAGAAAGAACAAGGAGGGATGGCGGCAGCTCGAAGGAGAAGGAGTGTAAGGAAGATGGCAAGGCGTCGAGTGATTGAAAGAGAAATGTGGAAACAAGGAAGAGACTTTAAAGGAATGGAATGGGAAAATGGCAGGAAAAGAAAAATAAAAACATGGCCACCAAAGTTTTCACAAGCTTCTGGCAGACACTCCTATAGACTGTCCAGAGCTGTTTCAAAGGGCATGGCCCATGTTATCGCATCGAAATATACATGTAATACATAACAATCTGTGGAATGAGAATTTACCACGAGCGCCTCACCTCTGGGAAGCGTGGGTTGGCTTTATTTAGGGCGTGGGAGCATGCATTCACAGCATGGGCCAGCTCTTGTTCCAAGAGACAATGGATTGTGGCTGCGTCACAGATCCTGAAAGCAAAAATGAGGCAGGTGAACAAAAAAAAAATTTGAGCATTGCTGATTTTCCGCAAGTGTAGAAATGGGAGAATGAGACAAGTCGTTTAAAAAAAAAATAGGGAATATTTTAAAATGGGTTCAGCTCAATTATGAATAACAAAGCACAGGTTTATAAAATTCAGACCCTGCTGTAACAAAGAATGTAAAACCCAAAATCTTTATAGGAAAAGTTAAGCTTAGAATCACAGAGAAACACACTAAGGTACATTTTGGAAGAAAAAAACACAGCAACACTTCATTTTAAAGCATCACTGGCAAGTGAGATGGGGCAGAGCAGAAACTTCATCTTTTTTTTTTTTTTTTCATCTTTTATTCATTGCAACTTCAACCAGGAACAAATAAAACAAAGTAGGGGAAGAACATGGCCATAGTTATCATCTGTACGCTAGGTGCTTTACATACATTATCTAATTTAATATTCACAACTTAAAAGGTAGCTGTGATTAATTTTCTCCACTTTATAGATGAAGATCTTGAGGGATTCGGTAAATATGCAAAGCTAAGAAGTCATAGAGCCAGGATTTGAATCTATGTCTATCACAGTTCCAAAGTCTGTTGTACCGAACAGACAGGATCCTGGAGGACACTAAGGCCAAAGAAGAAAAAAGGAGGACAAGTTCCACCGATTGCTGGAAAA
Source organism: Mustela nigripes (assembly GCF_022355385.1). Lineage (NCBI taxonomy): Eukaryota > Metazoa > Chordata > Mammalia > Carnivora > Mustelidae > Mustela > Mustela nigripes. Next base: position 31,353,152 of record NC_081571.1, read on the forward strand.
TGATGGAAAGTTGGAGGATGAGCAAGAAGGCAAATCTATGCAAATCCTTTTTGCTTCTAACATCTATAAGGAGAATGATCTTTGCACTAGAAAGAGTAAAACAAGAAAAGAGACTAGGCCTGTATTGTTGAGTCAACAGGAAAGTACGAGAGTGCTTAATTCCTCAAGATCATACAAATGGTATCCAAGCCACAAAGACATTTGCAAATGTCATCTCAAATATTTCTACTGATAACCTTGAGAAATCATAAAGAATGTGTTACTTATCAGAAGAATGCAGGTGGGTAAATGTTATTCTAATTTTCAAAAAAAGGAAAAGAAATAAATCAATTTCAGAACAACATTTCCAATTGCCCACTAAAATTTCCTCCCAGGTCTCTCTCTCTTTTTTTGTTTAAGATTTATTCATTTATTTGAGAGAAAGAGAGAACATGTGTTCATGAGTCAGGGGAGGGGATGGTGCAGAGGTAGACTCCTGCTGAGTGCGGAGCCTAATGTGAGCCTCTTTTTCATAACCCTGATGTCATAACGTGAACAGAAACCAAGAGTCAGATGCTTAATTGACTGAGCCACCCAGGTGCCCCTCCTCCTAAATATTTCTAATGTAGGCTAAATTCTGGAAGTTCAACATGGACCCTTTCATTTTTCCTCTCAACTCTACTTTCCCTCCTGAATCCTATGGTTCCATCAAAGGTTCCACAGTCCATCCATCCATTCACTAGAACCTGAGGGTCATCCTGTCTCCTAATTCAGGCCATTCAACAATTTTAGATCATAATTAATCTTAAGTCTCTCTTCTTTCCATCTCTACTACCTCAGTCCATCATTTCCTATCAGGACCATCCTAAGAGCATTTACCCTGCCCTTGCTTTGTTATCTTGCAAACAATGCTACACATTGCTTCCAGAAGCATCTGGATAAGACCTGGCCCCTCCTCCCTTCTCCAACCACATTTCCTCCTCTCTCACATATACCATGCCATCCCCAGTTCCCTGAGATTTCCTAAAAGTACTCCATTCACACTCCTCTGGACCTCTGCCCAAGCTTGTTCCCATGTTGAGAATGTTCCTTCTCTTACTCTCCCATCAGGGCTTGGCTAAGATCACTTTTTTCAGGCAGCCCTCCTTTGCATTCTTGGCCTCCTGTGTGTATCCACAGCGCCCTACTGAGCCCTGTGATGGCACTCTAGCCACACTTTCTCTCTTACCATCCTGTCCACAAATTAAGAAGAGGACTACAACCCAGCCATTTTGGTGCCCCCCCACTGCTGAATATGGTGGTTGGCATGCAGAAGAGATTCAAAATTATTTGTTGAATACTGAATGAGTAAGTTCTGAAAGTAGATGAGTAAGCCTGATTTTCATCTCTTGCAAATTAGAAATAACAACAACAACACATATGGGGAACCAAATTAGGTTGACCAAAAGCAGGTCTGGCCAACCTTCACTTCCCTTTTCTTGACAAAGTTATTTGGTTAGTTGACAGGAAGTTAATTTAGGAAGTATATTTGATTTCAAGGGAGATAATACAGATAGTATATTTTGATTTCAAGAAAATGCTGTAGTTCTATTTTTAATTTTTTGAAAAATCTTCCATGCTATTCTCCATAGGTTATTAGTTAGATTGATTATGGTAATTGTTTTATAATGTATACATATATCATATTATCATTTGTAGACCTTATATACATATATATGTGATTTTGTCAATTATTCTTCAATAAAGCTGGAAAAGCAAAAAACAAAACAAAACAAAACAAAACAAAACAAAAAACCCCAAAACCCTGCAAATTGGGAGTCCACAGAAGTTGTTTATATTACCCTAAAACGGATCTCTCTGTGATGAAAGGCTGAGATGTACAATAATGCAGTTTTATGCATTTAACTAACTAAATACTCATATTCTCTTACCTTGCTTCTAAGCCACTCAGTATCTTGAGTTATCATACTTTATTCTAATTCTTAATGTTGGGGTCTCTAGCAGTAGGGAAGTTCAAATCTTTTCTCTCATATCTCTAACATCTAGGACATTTTAGGTTTCCAACAAATATTTATGTATTTATTTAAGATTTTATTTATTTATTTGAGAGAGCATGAAGGGGGGACGGACAGAGGGAGAAGCAGACTCCCCACTCAGCAGGGAGCCCGATGAGGGACTTGATCCTGGGACTCCAGGATCATGACCTGAGCCGAAGACAGTCCCTTAACCAACTCAGCCACCCAGGTGCCCTCCAACAAATATTTAAAGAGCTTTGTTTTCCTTCTTTTCTTTTTCAACATCTTTATCAGTGACCAGATGAAAGTGGAAAGACTATAATAGCTACCGTTCACAGAACACTATATATGTCCGTTGTGATGTGCTATTAAGTTCTTTATGTGGTGGGTCTCATTTAGCTTTCACAATGACCTACAGAGTACCTCTTACTATCTCCATTTGGTAGAGAAGATTTAGGTGAAGAAGGGATAAGAAACTTGTCCATGGTTGGCCTCCCTTCCCCCAACAAAGTTGACTCCTGGGTCATCGTGATTTTTATCTGTTTCACGCTCCTGGAACTTGTGTTTTCATCTCTTCCCTTTCTGTCTACTAGAATGAACTCCTATGTGGTCGGTCTCCCAATCTCTAGATATGTCTTTGGAAACTGGTTCTCAGACTTTTCCCACCTAAATTTCCTTGGGAGCAGGGCTTAATATTTATATTTCCTTCTACATTCCAGAAGCATTTAATTAATAATTATAAGGTAAAATATACATAAGTAATAGAGCACAAAGACCGTGTAAAACTGGGAAAATAAACAGTAACAGAAAAGAGCACCGTGTGGTAGGGTAAGTTAGCCAAGCTCTCCACCAGGTTTCAGGAAGTCCAAAGTCTGTTCTGCAGAGAACACAGGAGTGTGTGTGTGTGTGTGTGTGTGTGTTGGAGAGGGTTTAATTGAGGCATAAATGAGGCAACAAATGAGGTAGGAGAGTAAATGTATCTCTTTTAGATAGTCCCAACGATGGACATTACTGATCAAAACTAAAAAACAAACTTGGTCAAGACCAGAGTTGTTCTCGCCTGCAGCAAGCAGAACCACCCTACCTAGTAATGAGCTCCTCTGCGGCCTGGGAGCAGAGCTGCATCTGGGACACTTCTTCTGTTGCCAAGTCAACAGCATGCTGGATGTACAAATGGGTTCGAAGAACTGGTTTACCGGAATCACACTTTTGTTTATCCTCCCAAGATTTCAGCGTGCTTTCAAACGCCTATTTAACAACAATGTTGCAAGGAACTGTTAGTTTGGAACTCCGAGACCCATACATAAGAGTGTATTTAAATGTTACAAGAAATGACTGCTTTTTTATTTTTCCCCTAATCTGAAGCTTCATTAAAGAAATCTTAAGATACAGGAAAGCTATTTTTAAAGTTTTCCAGTGTTATCATAACAAATAAGTAATGTAATCAGTGATGAGGAGGGTATCACTGAAAAGTTTTTTAAAAGACAACTTCAATTTAGGCTTCAATCTGTACTTTAAAGGCATAATAGACAAGATCAAGATGGATAGTGGCAGTCTTTGATCTTAATTAAAACATATACTGGAGGGGCGCCTGGGTGGCTCAGTGGGTTAAGCCGCTGCCTTCAGCTCGGGTCATGATCTCAGGGTCCTTGGATGAGTCCCACGTCGGGCTCTCTGCTCAGCAGGGGGCCTGCTTCACTTCCTCTCTATCTGCCTGCCTCTCTGCCTACTTGTGATCTCTGTCTGTCAAATAAATAAATAAAATCTTAAAAAAAAAATATACTGGAAAAGGCAAAAGTATGGAGACAGGTGTTGAGGTAAGAGAGGGAGTGATGGCTAGGTGGGACAGAAGGAATTTTGAGGGTAGTGAAACTAGCCTGTAGCATACTATCATGGTGGCTATAAGTGATTATATATTTCTTAAAAACTATAACATGTACAACATGAAGAGTAACCTATGACATTAATTAATCAATAATTATCAATACTGGCTCATCAACTATAATAAATATACCATACTAATATAAGATGTTAATAATAAGGGATTGGATATTAGTGAGGTAAGGAGATATGTGGGAATAGAATTAGAATTCTCTGTATTTTCTGGTCAATTTCTCTGTAAACCTAAAAAATAATAAAAATATAAACTATTAACTTTTTTTTTTAAGAGAGAGAGAGTGCACGCATGTGCTCATATGAGCCAGGTTGGGGAAAGTGGGGAAAGGAGAGAGAATCCCAAGCAGGCTCCATGCTCAGTGTGGATCCCTATGTGGGCCTCAATCTCACAATCCTGAGATCATGACTTGAGCAGAAACTAAGAGTTGGTTACTTAACCGTCTGAGCCACCCAGGTGTCCCTAGTCTATTAAATTGTTAAAAAACTAAATACTTGTTCATATTTAAAACCACAATGACCTAAACGTTAGATTTGCGAGGCAATTTAAGTATTTTTCCTTGGTTTCTATTTTCCATAACAACTGAATTTTTTTTAGTAAGCTCCATACCCAGTGTGGAGTCCAATGCAGGCTTAAACTTACAACCCTGAGATCAAGACTTGAGCTGAGATCAAGAGTCAGACACTTAACCGACCAAGCCACCCAGGTGCCCCCACAGTTTAGTAATTTTAAGAGGCTTGATAAAAATCTAGAAGAATATGTGTATATGTTTTTACATACCCTGTCCCTTGTTAGCATCTGAGCTCTGTTTTTGTGCACAATTTTGATAATTCCTGGAGGCTGAACCCATGCTTCACCATCCACCTGCACTGGGACTCCCTCATCGCCAAATATAGTGATTTTTACCGTTCGGCACTGAAATAAAATGATCCATTTTAGAAAAAAAATCATCCTGAGAAACTGACAATCTGCATTCAAGCCTGACGTTTAGTCCATTTCAGTGGAATGGAATGTATATTTTTCCAATTATCATGACATAGTAACAACTGACATGACAAGAAAGTTAACATTTTATAGATGAATAGACAGTGCAGGAGTCCTTTGGAATAGCTTCCCCAGTCCTCTAATCTGCAAAGTTAGGTTTGATCAGAGAAAACAAACCTGGGCTATTCGATGATGCTGCAGTTTAATGACCCTTGAAACTGCCATTTGCATGCTATCAAATATTGCAACGACTTCCAGGATCTTGTCATCAAATGATGGTGCAGCAAATATCTGAAAGGAAACACTGCATTACATTTCCCCTGATGAGGTTAAGGTTTACATGAAGTGGCATATCAGCAATGTAAACTCTGTAATATACATATTAAAACAAAAATTTAGGAAAATAGTAAAAAATTGTTCAGTATCAAGTAATATTCCAATTAAAATTTTCATTGAAAATATCAGGACATGAATTTGCAAACATTGATGATTTCTTATCATTTCTGTAAGCAGAGTGCATGGTTTAAAATCCCATCTCTGCTACTTCCTGTGTGAACTTAATGTCAGTTTCTTCACTGGTAAAATTTAGATTAAAACTGTGGTTGATAGTAATAAATGTGAAGTTCTGAGAACACTATCTGATTACCTAGTAGGTGCTGTTAGCTTTATTTATCTTTATCTCACTGATTTCTTTTCTTTTTTTTTTTTTAAGATTTTATTTATTTATTTGACGGAGAGAGATTACAAGTAGGCAGAGAGGCAGGCAGAGAGAGAGAGAGGAGGAAGCAGGCTCCCTGCTGAGCAGAGAGCCCGATGCAGGACTCGATCCCAGGACCCTGAGACCATGACCTGAGCCGAAGGCAGCGGCTTAACCCACTGAGCCACCCAGGCGCCCCGATCTCACTGATTTCTTCCCTTTAAAATATTTAAGAGTAGTTACAGGCTGAGAAAAAAATTAGCTGCTAACTAAGTTTTATAGTTCAGTAAGATTGAAATACATTCACATAATGAAAATCGCAAATATATTCCAATTTATGTTATACTCTAAACTCTGTCTGCTCATTCAAGGACTCTGAAAAAATGGGCCAGTGGGAGCTCTTGCATTATAAGCCTGAAATAAATGGGGCTATCTTTCCTTACATGTGATTCTTCAAAGACTGTGATAATTCTTTTTTTTTATTGTTATGTAGATCTTAACAATTGTTCCTTCTCTTTCATTTTATTATTTTTAAAACATTTATTACATTTGCTAGGTTGTGTTTTTCCTTTTTTCGACTTTCCTGTCAAAACACAGCACTAAATTTCAAAGGCCCAATGAGCCCTCTTAACATTTCTAAAGATAAAAATAATAGTAACAGACACAAACTTAGAAAGTTAAAAAGTACAGAAGGTATTTTGGTAAGCAGAATAATATCAATTCCCCCTTCCCACTCCCCAAATGTCCATGTCCTAATCTGCTGAGGTTATGAATGTTACTTTACGTGACAAAACAGACTTTGCCGAGGTCATTACAGGAGGGACCTTGAGAAGGAGAGATTATCCTAGATGACATACTGGGCCCAATGTAACCACAAAAGACACTGAAAGTGGAAGAGAAGGGCAGTTGGGGATATCAGAATGATGCAGTGGGAGATTCAGGCTTCCTTTGTGGGCCTTGGAGATGGAGGAAGGGGCCATGGGCCAAGGAATGTGGGCAGTCTCTAGCATCTGGAAGGTAAAAGAAAATACTTACATCATCCTCTTTAGTTCCACCCCAAAAGTTAGTGCCTCCTGCATAGCTGGGAATGTTCAACACTGCTATTCCTTGCAGACTGGGGAGAGGAATATACTGCCCATCACACTGTAAGGTAAAAATCTTAGAGGTTAGATAAAGAGAGCAAAACTGCTAGCTGGGAAGCCACTCGAACACCCAAGACAAAGGATGACAGTGGGAAGTGTATTGGCAATGTTTGCTTTTCCTGCAAATATATTCCTACACATTACCTTTCTTTTGTTTTTCTAATTTAAAAAATCTGAAGCATATACATTCCTATGGCAGAAGTCATTACAGAAAACCGACTTAAGATAACATTTTACCTCTTCTTTCTGTCAAAATCAGGCCGTACTTTTCTGGAGTTTTTTTCAGATCACTTACAATATTCTCCCTTGCATCATGGTCACCTTTGTGCTCATGTCAAGTCCTTTTGCAAGCAGGTTCAGGGAGGGCTTCTGGGTCCTAACCACCTCATCTAGCTGGTCTCTCAACTCCTGGAACTGCACTCCTGCTCTGTAACTAACTGTTGGCTGACCAATCTCAAAGCTGGGTTTCTCAGATAGAACCAAAACTAAGAAAAGAAAAACCATGAATGACCCAGCAATTGCACTACTGGGTATTTACCCTAAAGATACAAATGTAGTGATCCAAAGGGGCACGTGCACCTGAATGTTTACAGCAGCAATGTCCACAATAGACAAACTATAGAAAGAATCTAGATGTCCACCAACAGATGAATGGATCAAGAAGATGTGGTATATATATATACAAAATAGAATACTACGCAGCCATCAAAAGAAATGAAATCTTGCCATTTGCGACAACGTGGATGAAACTAGAGGGTATCATGCTTAGCGAAGTAAGACAAGTGGAGAAAGACAACTATCATATGATCTCCCTGATATAAGGAAGTGGAGATGCAACATAGGGGGTTAAGGGGGGAGGAGAAGGATAAATGAAACAAGATGGGTTTGGGAGGGAGACAAACCATAAGTGACTCTTAAGATCTCACAAAACAAACTGAGGACTGCTGGGGGGAGGGGGGTTGGGAGAAGGGGGTGGGATTATGGACATTGGGGAGGGTATGTGCTATGGTGAGTGCTGTGAAGTGTGTAAACCTGGTGATTCACAGACCTGTACCACTGGGGATAAAAATATATTATATGTTTATAAAATATTAAAAATTTAAAAAAAAGAAAAGCCATGAATGTCGGGAAGTATCTTATACTCTGTGTCTTCTCATTAATCAACTTCAATGAAAATAAAAATTACCAATTAGATAGGGAAAAAAATGTCCTCTGGCTGGTGAGTAATTATACATGACAGGTAAGCAAATTCTTCCTGAGTAGGAGGTTTACTCCTTCATTTTAAAAGAGGAGAGCTTGCAGAGGTCATACATACAACAGATGCTACAGTTTCATTAATTCTTACAATAAAAAGTAATTAACATAACTTTATAAAACTTGCATTTTAATGCCTGATTGAAATGATCTCTAAACTGTAGAACAAATGAAAATCCAATTTTCAACCATTTTAGATAACAGAATATTTTACACTTGGTTATATTCCCTCGTGCATTTTTTATATTTTCTCTTTTTTTCCATGAAAATACATTCGAAGGTCTATACTCTGTCCTAGCACCTAGGGCCATTCCTGGCACACAGCTAAGGCTCACTGTGTATTTATTAAAATGAGCAAACATTAAATATTGAGTAGATTAATAAACTTTTTCTGAATCTGTATCTTTGTGTGCTTTAGAACAAGCAGTTTAAAACATATAACTAACTTAAAGGAAATGGAAGATACGCCAGTAACATCCATCTTAATTTCTCAGCGAGGATAAACCAAACCAGCTGATCATGTTCATGTGCTCCAGAGTGGAAGGCATAATGAGTTTATCTTTACTTGGACGTTTAGTTGATAATGAATGAGCTAGGCAATTCTGTAGTCTAGGTAACACCTAAAATAATAACGCTCTGTTTAATTTAATGAGCTGAGGACTTAAGATTTGCACACTTTTCTGTACATAGGATTTTCCTTAAATTAAAGATATCTGGTTATAAAAAGATACAAGATAGGAAAGACATGTGTATCAGGATCAACTATGAATATGGGACCAAGAGGGAAAGAAAATAAAATTCACAGAAATTAGACTTTTCACAGCCATGCCCCCAATCTTGTTTCTCCTATTAGTGAAGGAGATTTAAAAACCTTTGCCATCCTTAATTTCCTCCTTACATTAGTAAAAACTACTAAAAAATTTAAATGCTCAAAATCTCTTTTTATTTTACTATTGTAAGAACTGGAACAAATACACAGACTCAAAAGAGTCTATATGCTATGAATTTTTCTCAGGGATTTGTGAAATGTCAGGCATCATAGAATTGGGTCCGAATTTGTAAACGTAAATGAGAAAATCTGTGAAAATTCGTTAGAAATGCTCTCCTCTAAATGTTCTCTCCTAGCTCCACCTTCTCAGGGAGCACCACGATGCTACAGAACCATCCACATTTCAGGAGCTAATGATAATGATAACTCATATGTCATCCACAGCCAGTGTCTCCACCTCCTTTAGTATAAAGTCGATAATCACCTCCAATGGGTGTTTAAATACTTGAAGAGTCACAGAGACCAAATCAGCTCCTCAAATGTCATTATTTTTCTAAGTAAGATAATCTGAACTATCCTTACTTCAAGATGAACCTACCTCAAGCTGAACCCTCTGTTCTAAATTCTTGTATGATCTCTGTAACAACTCCCGGGTTCCAAGGACTCCATACCACATCAAGTTTTTAGTTCGGCTCCTGAAATAAATATTGGCAGACAATTCAATGGCTATTACTGATTTACTCTTTAAAGGCAGAGCAAGCAAAATAGCTAATAAATGAAATTAAAGTGGAATTACCTCCATGTAATAACATTATTACTATTACCAAAATTACCTGCATTTTTCAGGGTGCTCCTCTCTCTTATTATTAAATTCTAATGAAATTTTTGCATCTAATCCAATCCCAAAGTAATTGTTCATGACACATTTTTCTGAATATCCATCTCTGTGATAATAAGGAAAAGTACATAAAAGTCAACTTCAGATTCATTACAACAATTACAATTTGCACACAAAATAGCACTTAAAAGCATTTAAGCTTCCATGCCTTATAGATGAGACTAAAACTTAGCAGGAATTATTTCCTATTCGTATGCCATGTGTACAAGCCCAGTACATATATGTCATTTTTCATACATAATATATAAAGGGATAGTAAGCAAGGCAAAGCAGAGACAGAGTCATGGTAATGCTTTTCTATTAATTGTAATAAAACCTTTGTTCTGCTTCCTTTGTAAGCCCCTCACCAAACATACAAATGGGAGGGCCTTGCAGTCAGGTGCAAGGAAATTTCTCTCCACTTGTACTCTTATCAATGGACAAATATTCACTGAGTGGTAAAATGACCAGGTCCAGTCCACTCTTCAGGCTTCTTTGGAAAGTACAAAGATGTTTACTGTTTTTGAAGACTGTCATTAGAGAAATGAGATATAACAAAAGTATAATTAAATACAGAAGTAAAAGTTCATATCGAACTTCCAAAAAAAATGGTAGTTTTAAGAAGGGAAGAGATCCATGTGGACCAAGAAGCTTCTTGAAGTAAATAAAAATACAAGCTGGTTGGGGAAAGATGAGTGATTTGGCAAGACCAAGAAGAAAGGAGGAAAAAGGAATAGCAAAAATATCATTATGAAGGTGCCGATGAATATGCTGTTCTAGGGAAAAGTGAATATAGCTGTGTCTCATTTTGCCATAGTGTTGTTATCCGAGACCAGGGGCTGGACAGGACCTACCTCCGGAACAGATCATGAAAACCACTGTGTTTCCAATGCATCGATGTACTCATCATTATATCAACTTTTGGAATTTTCTGATGACCCTTTTTGTATGGGGAGCCAAACTTCTTGTAATGCACTGACACTGTTACCATTAGTATAAAGCAGAAACAAGAAAAGCCAAAACAAGATATTTACAAAACTATTTTCTTACACTGAATCTGGATCAGGGTCGATAAATGGCGTTGCACCGAAAGGATCAATATTTGCTAGTAACATTTTGTTGATTATAGAACTCCCAGCGATGGAGGCAGCTAGTCCTGCTCTTAAACCTGGCCAGAAAAATAAATACATACAGGATCACATGTTAAGAAAAAGACAGAGAAAGAGCCAATGCATTGTTTTCAGGCCTGGTCTCAGGCACCTTACCCCCAAAGCATGGTTTTTCAGTGTCTGCTCTTCTCATTAGCCAAAAGTAAGAACTATGACACTGGTAATTTTAAGATTTTTGAGCCTTCTTAGGATCTATATGTTGTCATAAAAATGCAGCAGATGAAGACCCAAATAAGAGTCTCTTTGTAACAGCTTCTCATTTACCATTCTAGTGATTCTAGAACTTCAACAAATAAATATTACTTCCTTTGTTATAGCAAATGAAGTGGTAGTCTATAAGGAATTTACAATAAAAAGTGAATTACCAAGAATGTCACAGAGTTACCATGTCCATACTCTCAAAGCATAGATAATAATAGTTTCAATTAAAAATATTAACAGAGGGGTGCCTGCGTGGGTGAGTCGGTTAAGCATCTGCCTTCGGCTCAGGTCATGATCTCAGGGTTCTGGGTTCAAGCCCTGCACTGGGCTCCCTGCTCAGTGGGAGTCTGCTTGTCCTTCTCCCTCTCTCTCTGCCCCTACCCACCCCTTACCCCATTCTTTCTCTGTCTCTCTTTCCAATAAATAAAATCATTGGAATAAAAATTAACTGACATACACAAAACTCTGTTGGTGTCAAGAGTAAATCCAAAATTTTAAACACAGATATTTATGAGTTTTAGAAAAACACAGTGTTTGAACATAAAAAATGAAGCATTTATCTTACCTCTAAATATGTAAAACTTCAAGCTTAATTCAACAACTCGTTAGTTTTCTACTGAGTAGTTACAATGTTCAAAGAT
>NC_081571.1:32001336-32104252 GCF_022355385.1 Mustela nigripes
ACTGAGTCCCCCAGGCTGAAAATTGCCATAATAATTTGTAAATCACCTCTCATATTTAAGGGTCATTTGTTACATTTGTTACTCCTAAAGTATTTCAAGTCTACGTTATGTTGTTCAACAGAAGACCCTTAAAACTTCATCCTGTCCTCTTAGCCACGAAGGGATCCGTACAGGACTGCCTGTGACAAGTTCCTTGGAAGTGGGCGGCCTTTCAAGTTTGCCACTTTCGTCTATCCTGTGTGAACTTCAATCCCAAAACATTACATGCAGGGGTGACCAGGGTATGGTGTTTAGAGAGGGGGAGAAAGCCGGGTTGAAAGGCTGGGTGTCTGGAATTTCCTTTACACGAGTGGTGGGGAGAGGAGGGAACAGGTGAAATCAGCTCGGCAGCCGCCGCCGCCCGTCCGATGGATGAGGACCCCAGTTCTCAGTTCATTTCTCTCGAAGCCAGGCAGCCGGGGCAGGAGACTTGTTAGCCTATTCTCTCTCCTTGTGCGTGTATTTGAAATTTTCCATAATAATTTTTTTGTTTTGGTTTAGGTTTTTTTGCACACGGGGTTTTCCTTTTTTTATTCCATAGTAAGTTTTTTAAGATTTGTTTATTTTAGAAAGAGAAAGAGTGTGCCCACTTGTGAGTGGGAGGAGAGGCAGAGGGGGAGAATCTTCCGTCAGGCTCCCTGCTGAACCGGGAGCCCGGTGCAGGGGCGGGTGGAAGGTCTCAATCTCCCCACCCTGATCATGACCTCAGCTGAAACGATGATGCTTAGATGACTGAGTCCCCCAGGCTGAAAATTGCCATAATAATTTGTAAATCACCTCTCATATTTAAGGGTCATTTGTTACATTTGTTACTCCTAAAGTATTTCAAGTCTACGTTATGTTGTTCAACAGAAGACCCTTAAAACTTCATCCTGTCCTCTTAGCCAAAGAAAACTAATAAACTTATTACTCTGCTACATTCTCTGTTTGAAGCAATGAGTTGAGAGACCATTTCATCTGTAACATCTTGGAGCAGAGAACCGGAAAGTAGAGCGGGGAGGGGGGGAGGTCGAATAGGGAAGGCTCAGGGAGAATGTGGAAGTCAGGCTGAATTGTTTCGGTTTTATAAGTTTTAAGAATACCTTGATGTTCTAAATTGTAAGATGATATAACACCATGAGCAGTTTTTAAAAGGGAAAAAAAAGTTCCCCACCATAATCGCTCCATTTTCTGCTGGCACGTTCCAGACTTCGACCCAATGTAGACATAATTGACACGGCAGCAATCAGCATCTTTGCCCTTTGAAAGTTATGCTAAGCGTGTTCCAATGATTCAATACAGCCTTCAAAATTGGAATTATAATGAGGGCCTACCATTCTACTTTTTAAGCAATTTTTCTACTGTCAAATGTTTTAGGTTGTCTTCAGGTTCGATTTTGGGTTTTGTTGTTTTGGCTAATTCTAGAGATAAAGTATGAAAAACATTTAGCCCCGTGCCTGGCATACAGTCCTTGGGAGAATTCATTTGAGGCATCAGCTTGACTGGGCCAAGGGATACCCATATGGCTGGTGAAGCCTTATTTCTGGGTAGGAGACTGACCTTTGCTTCACTAGTCTGAGTGATGAGATCTGCCCTCGCCAGTGTGGGTGTGCATCCCCCCCCCCCATCCACTGACGGCCCAACTAGAACAAAAAGTGGAAGGAGGGGGGCGCCTGGGTGGCTCAGTGGGTTAAGCCTCTGCCTTCAACTCAGGTCATGATCTCAGGGTCCTGGGATTGAGCCCCGAACCTGGCTCTCTGCTCGGCAGGGAGCCTGCTTCCCCCTCTCTCTGCCTGCCTCTCTGCCTGCTTGTGATCTCTCTCTCTCTCTCTCTGTCAAATAAGTAAATAAAATCTTTAAAAAAGGGCGGGGGGAAGGAGGGAGGAATTCCCTTCTTTTCCTCTTGAACGGGGGTATCCATCTTCTCCTGCCCCAGACGTCAGAACTCCCAGAACCTGGGCTTTTCAACTCCAGGACGGACACCAGCAGCCCTTGGGATCACAGGCCTTCAGCCTCACAATGAATTACACCACTGGCTTCCTTCACCGAGCGTGCAGACAGCAAGCTGGGAGAACTCTCAGCTTCCCTAGCCGGGTGAGCCCTTTTCAAGACTAAATCTCTACTTCTGTCTATCTACCTTTTCTGTTATTGAGAATGTTATAGCAAGTATCTTTATGAATGCAGTTTCTATAGAATAACTATTTTATAATAATAGTAGTCCATGGTCACTGGAAACAAAACAATCTGGAAAAACACAAAGACAGCCAACATGGCCCCCTGCTAATATATACATAAACATGTGTGCAAGGCACACATATATACACAGTATGAGATAAGAGGATTGTTATATATGCTGTTATGTAGCCAGCTTATTTCCTTCAACAATATGCGGTGGAACTCCTCTCTCATCCGTATGATTATCCCTGTCATTTTTTTTATATATTTTTCTTGTGCCAAGGACCTTTTTTATTTTAAAAGTTTTATTTATTTACTTGACAGAGACATAGGGAAAGAGGGAACACAAGCAGGAGGAGTGGGAGAGGGAGAAGCAGCCTCCCCACTGAGCAGGGAGCCCAATGCAGGGCCTTAATCCCAGGACCCTGGGATCATGACCTGAGCTGAAGGCAGATGCTTAACTGACTGAGCCACCCAGGTGCCCCTGTACCTGTCATTTTTAATGGCTGCGTAATGTTCCACTGCTCTGACCACGATTGCCCTACCAATTCCTTATTGACCAGTATTTAGACGGCTTTTCTTTTTTCGATTTTACAAAAAAAAAGTTTAAACAGCTGTCTTTGTTTCTAATTAGTTATTCACGATACATTCCTGGGAGTCAGATTCATGAGCATTTATGTCACAAGATCATTTTACACAAGAGTAAAAATAGTTGGTGGGGGGTGCCTGGGTAGCTCAGTGGGTTAAGCCTCTGCCTTCGGCTCAGGTCATGATCTCAGGGTCCTGGGATCGAGCCCCGCATCGGGCTCTCTGCTCAGCAGGGAGCCTGCTTCCCTCTCTCTCTCTGCCTGCCTCTCTGCCTACTTGTGATCTCTGTCTGTCAAATAAACAAATAAAATTTTAAAAAAAGTAGTTGGTGGGAGGGTATCCCTCTACTGAAAGAGAGGAATCCAAGTCTGTTCATCTTGGAGAGATGACAGGCCAAAAACACAACCCAACATCTGTTTCTCTCTCTCTCTCTCTCTCTCTCTCACACACACACACACACACACACACACGTGTGCATGTGATGTTGGTGAGAAGGAAAGCACCCTGTCCTCAGGCTAGCATCCAGCCCGTAGAGTAGCACCTGTAATGGGCTCCATGGTTAATTAGGACCTTCACAAACTAGTCTTAAGTGTTTCATAATATGCTTTGGGCAACGTCAGTGGCAACTCTCAAGACCACTAGGAAATTGGAAGTGAAAACCCAATTATTAGCAACAGACTGTTTATATGTCAAACAGCCATGGATAAGAGAGCAACAGACCGGAAACTGAGAGCCTTGAGATCTTTACCCATCTCCCCATATCTCTGAATTTGGTTTCTTTCTTGTTTTCATTTTCTGAGCATCCAGGTGCCGTGAGAAAAATCAGGATGCAAGGTTAGAACCCATGACTTGAATTTTCCAGAGTAACTCCAGGTTTAAATAATCACATACTGTATAAAACCCAGAAATCTGTACATACTTGCATTTTAAAAATATGAACTATTACCTAAAGATATTGAATTTTTATCCTCTTGTAATCTTCTTCATATAAACACTCACAACTTTTTTTTTTGAAGATTTTATTTATTTATTTGACAGACAGAGACCCCAAGTAGGCAGAGAGGCAGGCAGAGAGAGAGAGGGAAGCAGGCTCCCTGCAGAGCAGAGAGCCCGATGCAGGGCTCGATCCCAGGACCCTAGGATCATGACCTGAGCCGAAGGCAGAGGCTTTAACCCACTGAGCCACCCAGGCGCCCCAACACTCACAACTTTTAATGGGCTTTATAAGGTTTAGTCTGACTCTTTGGTTCAGGACACACAGTCACTGTGTCAGGGACCGTCTTGATCCCTGGCACTGGGGGTATGGGAGGGTTGCTCCCTCACCTCACATGCAAAGGGCTTTGTAGAAGCAATTGCCTCTTTGGGCTCAGAAGCTACCTGGCAGACAAATAGTCAAACATTTACTAGGCTGAAGATAACATCTCTCATTTGCAGAGTGTTACCAGCAGGTTACAATCACATCAGGCCCCCATCTCCGCTCTGACACAGTGGATAAATGACTTGTCCCAAGTCACCTGACTTTGGGCGTATCACCATGCCTGTCTTCCTCCCAAAGCTGGGTCCTTCCCTCAATGCACTACTCTCAGATCACGGGCTGGGAAGAGAGCTGCGAAGACCCAGGGAGATGTTGCTGTCATATTAAGCAGCAAATGGTCACCCCAGATCATCTTGCTACTTCCGTCCCGTAGCCTCGTCCTCTCCTATCCCACCATCATCCAGAGTAGAGGGACTCAACATCAAAAATTAGGTTGCTTTTTTCCAAAGGGGGCTTTTAAAAAAGTGCCAGTGCTCCGACCCTACCCAGATCAATGGAACTGAAATATCCAGAGGGAGGCTCCCAAGTGTGTTTTATAAACTCTCAAGTGATGAGCAGCCGAGGGTTGTCCCAGAGTCAAACATGGTGGTTCTCTGCCCAGAATGCACGGTTCTTATAAGTAGTATTTCCCAGCTTCCAGCCCAGGCCAGTCAATCCGTATCTCTGAGTCTGGTCTTTTAGACAAGGTCACTCTATGTCTAATGTAGGTATTGTTAGAATCGCCATACTTCGTAAATCTGTTTGCCTGCGTTGACCTGTGGGATATATTGAGGTCATTATATTATACTGATAATTAAGAACAAAGAAATCTGTGTGAGGACACCTGTGTGGGTTTGTTCAGTTCTGCAGAGGATGGCCATGGGGAGATCTTGAGGACAGCACGCCGTTTCCTTGAGGGTGACAGAACACGGGAGGCCTCAGGGCTCTCAGGAGGGGTGGGGCGCTGGTCAGAAGTTCCTCTTGTCTAAAAATAAATTCCTCAAGGCCCAGTGAAAACCCATTTTTCTGCAAAATCCCTCAAGAGCCCAAGTCCTGGTGGGAAGCCCTGGCAAGTTGTCGCGGGAGGGGAGATACAAAGATAGTGGTCTTAATAGAATGCATGGACAGGGCTTCTTCCTCATTACAGCCCTATGAAGAAGCTACTATTGTCCCAGTTTATAGATGAGAAAACAAAGTCATGGAGAAGTTAACTAACTTTCCTCAAATCATACTGCTGCTAAGCGGCAGAGTTGGGACTCGAACCCAGACCATTCGCTCACCCCTGGGCTCAAGGATCTTACAGTTTGGTAGTGCTGAGGGGACACGTATCCAGATAAGGCCCCCCCAAGATATAAAGCATGATAAATGAGGCATGTCAGGTGCTGTGAAGGGGCTGACAGTGTTATTTGGGGCAGATGAACTTCATCAGAGGAATCAGAGAAGCATTTGGGGAAATGGTGGCTCCCCAGCAAAGCCTTGAAAGCTCAGCGGTCCTCAGACTCTGCTCCTGAGCAGTCTGGACACATCTACAGCTCCATACGAGTGTTTTGCCCCAAAGATGGAAGACTGGCAGCTTCAGACTGCTGGTGAGAAAATGAGGCGGCCCATGATGTTTTTCCCATTTCAAATTTTCCCATCACAAACTTTCTTGAGGCTTTGATCCCCGTGAACATGTATGTGCTCATAAGTGAAAAGAAACAAAAAAGAATATGCCCCAGATGAATAATCATGAAAGTCCCAGTCCATCTCCTGTTCTCGCTTGTTTTGTCTGTGGGTTCTCCACGGTTGCCATTTCCTGTTATATAGATAAGACCGCTGTCATGTCTGCTAATACAGCGATTCCTTCTGTTCAGTGTGGAATTAAACAGAGGAGGTTATTACATGGCTCTCATAGTATTCTGCCCCCGGGTGCCCCTCCCTGACTGAGGGGAGACCCTCCCCTGATTAGGGCCACGCGCTGCTGACCAACTTCTTTCCCACCACAAAGACAAAAACAGATGAAGATGGGAGGAGAGCATCTGAGAACCCAGGGAACACAGGTGACTCCGTGACCCCAGTGATGGCGGCCGATGGGACATCATGCTGGGAAGAGGCTGTGTGAGAGGCACACGACTCTCCAATGCTGAGGGGACCACAGGAGAACACCAGCGGTTGGGCTGTGACACTGACCTCAGACAGACAGTTTGTGGTGAGGCTTAAAGGCAGACCTGTGGGTGCACAGAGGCAACCTGGAACCTTCTGGGGCAGGACCACAGGCAGCTAGATTTGCCTAGAAGAGTTGCCATGTTATTCTTACACATGGAACAAGCTGGACACGTGCGTGAAAAGGCTTCATGGTTCACTTTTGGGCGCCTGGGGGGAGCTCCGTTGGTTAAGTGGACGTTTCTTGGTTTTGGCTCAGGTCATGATCTCAGGGTCCTGGGAGGAGTGTGCTTGTGGATTCTCCCTCTCCCTCTGCTCCCGACCCCCACTCACACCCACGATCTCAAAAAGAAATAAATAAATTAAAACAAAACAAAAACAAAAACAACTTGGTTCACTTGTCCCACATTCAAAACTCTCATTGTCTACATTTTTGAGCCCAGGAAGAGAGCCAAGTTCACTAAATGGTGCACAGAACCGTGGCTGCTTCTATCCTCTCATTACGAGAAAGGCTGCGGAGCAAAACGTCCCCTGGGCTCCGGGGTACTTCCTCTGGGCCAGTGGAGGGTCACCAAAATGGCTCTGATGCAATGCTTGACTCTGAGGGCCTTCCCACTTGAGAATCTTGAACCATGGGGTTCCGCTCGCCTTGATAACTCTCCTCCCGGCAAAGGAGAAGGCCAGGTGTGACCTGCCTGAGAGCGGGTCCTTCCACTCAGAGCAGGACGCTCTGGTACACAAAACTTCACCGCCCCAGGAAGCCATCGGCCAATGGGGAGGCTTTCCACAAAACAGGGGCCGCATCTGGAATTTGTAGGCTCTACAGAGGGCTCCTATCAGGGTATATGGACTCAGAAATGTATATATCACACAACTTCTCACACATGGAAACCATCTAATTGCCCTGAAACAATGAAAACATAGAATACAATCAAGGCCCTTCAGAACAGTGGTTCTTGTAATTCTTAAGAAATCAGAAAAGTAAATAAAACTGGAAAAGTGTGCCCTCCGGTGGGGAAACAGTGAGCTAACCACATGCTTCAAATGGTTCTGGCAAACACAGTGACAGTCCAGAAATCACACTTCAAGCCTGCTCACAGGGAAAAAGATCTGTCGGGGGACAAACAGGAACCCCCACGGTGGTCTTAGCGTGGGCTCGGCCCTCAGGGAACCAGCTCTCTTGTTGAGACCAGGAGACTTTCAACACAGAGGCAGACCAGCCAGTGAGAAATGTGATTACAGAGCGCCATGACACAGAGGAGGGAACAAGGTGCCGAGGTGGGGGGAGTAGTTTGGAATCAGCTCTGCTCCTGAAAAGCTGTATGACCCTGGGCAAAGCTTGTTTTTTCTACTGGCTTTAGTGTCCTGGAAAGTGAAAGTGCTAATTCCTCTCTCTCAGGCGACGGTGACAGCACTTTGTGTCTGGAAGCATAATGGATACTTTGTACTTTGTGCTGAGCTCTGGGTTTTACTCTCTAGACCAACCGACCAGCTGGGGGACCTTAAGGAGCTTACAATCAAGCTCAGCAAAAGGAGAACCCAGAGAAGTCCCTGGCTGTTCGCACGCAGAGCTGCCTTACAAAGCAATTTGAAAAAGGCATCCCTTGAGGCACCTGGGTGGCTCACTCGTTAAATGTCTGCTTTCAGCTCAGGTCATGATCCCAGGGTCTAGGATGGAGCCTTGCATTGGGCTCTCTGTTCTGCAGGAAGCCTGTTCTCCCTCTCCTGCTCCCCCTGCTTGGGTTCCCTCTCTTGTTGTGTCTCTGTCAAATAAATAAATAAAGTCTTGAAAAGAAAAAGGCATCCCTCTGGGCCTGACTTGCTAAAGGACGCCCCTGTGGGAAGAACTATTAGACAGATGTCACTGGTATGGTAGCCACTGGCCATCTGTGGCTATTTAAATTTAAATTAAACAGAATTCACAATCCAGTTCCTCAGATGCATTAGCCATAGTTCAAGTGCTCAAAAGCTACATGAGGCTAGGCCTAGCTAACTAGACATAGCAGATCAGATAAATAGACAACAGATGAAGGGACAGACAAACAGAATAGAAAGAAATGGTTTTTAATTCTTTGCCCCTGTTTTGTTTTTTGTTTGGGAGTTTTAGGGGGAGTCGTCCGTTTTTTGTTTTTGTTTTTTGATCTGCTCTTTTTCTGCCTTCTCTGGTTTCAACTGAACCATTTCTATGGTTTCATTTTCCCTCGTTTCTTGGCATAATAATTATACTTCTCTTATAATTTCCTGAGCGGTTGCCCTAGTGTTTGTAATATACGTTGACAACTAATTTAGTCTTCTTTAGTACAGTTTTTAATTCTTGTCGCTGTAGAGTTACATTAGCTTCATGTATATCATACAGTGATTCAGCACTTCCGTACATCCCCCAGTGCTCATCCCAAGCGCCCTCCTTCATCCCCATCACCCGTTTCCCATCCTCACTACCCACCTCCCCTCTGGTAACATCAGGTTTTTCTCTATAGTTAAGAGTCTGTTTCTTGGTCTCTCTCTTTTTTCCTTTTGTTTTGTTTCTTAAATTCTACATATAAGTGAAATCATATGGTGTTTGCCTTTCTCTGACTTATTTTGCTTAGCATTATACTCTCTAGCTCCATCTATGTTGTTGCAAATGGCGAGATTTCATTCTTTTTATGGCTGAATAATATTCCATTGTGTGTGCATACCACACCTTCTTCATCTGTTCATCAATCAGTGGATATCTGGGCTGCTTCTGTATGTTGGCTATCTTAAGTAATGCTGCTATAAACCCAGGATGCATGTATCCCTTTAAATTAGCGATTTTGGATTCTTTGGGACAACTAATCTAACTTTCAAGTAATACTGTATCACTATCTTGGGTAGTGCAGGTATCTTCTAAGAAAGTATTCCCAATTTGGGGCACCTGGGTGGCTCAGTGGGTTAAGCCACTGCCTTTGGCTCAGATCATGATCTCAGGGTCCTGAGATTCTCTGCTCAGCAGGGAGCCTGCTTCCTCTTCTCTCTCTCTGCCTGCCTCTCTGCCTACTTGTGATCTCTCTCTGTCAAATAAATAAATAAAATCTTTAAAAAAAAAAAAAAAGGTATTCCCAATTCCTCCCTCCTGTCTCATGACACTGTTGTCATTCATACTACTTATCCATAAGCTATAATCATCCAATATTATTGGATGAGCCAGTATATCCAATATATATCCAATATATCCAATAATATTATTTTGAAAAACCGTTATGTGCTAGATCAATTAAAAATAAGAATTAAGAATTAGTGAAAATCATTCAAAATAAGAAAAATAAGACACTGTATTTTACCTTTAGTCCATCTCTAACACTCTTCTCTTTACCTCATCTAAGTCTCTAACTTATATCATTTTTTCCTTCTCGGAAGAATTTTTAACATTGCATATGAGACTGGTCTCCTGCTGACAAATTCCCTCAATTTTTGTCTTGAAATGAATTTTTTTTTTGTCTCCTCCACTTTTGAAGGATAATTTTGTTGCATGGAGTTCTTGGCTGGTGGGTTTTTCCTTTTAACAACTTGAAATATTTCACTCTATTCTCTTCTGCTTGCTTGGTTTCTACAGAGCTGTCTGATGTAATTTTTATCTATGTCATTTTAAAGATAAAGTGAGGTTTGTTTTTCTCTTTTTATAAGATTTTCCCTTTGTCTTTTATTTTCTGAAGTTTGAATATAGTTTGGTTAGGTGTAGTTTTTTGGTAATTATCCGAATTGGTGTTCTCTGAGCTTCCTGGGTCTGTTCATTGTCTGTAATTAATTTTGGAAAATTCTTAAAACAAAGAATAAGGGTAATGGAAAGTTACTAATATGGTAGATTTTAATCCAACAATATCAATAATCACTTGAAATGTGAATGATTTAAAAATACCAATTAAATACAAACTATCAGAATGGATTTTAAAAAACAAGACCTTATTTTACGCTGTGTCTAAGAAGTCCACTACTCTAAACGTAAATACACAGATTTAAAGTTAAGGGATAGAGAAAGATATACCATGCTAACATTAATTAAAAAAAAAAAGCTGGAGTAGCTACATTAATTTCAGACAAAACGACTTCACAACAAGAAAAATTATTAGGGATAAAGGAACCATCACGTAATAAAGGGGTGAATTCCCCAAGAAGATATAACAATTCTTTTGTATGTGCCTAACAACAAAGCATCAATATAAGTGAAGCAAGAACTGATAGAACTACAAGGAGAGAGAGACAAATCCATGATTATAGTTGGAGACTTCAACACCTCTCCATTAGTAATTGACAGATACAGCAGCCAGAATATCAGGATATAGTTGAATCCAAAGCTTCATCAGCCCACTGGTTGTGACATTTATAGATCACTTCATCCAGCAACAGCAAAATACACATTCTTCTCAAGCTGACATGGACTATTCACTAATTAGACCACATTCTGGGTCATAAAACACACTTTAATAAACATAAAAGAATGAAATTCACACAAAACATGCTCTCAGATGACAATGGAATTAAATTAGAAATCAATAATAGAAATAGTTGAACAATCTCCAAGTATTTGGAGATTAACAAAACACCTATAAATAACACATGAGTCAAAGAGGAAATATGAAGAGAAATTTAAAAGTATTTTGAGCTAAATGAAAACAGGACTTATTAAAGTTTGTGGGATGCAGCAAAGCAGTGCTTAAAGTGAAATTTATAGGACTAAATGCATATATTAGAGAAGAAAGATCTAAAGCAATAATCTAAATTTCTGGGAAAGCTAGAAAAAGAGCAAAAAAAAAAAAAAAAAAAATCCAAAGGGAAAGAACCAAAAACAGACATAATAAAAATTTGAGCAGAAATCAATGTTGTTGAAAATAGGAAATCAATGAAACCAAAAGCTAGTTCTTTGAAAAAAAAAATCAAACCTCTAAGCTGGCTATCCAAGAAAGAGAGAAGACACAATATTACTAACAGAAATAAAAAGGAGGCCATCACTACTGGCTTCATGGATATTAAAAGGATAATAAAGGAATATTGTGAACAACTCCATGCCCACAAGTCTGATAAACTAGATGAAATGGACCAATTCCTTAAAAAAAAAAAAAAAAAAAAAAAATGGACCAATTCCTTAAAAGCTGTAAACAGATGACACAAAGACAAAGGACCCTGTGATTACATTCAGGGCCCACTCTAGATATCCAGAATTATCTTCCCATCTCAAGATCTTTAATCACGCCTATGGGGTCCTTTTGCCATAGAAAGTAACACATTCCCAGGTTTCCAGGTTTAGGACATGGATGTCTTTGGGCAGGAGGAGGGCCTATCACATGATCCGCCTACCACACCTGAGAGCAAGGCAGAAAGGGCACCCTGAGGAGTGAGTGGAGAATTTTTTAAGTAGCTAAGAGACAGCATACTGGGAAACCAAGTATGAACTCTTGTGAGATTAGAGCCCACTAAGCCCACTTATCTAGTGGCATCAGTCCAAGAGACTGGAGGATCCTTGTTATTGAATTCAACCAAGCTTGAGACTTTTTCTTGGCACAGAAATGAAGCCCAGTGGAATGACAAAATCGTTGACAAGAGTTCTGAACTGATGGAACTATAAAGGCAAAGATAGAGATGGGTCATTCAAGCTCTTTGAGAGAATCGTGGGAGGCTGTGGTGAACTGAAACAGCTATGGAAGGAATAACTGAATGAACAGGGGAAGAGGAACGGGAGACCAGAGTCAGCATGACTTGTGTAAGTTATTTCAGATGTGGAAGTTTCTACCCATGCAAGGAGAGGATGTGGCCAAGGGACTGGTTAGTTTGATCAGGATGAAGATGAAAATCACTGAAGCAAAGGGGATCAAGGGACTGAGCCACCCAGGAGCCCCACTTGAAGATATTTTTAGATACTATGACAATCTAGGCTAATTTGGCTGGATATAAAATTTTAAACTCAAAGGAATTTTTCTTCACTACTTGGAAAAAACCCTCCTTCTTATATTCAATGATGCTTTCGATAAATCTGATTCTCTTTCCTTTGAGAATAATCTTTTTTCCTCTGTAAGTTTTTCGACTATTTCTTTGCTAGTCAAAAATTTCACTATAATCAACACTACTCTCTGTTTTCACACTGTGCTTGGTTTTTCTTCATGGCAATTATCACTACCGAATAATATATCCTATATTTGTTTCTCCCTCCTTTCATTAGCATATAAACTCCATGAGAAGAGCACTTAATTCTGCCCACTACTGTAGATGTCATACCTAGACTAGTGTCTGAAACATAATAGGTGCACAATACAGACTGAATTATGGTTCTTTACCCTCTAGGCTTTGCCCACTAAATACATTCCGTTCCGCAAGAAATCACAAGAAACTGGAAGCCAAATTCTTAAATGACCACACTATGCTTTGAATCTTTGTGTCTTTTCCTATCTGTTCTGATAATCTTGGCAGATCTCCCAGGACAAAGGACTTCTCAATTTTCTCTTGAGACTAGAGACTTCTGAAAGTACTTGGTTCTCAGATGCTTCTTCTTAAGCTTTCTGAAAGGTAAAGGGCCTCTGCCAAGCTGGAGACAGTGGGTAGGGAGTGGGGGAACAAGACACACCACCAGCCCCCTTAACTAAAAAGATCCCTGTCCCTATCCCAGGTTTTTTTTGTTTTTTGCTTTTAAAGATTTTTCTTTATTTATTCAACAGACAGAGATCACAAGTAGGCAGAGAGGCAGGCAGAGACAGAGGGGGAAGCAGGCTCCCCACTGTGCAGAGAGCCCGATGTGGGACTTGATCCCAGGACCCTGAGATCATGGCCTGAGTGGAAGGCAGAGGCTTAACCCACTGAGCCACCCAAGTGCACCCTATACCAGGTTTATAAGATGCTTATATTCAAAGTATGATGGGAGTTAGGGAGAACAGATACAACCTCCATCCACTGACTCAGACGCTACTGGATTTCACCCTTTATCCTGCCTTCCACACCTTGAACCCAGCTCCTCACATTTCAAGTGCATCCACCCTGTAACTCTCAGAAATTCTTAAGTGATCCCAGTGAGATGCCTTTTAAAAGACCAGCACTGAAAAAAATAAAAAATAAAACACTGCTGCTGCCAGCATGATTTTCACGTTATGATTAATGGGAATCATTTATGCAAGTGGCATTTGGCTGAAAGTAACATAATGAATTACATGCCTGCCAGAATCACTTCGTGACAAAGACTGCTGTTGCTCTCGCCAGCGAGAACGACACGGAGACACGCGTGGAGGCAAACTTCTTTAATGGCTTCTTTTTATCTTCTTCCCCCTCTGGCGCAGCTCCTCGAGGCACACGGCGCAGTAGCGCTGCTCCCACAGCACCCGCATCTTGGTGGAGCAGCGGTAGCACACCGGGTGGTCGCAGAGGCCCAGCGCCGTGGCCTCCAGGTCTCCGCAGCACAGCACGCAGCTCCCGCCGCCCCGCTGGGCCTGGGCCGTCGCTGCCGCCGCCGCCCCCAGGGCCGCGCGCCGCCCCTCGGCGCCCGCCGACACCACCACCGTGGCCGCCGCTGCCGCCGCCAGGGTCCGGGCTGCGGCTCCCTCCGGCCGGCCCGGCGCGGCCTGGCTCCCGGCGGGCCCGCCCCTCTACAAGTACATTCAAGCATATACACACCGGCAGCTTAGCCCGCCTAGCCAATCACCGCAGTGCTCATGCACCTCCCGCGCGAGTGGACCTAAATGAACAGCCAATCATATTCAGTCCCTTACAGCTCTTATAGTAGGCCTCCTGTACTGGCTCCCGACAGACTGCCAAGTTCAAAAATTATTAAAACACTAAAAAGAAACCAAGCTGCTATGGCATCAGAATTTATTGGTAGGTGTTTATTTTTTAATAACCAACTTTCTTTTTTATAAACTTAAAAATTAAATGATTAAGTTTTTATTCCTTTGAAGAAAAAACATTTTGCAAAAATATTTTATGTGAAATAATAACACAAATACAAATAAGCAGCTGTGTACAAAATAATTTATTACAGCATTATATAGGTTGGCCTTATTTTACAGTGAGTTTTTCTTCTCTTAACAATTATGAAGCTAAACAGCTTAGAGTGAAGGAAAACCATTTTAATTAGAATGGATTCTCTAAATAAAATCTCCCTTTTTGAATTCATATTTGCCTTAAAGGGATGTATTAATATTAGACATATTTACACAGTTCTGAAAGAAATATACTGAATGATTCCAATATTGTTTTCTGTACAAGATAAAACAAAAACCTATATTCCCGCCCAAAAATATTGCTCAACAATGTTTTAATAAACTAACAATAGTTTAAATTCTCATTTTGCTGATACAAAAACATATTTAAGAGTCAATGCATGGCTATAAGAGTAACAATGTTTCTTTATAATTTGTATTCTTCCCTATTATGCTCCCTTGAAGCACACCACTTAGATATAAACTACTTGTTAACACCTGAAGCAACTTAATCAAGATAGCGTAATTCTTACACATAGGTCCTTAAAAGACTGATCTAAGGATATGCAACAAATTTACCAGTGAATTTTTATGATTAAGAGGCAAACCAGTCCCCACATTCTGAATCATCTACATAAAACTGGAGTACCCATATTCAACAGAAAGTGGCATTTTCATGGATATTAAGGAGGAAATGGCAAATCATGAAAAAATTAAGGTGGAAAAAAGGGCAAACTGAAATAAATTCAAAAATAAACCTCTCTGTTGCCAAAAAAAAAGTTTCATGTTGTTTTTAAAATATAGTTTACACTTTAAAACTGATGTGCTTTAATCAAAAAGCAACCAAATAAACAATAATACAACAAACAATAACAGATCAAAACACAGATTCTGAAACCAGGATCTAAAGAAAACACTACAGTGGGGCTGTACACAACTGAGCACAATAAAAATATAGTCATAATACAGAAGTGACAGCACCCATCACAATGTTGATGATCTGAAAGTTTAAGAAAACTGTACAGGTATAAACAGGTAATTTTCAAAAGAGTTTATGTAAATTGGCAGGGTCAGATAAAGGATAAAGTAAGTTTACAGAATACTGCCAAACTCTACCCAATGATTTCACTTCATACCTATATTAAAATATACCTGAAAAGGAAACCCTGACCTGAATTCAGCTCTGAGTCTTCTAGGAGTCGACTTTCTATGGGATTTCAAATTTCGTTTGCCAAGACATCATAGTTGGCTGTGTGGTTGAGTGCCACACCGGGACCGTCAGCTTCGCTTGCACCGGGCAGGAAAGCAGAAGTGAAAGGAAGCAGGTTATGACAGGCCACTCTGTATTCTTCATACTGGGAATTACAGTTCCCAAAGCTGCCATCAAGCAGTGCCTCGGAAACCTTTAGTAAAGTCTATTTAAAAAGGCGAGAATAAAAATAATTTTTAAGAAAAAAGGCTGGGTTACTAATCATTTTAATAACCAAAAGTTGCAAGGCATTAATTAAGCAAAAGAAAACTGGCAAGGCCTCAGCGTAAGAGAACTTCTTGCTACTCACAGTTAGTAATCACCTCAAAACAGGAACATTTTATTTATTTATTTTTTTGAATTTAAATTCAATTACTTAACATCTGGTGTATTATTAGTTTCATCGGTAGAGTTCAGGGATTCCTCGCATCATGTATCCTCCCCAAGGCCCATCACCAGTTATCCCATCCCCCACCCACCTCCCCTCCAACAACCCTCGGTTTAGAACAGGAACATTTTAGAAATCAATTCTGCAAAGTCTTAAAAAATGGCAAAATTCTACTGCTTGAAAAAGCGACTCTCTGAAACTAGTCACTACAATGAAAATGTCCTTTATTAACCACAGTAGTTCCCATTTCCTGAGGGCTTACTATGCGCCGGCAGGGAGTAAGCCCTGTGCAGGACAGTATTTCGGGGAACCCTCCTGCCAAGCAGGTTAAGTGGTACAGACACAGCCGGTGTTACTGTGCCTCACAGATACTATGTTTCTTACAAATTGAAGGCTATGGCAACCCGGTGTCTGCAATGCTACTGTCACCATTTTCCCAACAGTATTTGCTCACTTTGTGTCCCTGTGTCATATTTTGGTGATTCTTGCAAATATTTCAAACTTAGTCACTATTATTATATTTGTTATTATGATCTGCCATCAGTGATTACAACTTGCTGAAATCTCAGATGATGGTTAGCATTTCTCAGTAATAAACTTTTTTTTAACTAAGGCATTTAGATTGTTTTTTTTTTTAGACATAACACTATTACACACTTGACGGACTACAGTACAGTATAAACATAACTTTTATATGCACTGGGAAAACAAAAAATTCACCAGACACATTTTGTTGTGCTATTCACTTTATCAGTAATAGTCTGGAGCTGAACCCACAGTATCTCCCAGGTATGCCTATGTTTTCATCCTCATCTTATAAATGAGGAAGAGGAAGCCAAGAAGTGGAAATCTGCCTAATATGTGTGATAGCTCAGATCCAAATCCAGACATAACTCTGAAGGCCCACTCAAGAATTATGCTGTAAAGACCCATGTTCTGTCAGAGCATTCCATATCCACAAATTTGCAGAAATCAATCTGAAAAATCTTACCTTTACATTTATATCTTTTATAGTTTCATCCAATCTAGTGGCAATAGCAATTGCTTTCTCTTGCCTTGACTTATCCAGAAAATACATCATTTTAGCCCCTGAAATACCAAGATACTACAAAATGAGTGAACTCCAAGATCTTACAATTGATTCAACTAACATCAACCAGTGACTTCAAATAGGGTTCCAAGCATTTAATCAGCAGTGGGTTGGAGCTGACTCCTACTCAGAACTTGGGAGCCAGATGCAAAGTCACCACACAACTCCCAATTCAGTGACATCCTACTGACAGAATAGGGGCACAACGGGAGTGTTTATATTATGGCAAAATGCTGCAAATCAGGGCTTCTTCTGTCAAAGAGAGATGGTTGTCAAACACTTACCAGGAGACCAGATTTAACAACCACCCTTCACCCTGGAAATGCTAAAGCTTAAATTATAAATATGGGCTACCCTGTAGCTAAAATTATTTTTTAAAGATGATACCTTCAAATAAAACAACTAAGGAACAAATTACCGTCACAGAGAAGTGTGACAGAGGGACAAAAGGAAAACGCTTTCATGTTCACAAAGAATGTAAGTAATTCTTAAAGGTTTTTTTTTATCCCTATTCCTGGGTGCTATTTTTTCTGCATCCACTAAAATGATCATATGGTGTTTACCCTTTCTCTCTCATTGATGCGATGTTTCACACTGAATGATCTACAAATACTGAACCCTTGTAACCCAGGAGGAAATCCCACTTGATTGTGGTGAACGATTTTTTGATGAATTGTTGGATTCAGTTTGTTAATATTTTGTTGAGGATTTATGCACCTATGTTCATCAGGGATACTGGCCTGTAGCTCTCCTTCTGTATGGTCTATATCTGGTTTTGGTATCATAAGGCTGACCTCATAGAATGAATCTGGAAGTTTTTCTTCCTCTTCTATTTTGGGGAATAGTTTGAGAAGAATAGGGATTAACTCCTCTTTAAATGTTTGGTAGAGTTCACCAGTGAAGACTTCCCTTTCACAGTGGAGACAACAGGTATTTTAATAACCTCTTTCTCCATGTCTGTATCTCCTATATCTCCTGGTCCATACTCTATGCTCATTTTTCTCTTGGACTTCTACCAATTTATACTGTTTACTGTTAATTTATAAGAGCTCTACATATATTATTAGCTTTTAATTAGTTGCAGATTTGTAAATATTTTTTTTTCAGTTAGCCTTTTAACTTTTCTTCTAAATTTTTATTTATTAAGTAATCTCTTCCCCTAACATAGGGCTTGAGCTCACAACCCTGAGATCAAGAGTCACATGCTCTACTTGACAGAAGGTGCCCCAGCCTTCTGACTTTCTTCATGGGGTTTTATTTTTATGTGGCAAAAATTACCTTTTTCTTAGAATTTCACATATTTGGGAAGGCATTTCCTATAATAATAATATAGAAATGTTTTCTTTCATTATCCTGTATTCTTGAAGAGAAATTATCTGTCCTTACTACCATGAAGCTGTCATTTTTCATAGGAAAGAATTTTCCATAGACAACAGAATCAGAAAGTTTCCCTTTAGAACAAGAAAACTTAGGTTGAAATATTTAAATATATGGCTTACTGAAGGAGCATAATTAAACACTTCTTGCATAATTATACAGTCTTTTGTCCAGTTTACCATCTTGTCTATCCATGCCATTTTGTTGTTTTGTGAATTTGTATAAACTGCCTATAATCCTTCCTGTAACTGGCAGGATATAAATAAAACATATGAAGTAATAAAAATACAAGAAAAAAAAGATCATTCATAACCACAAAATGTGAACGGAAACAACTAAAGCTTCCATATGTATTTCTTTTTAGCCTTTATCCCATGTAGGCATTTTTTTTAACATAGTTGAGATTATATTTTATGTTAATTCTGTGTACATATTATAAAATTACTTACCACTATTATTACAAATTTTTTGAATAAATATTATAGGACTGCCTAGTTTTCTATCTCATTACAAACTTACTACCATTTCCCCTCATACTAGACATACATTAAATTTGTTTCTGTTCTTTTCCCTACACTTACACACAACATTTCAGTTACCATCTTTACATGTAAAGCCCTATCTTTGCTTTGGATTAATTCTTTAAAATTATTTGCAAAAGTATGACCACAGCCAAGAAATCACAGATAATGTGAAGCTCTTTTTTTTTTTTTTTTTAAAGATTTATTTAATTTAGGGGCACCTGGGTAGCTCAGTGGGTTAAAGCCTCTGGTTTCAGTTCTGGTCATGATCTCAGGGTCCTGGGATTGAGCCCTGCATCAGGTTCTCTGCTCAGCGGGGAGCCTGCTTCCCCCTCTCTCTCTGCCTGCCTCTCTGCCTACATGTGATCTCGGTCTATCAAATAAATAAATAAAAATCTTAAAAAATAAAAAGATTTATTTCATTTATTTGAGTGCACACACACGAAGGGGCAGGGGAGAGAGTCTCAAGCAGATTCCCGCTCAGCACACAGCCCCTCGTTGGACTCAATCCAGTGTAAGGGCCTATTTAGCCAGAGCGATTTCATCTCGGTTAAACAGTGATTTTGTGTTTATGCAGTAAAACTTCAACTGACCCTGCCCCCTCCCCCGGCAAGGGAAACTTACTTAAAAGCAAGTCTGGGAAACCAGTAGAAAGGGTTGACCAGTCCGTGATAACAGAGCCCAAATACTCTGGGAGAGGGGGGTCGGTCATCAGGTCAGGTGGAGACTTCCAATCAGTGGGGTGAGCATACTGTTTCCCTAGCTACCAAGGAGTGTGGGCCCCGCCTTTTGGGCACCAATTCTGACCAAGGTGATAAGCTAGTTCAAATAGCCACTATGGGGTGAATTGTAATTCAAAGGGCCACCTGTGTGTGACCTAGCATGACTGTGCAGCTTTCTCTGAGTGTTGCAATCTCATTGGCCACCTGAGTGTGGCCAGGCTCAACCACATGGCCTTTGCTCTATAAAAGTCAGTCTGTGAGGCTGGGAGTCGCTCGCTCTCTCTGGAAGAGGCGGCCCTGAATGGTCGGTTTGATTCTTGATGCTTGGCGCAAAATAAAGCTTTGCTTGACCTTCGCTTTGTATCAGTCTCGCTCCTTTAATCACGGACCTAACACCAGGACCCTGAGATCATAACGAGCTGAAAGTAAGAGTCAGACACTCAAACGACTGAGCCCCCCAGGCACCCCAATGTGAAGTTCTTACTCAGAATGACAGACTGCTTTCCTAAACGGCACGGCCACTTTACACTCTCAGAAGCAAAATACCAAGTGCTTATTCACCATGTCTTTACCATACTTTCATCTCCTTTTTCCAAACCAACAAAACAAACCTTTCTTATTTTGAAAGATCAAAAATTATATTGTGTTGATTTCTTTTTCTATGATAATTTATAAGGCTGAACATCTTTACAAACTTTCACTTTCATTACATTCTAACCTCTTCCATAAATGTTCTAACCCCGGGAGTCAGACACTGACCTGAAAGCAGATGCTGAAGAGAGGTAGCATTGTGCTTGAGAAAATCCTCATTAAAACTTTCCAAATCTTTGTTGACAAATATTTTCTGCATTTCTTGAGATAGAACTTTGCTCACAATGTCTGGAAGATTACTATGATTAGACACTATAAAAACAAAATATTTGGAATTAAAAATTTTTTCATCTGTTCTCTGAAACAAAATCAGCATTTTTAAAGACATTTACATTTATTATTAAGCCTGATATACTTTACATAGTAAAATATTGCTCCTTTGGAATATAAATATATTCTAGCTTAAAAATGTACTAATTTTTAGCATATTCTTACTAGCATGTTTAATTTATAGATGCACTACAAATATTATCTTTTTTTGCTTTATATTATTGCAAATCTTTTTAATGTCCAACTTAACAGAAGGCTGCTGAACTGTCATATTCGCTTTTACATTAACATTACCTTTTGTATACTTACCAGACTTAGAAAATTTAATTAAACATTCATGTAACCATGGGTGATTACTGTTGATGGCAAAAGCTCGTTTGACAGACTGCAGCATCAACAGAAACTTCCCTGTGTCAGAAAAGAAAATATAAAAGTAACAGCATGAATATTTATGTACGCTGTTTTAGTCACTTTATTTTAGCCTCACTTAAATTCCAGTGACAAAATGTTACCTTTCCTGTAACATTCATAAGCAAAATTCACAGCTGACTTTGGTTATCAAAAACAATTTTTATTTTCTAAGAAAAGCTTGAAATCATGTAGAATTGAATGCTTCAGGTAAACAATTTGTATGACTGTTCAAACTATTCTCAAAATGGATTTGATCATAATATTCTGATTGCCCCGTAAAGTTTTGAGTAGAAAAGGAAAAAGGGAACAGGAGACTTTGTGGAAGGCTGAAATGGAACTCTAACTATCTAACTAATAAAGATCACACTGAATATGGTCACCAATATAAGTAAGGATTAACAACTGAATTCAAATGATTACCTTTTCTAAAATATATTTCAAATGCTAACAGATGAGTGTCAATGTTATCAGCAACAAGGTTCTTAAGAGGTATAAGGAACTTGATAGCTTCTTCTAATGGATTTTCTATCTATTTTGAAACAGAAAGGAAAATTACTACATTTAAAAACAGCTATACAAGTTAAATTCACCCAAAATCTCATATTAATACATATCTAAAGTAATTTACAGTTCTCTTTATATGACCAAATAAGCAAGAAAACATTTTAAAACTATCTGTAAACAAATTCAAAATAAAATAGTCAATAATTTCAAAATGAAAATAGCTCTATTATTTTTTCTGATTATAAAACCAATATAATCTCATCAAACTCCAAAATGTCCAGGAAATTATTTCACAGGCTTAAGGAGATGGGACACCAAATACTGATAGCCCTTAATCTTGAAACATTCAAAGTACGGAGACAAATACAATTGCATTGTGTAAGTAGAAAAAAAATCACCAGTTTACAATCCTTATGCTAGATTCCACAGTAAATAAACCTGAAAGTTAAATTATTTCCCTAAATCTGATCCCCAAAAAACTAGGACACTTTGAGAAAATCCCAGAGATGAAGTGCTTTATCTTTAACTAAAACCTATCAAGATATACAAAATGTTTCCAGATGTAACAGGTAATTGGCTGCTCTAACAAATTACCAAAAATTTAGTGTCAATAAAGCAACACAGAGTTATTATCTTGGCAGTTCTGTAGGTCTAAAGTCCGACATGGGTCGCGCCAGGTTCAAAAATCAAGAAGTCAGCAGGACCATGTCCCTTTCGGAGGCGCTAAGGGAGAGTGTGTTTCAATGCCCTTTTTGGCTTCTCAGGGTTGCCCATCATCTCCATTTGCCGTTCCCTCATTCCCTCTTCAGAACCAGATAACAGAGGACTGAGTCTCCTCAGCTACTCCAACCCCCTCTCCTTTGAAGACCCACTGTGATTCTCCTGGGCTCACCCAGATCATCCAGGCTAACTTCCTTATTTTAAGGCCATCTGCCACATTATTCCACATTGCTGTGTAATACAACATATTTACAAATTCCAGGATTCGGAATGTGGCTGGATTTCAGGGACCACTGTGCTGCCCACCACAACTACAATTCTATGTGTCATTTGCATTAACCAAAATTTGCACATTATCACTCAAAAATAATTAACTATCATAATGACCTTGAAATATTATAAAACAGCTCTGTCTCTAGATTTAATTAAAACATGTTCATGACCAGAACAGAAGCAAATAACCTAAATCCTACAAAGAAACACGTAAATTCATCTCACCCTTTCTAACTTTGCAGGTATAAGTTCTTCTTTGAGAGCACTGGCTTCTTCTTCTTCTTCATCCCTTTTCTTCTTTTGATTTTTTTGTTGACGTTCCCGTTCTGCATGCTTTCTCTCTTCTTCCAGTTTAGCCTTTTTCTGAGCTCTTCTTTGCTTGCTGAGCATTTTCTTCAGCTCTTTGGCTGACAGGTTTTCTATAAATATCCAAGTGAACACGAATTCTAAATCAAGGTTTCCATTTACCCCGCATCCTTCAGCAATACACAGTGCTGCATTACAGCAGTACAGCTTTAAGAGGGGAAAGGGGGAAAAGGCAAGGACACAGAGGTTTCTCAGAAAGTATATTCCCACAGCCCAGCACACACACCAGTCACAGTATTTACTGTGACTAAATACTGGTAAATACTGTGACTAAATTTCATCAATGTAAAAAATAAATTAATAATAAAACAAAATTAATCAATTTTGGCCCAGTTCCACCTTGCACACAATACATGACTTTAGGCAAATCACTTCATCTTGCTGAGCCTCAAGTCCCAATCTGCGTACAGGGGTGTGATGACACTGATCCTCTTGGAATATATCAAGGGTAAGTCAGACATTTACACATACTTGTGATCTCTTCAGAAATTTGCTTCCATGCTACTATCTCTCAAATATCTGTAGACACTAACATTTTAGTAAATAAAAAGCTATACATGTCTTCTCATTGGCACTATTATTTTCAACCAACTAGGCAGCGGAAGTTGTAAGAATATGTGTATTTCCCAAAAGGGCTCAAAGCTATTAAAAAGTAAAGAAAGAAAGAAAAAGAGCCCAGACATTTCTATTTTTCCCAATTGGTCTTACTGAAGATAAAAATAAAAATGATTGTGGGGAACCTGGCTGGCTCAGTTGGTGGAATGTGGTACTCTTGATCTCGGGGTTGTGAGTTTGAGCCCCATGTTGGGTGTAGAGATTACTTTAAAAAAAAATCTTTAATAATAAAATAAGTAAATAAGATTACAAGTCATCCATTAGGGCTATTTATAAGTATCAACTACAGAATAGGATCCCACTGACTTCTTCCAAGCACCTCCCTCTCCCCATCCACCATTTTTTTTTAGCATATAAGTGACCTGATTTGGTCTTCACATCCATTTGACAACATGCTTTTCTATATGTTGTTAATGCTAATGACATTCTGAAATGTAGTTTTCTTTTCAATCCTTTTAACACAAGTTCTTTTCCAGTTACCTGAATGTATTTCTTGTTGTTTGCTCTCATTGGTTAAGGGGTTATCATACAATTTCAAGTATATTTCAATCGCTGATCTGGCAGCCTTGAAATAGAAAGCATGTCTTCTGAGTATATCTTCTAATCTCAAAAGGTCAACATAGGCACGAAGGGTCATCTTTCTCATGCAGTATGTATGGAAATCAAATTGATCATCGGTTATCTCAAAAAAATGCTTTAAAAAAAAAAACCACAAAATTATTCCTTACATAGATGTCAACAATGTCTATTTTTATAAAGAAAATCATAAAAAGCCCCAAATACAGTGTAAGCAGTCACAATTCCACTTAGTTGCCCTTTCTACTGGGCAGTCCTTAACACTAACAAAGGACATCAAACTCTTCTTTGTATTCTACTGAAGTTTCTGTTGTAACAATCCTTGGCCATTCCTTATAAATCATGTTTTGTGATGATATTCAATGTCTGTGTAATAAGTTAGATCAGATTTTTTTAAACTGAAATCAGTATATATTAATTTTTCACTCTACGGAAGTATTTCTCCTTAGTATTCTCCCAAAATCAACATGACAAAGTTAAACAGAGCTCTGAATGAAGGTCAAATACATATAGGTTCATATTAAATGTTTACAAATCAGACTATTCTACTCAACTGTAAGTTCTTTGAGGGTAAGCCCTATCATCTCTATTGCCACTATCTGGCATAGGGCGGAACATTCAATAAGCATAATTTTTGCCAACTCAAGAGAGAAGCTGCTTATCAGGCATGTGTGACCTCTTAATTTCCTACGGCCTCAAATATTTAATCTCAGTTAGGAATAAAGAAATGTATACAGCCAATTTCACGAAGTTGTTAAGGAATCAAACAAGACACTTTAAATTTTATTGGACACAGAGCATTATGATTTTTTCTCATTCAATAAACTCCCACTAATCTATCAACATTCCATTTTAGCAATGGTTCTTAATATGTAGTCTGTGTATAAATGAGCACAATAACATTTTCCCAAGGAGAGAGTTCAAGGCTTTCGTTCAATTCTCAAAGGATCCACGGCCCAGAAGTTAAAAAGCTAATTCCTTACATGGCAAGAAGACAATTAACATCGCTACTTCAAAACAATGTAAACTTTTATTTTCTTTCCTATGTGCACCTCTACCTCTATTTTCTTTCTTCTCCCCTATTTTAGCTTCTCTAAAAATACAAAGAAAAACGAATGATTCAATACGCAAAACCAGATTAAGCTCTTCTCCTACTTCATCTGCCCTCTGTCCTGGGGGCCAAAGTAACTCACTGTGCAGAAGACACATTACTAATTGTCCACATTTCATAATTTTAGTTGTGCTGGTGATTAGAAATACGCTACACACAGAATTACTTTAAGTACCTGAGATTTTAAGGGAAGAATTCTAAGATAAAAAGAATAAGAGTACACAGTGTAGAGGGGGAAAAAATGAACATTTAACATTAGTTGATAACTTTAAGAATCATGCTTTAACAGGTTATGTTAGAAAACTGCATTCCTCTCATCAATAAGACAAACCAAATCATAAGAATTAACATGAACCTGTTTTTTTTAATCGAAGGGTTACATATTTCAGAAATGCTTTAAAAAAAAAAAACCACAAAATTATCTTTGTGGTTAATGTAAATCAAGTTATTCTAGACCTTAAGATCTTAAAATCCAATACAACTCAGGAAAAATGGCAGTGCCAATAATCAAGGAATACAAAATGAGATGATAACATCTATGAGATTACAGGACTTTATTTTAAAGTTGAGAAACATTTATGTGTAAAAAGGCAGATGTAAGTTTCCGGAGATACTCTAGCAGCTTTAGTAGACACGATCTGAGTCAAGTCTTAGAGGGAGCCGTAGGGAACCACAAACATTTAAGCCGCCTCTTTTCCAGTTAACAGCCCACAGGCTGCCTCTCTCCAGTTAGTCTTCCATACATAGGGTAACCAACTTATCCCAGCTTGTCTGGGGCTTTCTCGGTTTTTCCAATGAAAGCCCTGTGTCTTAAGAACCTGCTCTGCCCTAGGCAAACCAGGATGTTGGTCACTCTATAGTAAGCTAACAGTGCTGGACAGCATAAGGCTAGAGTACATTAGGAAAAGTAGGATACTAACAAAATAATTTTGCCTTGCGAAGAAATACTATATTGCAGAATCCTACTTATAAACAACTAAATAATCTTAGCTTGATTTTCTTTTTAAAAAATTCTTTATTTTGGAATAATTATAGATTCAGAGGAAGTTACAAAGTTAGCATAGAGATATCCTGTACACTCTTCTCTCAGTGTTCCCCCAGAAGTAATATCCTACGCAACGATAGTATGAGAACAAAATTAAAAAACTGACATCGGAACAATGTGGGTATATAGTTCCATAGGATTTTTATCACATGTGTAAATTTATGTAAATACAACCACAATCAAGACACAGAACTAGTCCATCACCACAAAGATCTACCTAACACTACCTTGAAGGTGATTTAAGTCTCCAGATTTATAAAACATAAAAATCTACTAGCTGACACAAACAGGTGAAGTTAGTCTCCCCATACGTTAGCTAAACAATAACACTGTATGGTCACCTACCAGCTTCCTGCAGAAACTAGGTACCCAAATTTTAACACACAGCTCAGGCTTTTAACTCAATTTTCTCAATATAAACTACTAGTTCTTTTGGGACCAGGGGAAGGTAATGTTGGTAGGAATTGCTTAATTTGTCAAAATTGGGCTGGAATCAGCATTAAGTCAAGTCAGCAAAGAACTGAGAAATGCTAGTGACAGCTTAAGAGTGTGGTTTCCTTTAAGAATTCCCTACTTGTCCCTCTCTTCTCACCCAGATTCTCCCACTCCACTACTTCTCAGAGTTCCTGGAGAAAACCAACAAAAGCTCACATACAGAAAGGCAACAAAAACCTCTGAGTCAAAAAATAATAACCAGACCAAAAATAGCGTAATACGTGACTCTGTGCCCTTTATAGAAAATCTGTCATAAAGCAGGCATCAACTGGATCAGGATTAAGATGCACTAGAAGATCAAGTTATGAACTGCCTATGGCTCTGATCTATTGGAAATCCTAGACCTTATCATAAAGTTTTAGAAATATGTATTACTGCTGTGTTTCAGATATAAAGCACACTAAAATAATGAGAAACTAATCACCTGGAAAAATAGGAAAAGAAAGGAATTCTTAAAAGAAAATAGTTTAAAGTTATTCTGAACACAAGTTTATATCCAATATTCTGAAGATGGTTGTTTTGTTTTTGTTTTTAATAAAACTCAAGTTCTAAACAGATTGGGCTGGACTTTATAACTGTTACATATAATCCTAAAATCCTTTGAGGGTGGCAAGATGAAAGCAGAGAAAGTATTATACTGGACCATTCCAGAATTCTAACATTTTAAATCCAATTACTAAAAGCTCACAGCAATATGTGTCATAGCTGAAACTAACCTTGAAGAGAGTATTCTTGAATGAATTTTTGAAGGCAAAAGAAAGGCCCAGCCCTTATTTGAACTTCTACTGTATATTGAAGGTGAATGTAAACTGCAAAGTTGTATTTTTGAAAGGTGCTCATTTCTTTACAAAAATAGTTAAAATCCAGGCACAAAAGCAATTCATGCAGATACTTATAATAAATCTGTAAATTCTGCAATTACTCTTAAATCTTCAAAATATATATCATTAAGAATTATTTTAGATTGTTAATTTTATTAGAAATGAATTTTAGCATTAATCAGTTAATAAAATATTTAATCTCCCTATTTGTACTAAGCACTCACACTTCAACATACAACCACTAGAAGAGTTAAGCCTTACTTTTACTATAAAAGACTAAGCTTACAAATAGGCTTTTTTTTTTAAAGATATCATTTATTTATTTGAGAGACAGTAAGCATGAGAGAGAGAGAAAACAAGCAGCAGGAAGGGGCAGAGGCAGAGGGAAAAGCAGGTTCCCCGCCGTGCAGGGAGCCCAATATAGGACTGGGATCCCAGGACCCTGAGATCATGACCTGAGCCAAAGGCAGACGCTTAACTGACTGAGCCACTCAGGCACCGCCGCCACCCACTCTTTTTTAAAATCTGTGTCTAATTCGTTCTGTCCTCAAGGACTAACAAATCCAAATCAAAACAGTAAAGTTTCTAGCAATAATTATGTAACAGGAACAGAGGGTGACAATGTCTGCCATATTTTATTAATCTCTGATAGCCAGTGATTTCCTGTAATCTTTTTTCTTCAAAAATGCTTTCTACCAGTCAAATCATATTTCTTAAAGTAGATATAGCTGATCTGACATTATAGAATTTTATTTCATGTTCCTGAGCCAACATCACTATAAATTCAAGGGAGAGCATAATCTAAATGAAACTTAGTAAAGGAACTGCAAGTCATCATAGTCTAACAATCCTTAATAAATATCACAAAGAAATACGTGGTCATTAATGTTAGGAGGACTGGGGCTGAAGCTGGAGATAGGATTATAATGATCCTGAGGATGTGCA
Source organism: Mustela nigripes (assembly GCF_022355385.1). Taxonomy (NCBI): domain Eukaryota; kingdom Metazoa; phylum Chordata; class Mammalia; order Carnivora; family Mustelidae; genus Mustela; species Mustela nigripes. The sequence continues at coordinate 32,029,620 of NC_081571.1, forward strand.
AATTTCTCTTTCTTCTGGGTCACCTCAGAAGTTTCACATGGGAAAACAGCCAAAGTGACTGCCCAGTGCAGACAGCAGGCTCACCTGACTACGCCGCCTGTGGCTTTATACTGCGTCAGCATGGGAGCAGGGGGTGCCGAATGAGCCCCCAACTGAGGGCTGCTGAGGACTGCCTCAGGCGCGCTTTTGTGGCTCTTTTCCTCCTGTTGTCCATTTGGAAGGAGAGTGCTTCAGAGATGACAAAGAACAGGAAAACAAAATTCACACAAAGGAAAAGAAAAGTCCCCTCGCTAAGGCACATCACACATAATCCTAAAAACAAGTAATACAATAAGCCTGCAAACCAGCTGCAGACTGCTGTTCACACAGAACAGTATCCTGGGAAGACAAACTGGAGAGAGGCTGACTACAGAGCAGATCCTGACGTAAAGGGGAAAGAGGTGGCCATCGGCTTGTGTGTCCTGCTGGGCGAGTGATGAAATCAAACAATGGCCCGATTACGAAATAGAAATTCTGAATATATGTTAATAATAGCAATAATGGCTCGATAGATCAATCTTTTCCTTCTTCCCGCAGACCAAATTATGCAGACACGTCACAATCATAACCAATTGAGGATCAAAAAAGCAGGCATCTGTTCACAACTTCTGAATGTCTGAAAGGCTAACCATCCAGATTTCTTTCCACAACGAAGTTTCCAAAGTAGTCAGAACAGGTAGAGGATCCCATGTAGAAATCAACCTGTTTTCGTCACCTTACAGGAGAAAAATAGAGTCAAAATTCTACAACTTACCCTTTCTACTTCGTGGCATTTTTTCAAGGCATCCCCGTACCTCCCCAAGCGCTGGTAAGCTGAAATGCATTCGGTCTGAAACCACATACACTGCATTTCATTTAGATTTTCCATGGCAGATGTTCCTTCCTGCAAGGGAAGCATTCACAAATATAGGAAGCAAACAATAAAAGAGATCCTATAAAAATCTCATTTTCTCTTTTACACCGATGGCTACAAGTATTATTATGACAATAAATAGCAATAAACAACTATTTCACGATACTTCCAAATTCTCCTGTTGATTCAAAATCACATGTCTTATTTACCCAGCTCTGTCTGAGTATTCAACACTCTACCTGGGAAAGGCACCAAACTGGTGAAGCTAAGTTTTGAACACCACAGGGCCACCTGGTGGCTCAGTTGGTAGGGTGTCTGACCCTTGATAGTGAAAGATTGTGAGCTCAAGCCCTGTGCTGGGCTCCACGCTGGGAGCGGGAAGCCTCCTTAATGAATGAATGAACCATTTAAGACAGTAATCCTATGAAGCACTGCCTATTTTCTTCTTTCTAAGCAAACACTGTTTAACCTCTCCCTGTTGGCTCAGGGTCACTATGATTGATGTACACCCATTATTGCTGAATTTGTTAGGAATAGTTCTAAGACTGTTTTCCAGGTTCCCAGTCTCCTCCCTTCATCTTTGGCCATTGGTTGATACTTTCTTCATGTCCATGTGTCTGTTTCCTGTTCCTTGCCAACTCCTCTCATTTGCAGCGGGCTGACAAAACCAAATAATGGTATTTGGAAAGAACAGTTGTTATCTTGGGTTCAATGAGAATTCTGAGCAGAGTGTTAAGACTTAAAGCACTGACTTTCAATGGAGGGACACTGAAGCTTTGTCACAATTTAGAGGAGTTATTTCAAATATATGACCCACCAGGGAAAATGGTAAAGGTATACGTACATAAATAACTTTAGCCTTCAGTTCTTTTTCACACTCATTTTGGGTGACTAGTTCAATTTTCAACATTCTCATTAAAAGTATAAAAACTGATTATCTCTGGACACCTGGGTGGCTCAGTGGGTTAAGCCTCAGGTCATGATCTCAGGGTCCTGGGATCGAGCCCCACATCAGGAACTCTGCTCAGCAGGGAGCATGTGTCCCCCTCACCCCTGCCTGCCTCTCTGCCTATCTGTGATCTCTGTCTGTCAAATAAATAAAATCTTTAAAAAAAAAAAAAAACTGGTTATTTCTCAGTGAATGGAATTATAGGTATATGCTATTTCTTCCTTATGGTTGTATTTATTTTTCATTTTTTGATAATTACATATTTTTGTAAGAAATCTACATTCTTTTTCATTTGAAAATCTTTACTAACTAAAACTGTCCAGCTTGTATCAACAACTCTATACAAAAATTCTGCAAGAAGGAAATGTGCCACTTCACTGACTTATTAGCATCAGCTAGAATCACTTATCATCACACAAAAAGTGACTTCCAAAGGTTAGCAGTCTTCCTCCCCTGGTTCAGTGGGCTACCACCATTATGGACATGCCTGGCCAAAGAACAAGAGTGGCCAAACAGAAGCAGCTCTCCATCCGACAGGAAAACTTGTCAAGTGTGGATGACCAGATGCAAGTCTGACAAGCCAGCTGGACCACAGATTTCGGGGACTCCTCTCCTCAACCAGCCAGCCCTTCCTGTTCTTCTACGTTCTGGGGTGCCTTTTCAGACACATCTTGGCTGACTGTGGCTTGGTATGCATATGCGCATGTTGGTTTTTAAAACCACTGGACTTGGGGTGCCTGGATGGCTCAGTTGGTTAAGTGACTGCCTTCGGCTCTAGTCATGAGACCGGAGTCCTGGGATCGAGACCCACATTGGGCTCCCTGCTCAGTAGGGAGTCTGGTCTCCCTCTGACCTTCCTCTTCTCGAGTTCTCTCTCTCAAATAAATAAGTAAAATCTTAAAAAATAATAATAATAATATCACTGGACTTACTCAACTTAAGAAGTTTTGTACAGGGGCGCTTGGGTGGCTCAGTCGTTAAGCATCTGCCTCAGCCTGGATCATGATTCCGGAGTCCTGGGATGAAGCCTGCTTCTCCCTCTGCCTGCTCCTCTGCCTACTGCTCTGCCTGCTTGTGCTCTCTCTCTCTCTCTGTCTAATAAATAAATAAAACCTAACTTCCTTAAAAAAAAAAAAAACAAAAAAAGGTTGTGTATACTCGTTTTACTGGCACTTTCCTTCTTACTCCCGCTCCGGCCTTTCAAGGGGTTGTCTCCTGTACAAACACTGCTGCCTTTACATCTATTCTTGTACCATCTTGCCATCTCCAGAACTGTGCTGCACTGCAAAGGGCATGGAAGAGTCTGAGCTCCAGCACTATGTACTACGTGACCCTTCAGAGTCTCGACGACTCTGTTGCCAAGTGCCAGACACATGGTTCAGTGCTACGTGAACATAAACATTATCATGATTTTCCTTATTTTATTTTTCCTTCTCCTTACCCGTTAGCCAGCGTTCTTGCTAATGCTTCCCCCCGCAACAATATACCTACCATTTTGCATCTGTTGATCCTGCAGCATGTGAATTTTGGAAACATTAGTCACTGCAGTTTCTGCTCCTATTACAATTCTAAAACATGTGTTTTAGTTTTAGTGTCAGAGACCCCCTAAGCTAGAATCCTGGCTCCAAAATGAATGACTAGCTGGGTGATCTCCAGCTGGCACAGTACCTGATCACTCTAAATATTTTCTTGACTATAACACGGGAGTAATGCTATCAGAGGACTGGTAGGATTAAGTGAGATTATGTATATAAAGTACTTAGCTCAGGGCTTAATAATTGTTAAAGGCACTTTCTATTTCCCCTTACAAATGGTACACAAATTATTTGCATTACTCTAAATATGAGAAAGTAGAATTCAGGAAGGTTCAGATGAAAATGCCATTTTTATGATGAGTGAGAGATAACAAATGGTCTCTAGGTGGTAGCCTTTCACGAAAATTTAAATGTGTGAGATAAACATACATACATACACACTCACATATATCACACATTTAAATTTTCATGAAAGCCTACTACCTGTACACCATTTATCTCTTACTAATATAACATACATTTCATATATATGATATATATTTGTGTATATATATATATCTGTATATATGACAGATTACTTACCAATACCTACTAACACCAGACTTAAATTTATGCTACTTAGATAGTACAAAACGAGATCTTACTACTTCCCTGATTACTAATGAAAGCCTCTTTTCTGGCCATTCCACTTTCCACTTCTGTGAACTAACTATTCACATCCTTTGCCCATGTTTCTCTTGTCTTGTCTTTTGCTTACGAGGTTTAGTGTGTGTGTGTATTTTTGTTTCTATGACATTCTTCTAAGTAGTTAAGTTTTCACAATAAAAGCTCAAGCTATTCTGTGACTTCTAAATTACAGGAGGTTATGATAAACACCCCGACACAACCAGAATCTGGTTAACATTTAAGGAAGGTGGTACGCTGGGGCTGCAGTAGGAATACCTTAGTATCACAGGGCACAGCGCTAACTTACTTTCATCTAAAATCACTTACTCACAAACACCAGCACTAAAGCCCTCCAATGTGTATGTCATGTGCACTCAGAGATAAAAATTTTTTATTCCCAAGTATTTTCCACAAAAGTTGGAAATTAAACTTGGGAACATGGTCTGCACATTATGCCTCAAAGTCATATTCAATGTGTTTAAGTAACTATTTCTTTGTGGAGTTCTTTATAATTCTTATTCCATCACATGGATTGGAAATACCTTCTCCAATTCTATGGTCTACCTTTTCACTTTGCTTATGGTTATTTTTGTTATAGGTAAACCTTAATTTTAATATGGTCAAATATATTCACTTTTTTTTTTAAAGATTAAAAAAAAATTTTTTTTTTATTTGACAGACAGAGATCACAAGTAGGCAGAGAGGCAGGCAGAGAGAGAGGAGGAAGCAGGCTCCCTGCTGAGCAGAGAACCCAATGCAGGACTCGATCCCAGGACCCTGGGATCATGACCTGAGCTGAAGGCAGAGGCTTTAACTCACTGACCCACCCAGGTGCCCCAAATATATTCACTTTACTCTTATACTTAAGGTCTTCAGTGCCTTAAGAAATGCTTCCTACCTCAAAGTCTAAAGCTAGATTACAAGATTTTCTTTAATCAAGTTGCAACTGATTTCTGTACAGCAGAAGAATGTCATTTTATGTCTGTCTATACAAATAACTAATTGTGTCAGCAATGTCTTTTCATCTCTGATTCTGAAAGCACCTTGGCTATATGCCAAGTTTCCAAATACGTGTGCATCTGTTTCTGACCTTACCTGTTCCATTAGTCTACATATATTTTTAACCATAAACTATTTTTATAACAAGATTGAAAGTCCACATGGTAAAATATATGTAAAGAGGGAAAGGAAAGGAATAGATGTTAAGCCCAACAATTTCAGAGAACTTAAATTCTAAATGCCAGAGACTATAGTCTCTGTTAGTCCTTTTTTCTCTCTTTTTTTAAAAGATTTATTTCTTTGACAGAGAGCACACGTGCAAGCACACACCCCATGGGGGGTAGGGGCAGAGAGAGAATTTCAAGCAGACTCTGCACTGAGTGGAGCCTGACATGGGGCTTGATCTTATGACCTGGAGATCATGATGTGAGGTAAAACCAAGAGTCAAATGCATAACCGACTGAGCCACCCAGGGCACCCCCATAAATATTAGTTCTACATAGAAAGAACTCTACAAGCAGATCCAAAATAACTGTAAAAGAGAAATTAAAAAGGAGCCACAAATTACTAACGAGACAAAAAAGTTATAAACTGAATACTACACATAAGCACTGAAGTCTGGCATATTGCTTATTTGTGTATAAAGGTACTGTGTTCCTATTACTGTCTTTCAACCATCTGCCACCAGAAGCACATGTGTATACACACTCCGCCACAGAAGAAACCGTACTTAGGACACGAGTTAGACGGGACTCATACAAATAGTAACAAAAAATGAATTCTTTTGAACTTAAGTGGCAAACTTCACAAATCATCAGAGAACTGGAGTTTCATTTTACTAATTCAGAAAAGTACACGCTCAGTATGGTATTTCCTACCCTTGTGAATTTGGAGCACATTTCCTCTGCTTCTTTAATCATATTTGCTCGAAGCATGTACTTTGCACATTTGGAGTTGATGAATCTATCGGCTGTGTCCAAAGATTGTGCTTCAGCCATCCACTTTGCAGCTTCTTTGAGATTACCCATGTGCTTTAAGAAACAAAAGTATTAAAGAAACCACAGTATTTATGATTAAAAAATTATAGGTGAATATAAAATAGTCAATAAAAACTAGAAATCTGGTACCATTTCTAACAAATTTATCTAGAACTCTTTGGTTAAATTATGATTCGCATTTACTAAGAGATGTATCAAGGAATTACCAAGGATTATATACTGTTTATACCACTATGTAACATAAAGTGCCCTAAGATTATTAGAGTGTTAGATATTTTTATATTTTATGTAGGAAAAACTCCAAGCGTTATTAAAGTGTCAAATTCATCAAAAAACACAACTAAGAGTTTACCTTGTAAATTTTTGCTTTCATATAGAATAATTCTATAAGAGTAGGAGTACTAGCAATTGCAGCATTGATATAATCCAAAGCCAAAGAATACTGCCCAAGTTTATCAAAGTGCTGTGCCAGGAAATACTGAACCCAGAGCAGTGTTGTTGGGGGTTCCTTCTCTCCATTCTCTGTAATCAAACAAATATAAAATTACTATAGAGAAGGCAAAGTAAAGCAAATCACATACTTTTTCCCTTAATGCATGATGAAATTAATAATTACTACAAAAGTAAGGGTAAAAACACAGAAAAATTACCAATTTCAAAAGAGAAAGGCAGGACTTTATGCCATAAAGTTCAAATAGTAGCAGCCAGGAGAGAAACAAGATGGTGGTTTCATAGGCTTCTAACACCTACCTCACCCCAAAGAAACCATCCTGGGGAAAGAGGTAAATCAGTCTAACTCTATGAATTTTCTGGCTGAGAATGTAAGGCAGCAGATCAGGAAAAGTCAGGGGAAACAGCTGGGTTAAGAGAAGTCCCTAACTACCCCACACAAACAAGACCTGCTAGGGCTTTGCATTTCCTAGGTCTCAACCCTACATCAGGGGAAGCCAAAGTTGAAGGTATAAGAGGCCCTCCTGACAAGGTGGAATGAACCCTACAATGTGACAAAAGCAGTGACAGTCAGCTGAGCTCTATCCTGTTCCCCATTCTGAACCTCGAGCTACAGAAGAGTAGATAAAGAAATACCAAGCTCTCCAAATGGATTTCAGCAGGGAAGTCATACAGGTCTGAAATTAGATAGAAAGAGGAGAGAGGAGAATTCACCCACACCACAGGAAAAAAAAGGTTTCCTAGACTAGCTAATCAAATGAAAGAACAATGTAAACACAAAAATTAGCATAAATTAAAACAAATAATAAATAAGGGAAAGAGACAAGCATTTATCTCGTTCCTTTTATATAACATTTCAGAGGAACCAGATATTTGATGAGGGCAAGTTTTTTTTTTTTTTTTAAAGATTTTATTTATTTATTTGACAGACAGAGATCACAGTAGACGCAGAGATAGGCAGAGATAAAGAGGAAGCAGGCTCCCTGCTGAGATGCGGGGCTCCATCCCATGACTGGGATCATGACCTGAGCCAAAGGCAGAGGTTTTAACCCACTGAGCCACCCAGGTGCCCCGAGGGCAAGTTCTTTGTAAGAAAAATTCTAGCTATTAAATGCAGGGGAAAAAATGATTCGAATGAAATAAGGGACTGAGGCAATGGTCCTCAGAGGCTGCCAAAATCACCAGGTAAGAGGAACTTTTTAACCAGCAGATCAGGCTGACCACGTCTAAACCCGGATCCATCATCACATCACAAAGAGAAAAGCAGAATGTCTTCTGGCTCCAGATGTGAGACAAAGCATCACATAAGTATCCACAAAAAACCTGGATTTAATCAAGCCTATAAATCTAACTACAGGTTTGCAGGAAATATGAAGAGCAAAATATATTAAATGATACCAGGAGAAAGCAATCAGCCAAATCCATAACATGAACATTCCAAAAGACAAATGACCTTTCAACAAATGGTGGGAATTTTTTTGTTTTTGTTTTTCTGTTTTTAATGGGAGGGGAGGTTACTGTTCAAGATTAAAAGACTATCAGAGACATAACCAAATGTAAAGTGTAGACTTTTTTCAGAGCCAAATAAGTCAATTACACAGAGACATTATTTGAGGTAACTGGGGAAACTTTTACGTGGACTGGGTGTTCAATATTACGATACAAGCATTAACTTGTGTGAGCTTGCACCCTGGCTGCATCTTCTGTGTAAGTGTTCTAAACCATTAGAGATGCGTGCTAAGGTACTGACAGGTAAACAGGATGTCTGCTTTAAAAATACTCCAGAAGGGGCGCCTGGATGGCTCAGTGGGTTAAAGCCTCTGCCTTTGGCTCAGGACATGATCTCAGGGTCCTGGGATCGAGCCCCGCATAGGGCTCTCTGCTCAGCGGGGAGCCTGCCTCCCTCTCTCTCTCTCTCTCTCTCTCTGTCTGCCTCTCTGCCTGCTTGTGATCTCAAATACCCCAGAAAAGTGACACAAGATAACTTCAGACAGGACTGGCAAGATGTTGGCCACTGAGGCTGGGTGATGGGGACACAAGGGTTCATTCTCCCATCTACTTCTGTGCTGTTATTTCATTATGAAGTTTGTTTTAATCTAACAAAAACAAAAGGGCAATAACATGTAAAAGACACAGGAAGAACTCAGACTAAAGTTAGCATCTGCAGGACGTGAAAGCATTCTAGAATGTTTTTTAAACTAAGATGCCTTAATTTACATATGTCCTGATAAAGAGAGAAACAAAAGACTAAATCATACAGAATTTAAAATAAAAAAAGAGTAGAAAGAACAGAGAAGCAGGAATTTGGGGAAAATAGGTTTCAATATAAACTAACTGTACGATCTTAGCAAGCCACTTACCTCTTAAGTCTGTTTACCCATGTTAAAACACAGTTAACTCCCATCTTACAAGATTATGGAAAATTTAAATTAAGTAAGACTGAAAGTGCTCTTCTAATTTCCTTCACAAATTCAAAAACTATTTAGTAAATAGGTATCATGTAGCACATACATAAAATACAGGCTAGTTTTACTCTAAGTTATTAAAAATGGATTGAAATGAGTAATCAAATTCCAATTCAATCTAATTTAAACTTACCATAAGGGCTAAAAAAGTCACACGTTTTAAGAGAGGTTTCATAATTCGTAACAAGCTCCTGGATTATAGAAATCTGTTAAAGAAACATAGTTTTAAAATTTAAAAATATTTTATTAATGGTATTCATATTTACTGTGGAGTACATTAGATTTGGAAACAATGTAGGGGTTATTTCAGGACTACATATAAACTAAACTACTAGGATGTCTGTTCCCCCTGCTTCCTCACTGTGTGAGGGGAAAGCAAGAAAAACACAGAAAATATACTGTTCTCTTTATTAATAGTAAAACAGAATCTCATTAATTTGTCATCTCAATAAGTTGGTTTGAGTTTTTAAAGGACAAATTATCAATAATTACTACAAAACCTTTTCTTTGGCTAATAGTTTATCTACCTTTTGCTTCTCACTGTTAGAGTGGGTAGTTGTAAACAATTATATATTTGGATTTTCTAAAGCTACCCATAACAAAAAAGACAAATGAAATGATCCAAATGACACAGTGATTCAATGGAATAGGTTAAGTAAACTCCAAACACTCCCTTTACTTTCAGTGATCATTCTGATAAACAGATTTGCATCTCAATGTCCCCCTCAAGTAGGACTGAAATACCTGTAAGCCTCACTGGAGTGCTCTGCCCTGAAAGTGGCAAACAAAATGTGACATGAGTTAGAAGCCCAAGAGGAAAAAACAGCTCATATATATAATTGGTTTTAAATGCCTATTGATGTTAACTGTTCAGAATGAGTTGGAAAAAATAACTACCTTATTTGTGATATTCAAAAGGGTAAAGGTTTAGGAATCCTGGTTAAGTGGCTGTCTTGGGTCCTGATATCAGAGTCTCTGGATTAAGTCCCGTGTCCAGCTCCCGCACTGAGCAGAAGTCTGCTTCTCCCTCTGACCCTCTGCCCTCTTGAGCTCTGTCTCATTCACTCTTTCTCTCTCAAATAAATAAAATCTTTTTTTGTTAAAACAAAGAAAGACAGGCGCCTGGGTGGATCATGGTCCCAGGATCCTGGGATCAAGCCCCATGTTGGACTCCTTCTTCAGCGGAGACCCTGCTTCTCCCCTGCCTGTTGCTTCCTCTGCTTGTGTTTGCTCTCTTCCTCACTCTCTTGCTTGCTCTGTGTCAAAAAATAAATAAAATCTTTTAAAAGAATAAACATTTAAAAAATTAAAAAATAAAGAGTAGGGGTGCCTGGGTGGCTCCGTCGTTAAACGTCTGCCTTTTGCTCAGGGCCCTGCTCAGTGGGAAGTCTGCTTCTCCCTTTCCCACTCCCCCTGCTTGTATTCCCTCTCTCTCTTTTCTCTCAAATAAATAAAAATCTTAAAAAAAAAAAAAGGGGTAAAGATTTAAAAGTGAAGGAAATCCATTAAAACTTAACAGTATCTGACCAACATGGTATTATTTTAATTGTGATAATTTTTAAAGTTTTCTAGTTTTAAAACATGGGATGCCACTAATACTACCAGACAGAAGAACATAGCAGACAGGAAAAACAATAAGAAGCCAGTAACCGTTACAAGTGCTTTACATGTATTAAAATAATAAGTATACTGATAGTCAACCCCCTACATGGCACTGTTTTAGGTACTTTACTTGTATTAACTCACTTATCCTCAAAAGAACCCTATGAGGTGTGCACTATTACTAACTTGATCTTACAGGTAAAAGGAAAATAAAAATAAGCTGAAAGTGTACCATGGTGAAGCATGGAGTTGTTTAACCCAAGCAACAAGGCTTCAGAAAGTATTTTCTAACTACTTGGTGTATCAATGAGTGGATGAGACATGGCACATTTAGTACTAATGGACAATTCTCCTGGATTCACAGGGATACATTAAGACTAGAGACTAAGAGCAGGATAGGAAACTTTCCCTGATCAGGCTTAGTGCACAAAACACCAAATGGTTCCCATTAAAACAGCCAGAACATGGAAAATGGAAAATGATCTCTGTTCTGCAAATAATATGACCTTACTTATAAAACCCCTAATAATCTCTGGAGTACCTGGGTGGCTCAGTCAGTTAAGTGTCCAACTTTTGGTCTCTGCTCAGGTAAAAACCTCAGGGTCCTGGGATCAAGGCACAGAGTCCTGAGTGTGGAACCTGCTTAAGAGTCTCTCTCTCTGCCCCTCCCCTACCTCAAAAAAACCCAACCAAACAAAAAGACCCTAAGAATTCCAAAAACAACAAAACTATTAAAACCAAAAAAATGAATTCAGCAAAGTAAAAGGATACAAAGTCAACACACAAAAACTAGTTGTATTTCTATATGGAACAATGAACAACCTAAAAAAAAAAAAACCTACAAAAATGATTCAATTCACAATAGCATCAAAAAGAATAAAATACTTAAGAATTCAACCAAGGAAGTGAAAGACTTGTATAATGAAAACTACAAACTATGACTGAAAGAAGTCACAAATAAGTGGAAATGCATCACATGTTCATGGACTGGAACATTTACTATTACTAAAATGTCAATTCTTCTCAACTATACTTCAGTAAAAACATTTTCTAATGTTGGGGCTGCCTGAGTGGCTCAGTGGGTGAAGCCTCTGCCTTCAGCTCAGGTCATGATCTCAGGGTCCTGGGATCGAGTCCCGCATCGGGCTCTCTGCTAGGCAGGGAGCCTGCTTCTTCCTCTCTCTCTCTACTCGTGATCTCTTTCTGTCAAATGAATAAAATCTTTAAAAAAAATTTTTTTTCCTAATGTTAATACTACTCAAAGAGATGTAAAGATTCAATGTGATCACTATCAAAATTCCAATAAGGCTTCTTGTGTGTATGTGTTTTGTTTTGTTTTTTTCAGAAACAGAAAAGCACATCCTTAAATTCACATGGACCCTCAAGGGTCCAAAACAGCGAGAATAATTTGTAAAAGAACAAAACTAAAGGACTCACACCCCAGATCTCAAAACCTACTACAGTAAAAGTTACAGTACAGTAATCAAAACAGTGTGATAATGGCATAAAGACTGACATAGAGATTACTGGGGTATAACAAAGAGCCCAGAAATAAACCCTCACATATATGGTCAGATGATTTTTGACATAGGTGCCACTCAATGGGGAATGGACAGTTTTTTCCCAGATGGTGCTGGAAAAACTGGATAACCATATGCAACAGAAGGAAGCTGGACTCTCACATAATACCACATATAAAAATTAACTCAAAATGGATCAAGAACCTAAAGGAAGGACCTAAAACAATAACACTCTTAGAGAAAACACAGGACAGAAGCTTGATGACATTGGATACAATGATTTCTTAAGAGACAATACCAAAGGCATGTTACAAAAGAAATAAAAGACAAATTGGACTTAATGAAAATTTAAAATTTTGTGCATCAAAAGGCATTATACAGAGTAAAAAAGAAAAGAAACCCACAGAATGGGAGAAAATATGTGCAAATTAGATAAGGGACTAATATCCAGAATATACAGAGAACTCCTAAAACCCAGGAACGAAGAAAGACACAGCAGACTTCAAAAATGAGCAACTGTACTTGAATAGAATTTCTCAAAAGAAGAGGTAAGAATGGCCAATCAGCATGTGAAAAGATACCCCCCCACCACTAATCATCATGAAAATGCAAACCAAAACTAAAAGGAGATACCACTTCACACGAAGGAAAATGGCTACTATTAAAAATCAGAAAACAATTTTGATGGGAACACAAAATGGTACAGCCTCTCTGAAAAACAGTATGGTTAGTTCCTCAAAAAACTATAAACAGAATCACCAAATGATCCAGCAATTCCACTTCTGGGTGTATACCCAAAAGAAGTGAAAGCAGGGTCTTGAAGAGATATTTGTACACTTGCATTCACAGCAACACCAGTCACAGCAGCCAGAATGTGAAAGCAACCTAAATGTCCGCCGATGGATGAAGGAATCAACAGTACGTGGTCTATACACACAATGCAGTATTATTCAGCCTTAAGAGGGAAGGCAATACTGTAATATGCCGCAACACAGACGAGCCTGGAGCACATTGTGCCACATGAAATAAGCCAGTGACAAAAAGACAAATACCAGGATTCCACCTGTATGAGGTATTCAGGATACTCAAAATCATAGCAACAGAAGTATAATGATGGCTTCCAGGGGCTAAGAGAAGGGGAAAATGGAAAGTTACTGTTTAGTGAGTATATAGTTTTAGTTCTAGAAGATGAAGAGAGTTCTGGGGATGGATGTTGGGGATGGCTGCATAATAATGTGAATGTATTCAATATCAATGAACTGTGCACTTGAAATAATAAGGTAGTTAGCTTTATGGTACCTGTATTTTACCACAATAAAAAAAAAAACAAACCTGTGGTTCTTAGAGTGTGCTCCGCAGACTATCAGCATCATTCACGTGAGCATTAGCATTACCTGGTAATTTGTTAGAGATACAAATTTTGGCACCAGACCCCAGATTTACAGAACCACATTCCGGGCCCAGCAATCTCTTTTTATCAAGGCTTCCTGTTAATTCTGATACACACTAAAGATTGAAAACTGATATAAATGTTACCCCCAAATCTCTACCAACTATTGTTGTAAGACAAAATTAAAAGTAACAGACATTTTTAACCCACCATGACGAATCCCACCCCATCAATGTCACTTAGAATATCTCTAACTTTTCAAAGTTTCCAGGCTGAGAATTCAGTATTCAAGTTGTTTAATTTACGGAGGCAAATTTTCTTTTTTTTCATGAACTTACAATGCCATCTACTGGTAGTCACAAAAACTGCAGCTAGAGCTGAGTTTATGTAAAGGTGTATCTGAATTTCTAGGGTAAAAATTACTTGTTTCAATAATTTAAAATATACAATAAAATATATACTGATGCTACACATAATTCTTCATAAAGGAATATAAAAACTGCTGAATAAAACAGATCTCCAGCTTCAGGACTCACAATAAAATCTGAGAAAAAGAAAAGAATCAAGATAATGGAAAGTCCACATGAAATCTAAGTAAAAAGTATGAAGAACACCAGCAATCCTACTTCAATAGGCATACTTGTTTAATCTAAAAAATTTGTATTTTAATCACTAACTTAGTAATTAAGTAGACAATTATTTTTACAAATTTATCTTTAGACTAAGAATTTTATCCAGATATAAGGATGCATTTCATTTCAAGTTTACTTATCCTTTATATCTCAATGATAAAGTAAATTGAACTCCTTTTCTACAAAACTTAATATGTAACGGATATTTTTCTTGAAAATGTTTTGTCACTGCCATTTAAAATCAAGAAATCCAATCCACTTGAGTTTGTTATCTAAGATCACAATTAAACCTTAAAGCCTCAAAACAGACATCTTAAATTACAAGGCCAAAATTTTTTATGAGTGGAAAAATTTCAAAGTTCAATCACCTTCTCTTGATTTAAATATCTGATCAGGATTGAAGCAGCTTTATTTTTGCTAGCAAATACTGTGACTACTATAATTTCCTAAAATATGGCCCTTGACCTGCCTTTTTTATGTGTGTGTTAAAAGAATTATTAACCCTTAAAAAAATAAATAAATAAAAACGACTTACTAACCTTAAAGACAAAGTTCTGTAATGCCATATCCAATACACAGTTTTGCACAATACAGATTTTTTTATATACACATACAAATCATGTCTCTAAAATAGTTACTGCAACACAAAAGCTAGAGAAGTTTTTTGGATTTTACCCAAATTAAAAAACTAAGCACAATAGCTTATCAACAAGAACCAAAACTGCTAGATTAATTTCCAATAAATGTGTGATTGGTAGTAACAATTTTGGTTTCTCTAGCCCCAGAGAGAAGTTGTCCAAGAACCACAACGTTAAAATTAAGTAATTTCCTACAGAGATGAGGTGTGAGGATGGGGTGGTAAAAGAAAGACCAGCTCATCAATAAGCACTTTACAAATTTTATCATTTAATTAAAATGCATATCAACCTTCAAGTATTGTCTTTTCTCAACTTTAAGATCCAGAAACAGATTCAGATAAGTGCTTGAGCCAAGAGTGATGGAGTGAGCATTCCAAACCAGGCCTGATTCCAAAACAATGCTCTCTTCCCTAAACCAGTATTTCCCAAAGTGTGGTGCACATGGTAGAATACAAGATGATTACAATTAATTCAACAACTGTAATTTAAGTTTTATTTTTACTTTCTGTGTGTTATAAAAATATATTAGCACAAACCCATGGTTTTATGAAAAACAAAAAAGCAATCAAATTTAATGAAAAATATGAAGTAAATAAGTAACACTATCAGTGTTACCTTGATTTGGCAAAAATCATGAGGGACATTAATTGCATGTCAGCAGACATTATACTAAACTGTGATGTCTTCCTAGGTAGGAAAAGCACTTGCTTTTATTTTCCTCTCCCCAAATTTAAAATTCTTTTTAAACAAACAAAAACTCATTCATGCACATAATTGTAATTACCATTAACTGCTGATCGGAATGTCTCAAAAATATTAGCTGGGGAGTTCTCGGATACTGTTACCACTTGCAAATAATGCCTTTTGGAATTTTTGAAGATAGGGATTGCTGGGATGCCTGGGGGCTCAGTCAGTTAAGGGTCTTCCTTCAGCTCTTGTCATTATCCTAGGGTCTTGGGACCAAGTCCTGCATCTGGCTCCCTGCTCAGCACGGAGCCTGTTTCTCCCTCTCTCTCTGCCCCTCCCCACTGCTTGTGCTCTCGCTCTCTCTCTCTCTCTCTGACAAATAAGTAAATAAAATCTTAAGTAAAAAAAAAAAAAAAAAAGATAGGGATTGTTGACTCCCTTTTTTTCCTTTTAGTGAGAAATCTGTCATTCTCACAAAGACACATATATTCTCAATGTAGCTCTTCCAATACTTAGAGCATCTAAGGAAAAACTCCTTCATATTGCCCTGATACAAATCAAACTTGCTTTCCTTGGTAATTATGCCCCAAATCACCTTCTAAAAATCTTCCACTTTTCCAAAAGTAAATATGAAATAAAGTGTTTTAATTTAGAATTTTAGAATTTTACTGAACCGTAACTGTAAAAGCCATTATTATACGGATGACAGAATTCAATTATTTTTATAATGCTATCCAGCTTCATTTTTTTCTAATTTCTCTTCCCAGCTGAAGTTAGATAGACAATATAGATGTTAACTCAATTTTACACCTGCCTGAGTTACTTAAGAATAAAGAACCACAGATACCTTACAGATAATGCATTCCAGGATTAAAATCCAGTATACCAACCAATTACAGATATTTCCCAGCCAATTCACTACCTCTCATAAAAATCTTCCAGTGAAGTTCATGAAGATTCTCTTTTTTCACCGAACAAGAGGCCCAGTTTTCTCTCTGTGCCCACTGTGTACAGTTTCCTTACTAAATGAGTAAGGATCTTGGGATATTTTCATAGTATGGGCGGATTTAAGATGAAAGACGGGTCTTCTGGGAAAGAGCCTACCTTCCCTTCCTGTGTATGGATATGCCTATAGCTTTGGTTGAGAACTCTGATGCCTCATCCCGGCAGAGTCTCATCAAGTCCTCACTTTCCAAGCTGTTTGAAGTGACTCAGATTCAGCGCTTCTAGGCACTGATGTCCAGCTTCAGTGGAATCAAACAGACTTATCATAACCTATACAAACGTTAATGATGGTTCACGATCTTCTCTCAAGAGTCTGACATAGTGAATGGCTAGATAAGAAAATGAGAAAAAACTTCCCATTATAGGTAAAAAGGAGGTCCAAAATTAATTTGAACTTCCTCGTCGTTATTTTGGTTCCTTTAGGACTCTAAAAACACACAGAATTAGCCAGACTATTTAGCCTTGACAGTTGAACTAAAATTAAATAATAACTGATTACATTAATTAACTTTTCTCTAAAAATAAAGATTTTTACTGTTAGAGAAAATCCATTTTTTTTTTCAGTCATTAAATCAGCTAGATAAAAGACAAACGTATAGAACACTAAGACATGTTAGGAAAAAGACAATGGAAAAAGGCAAGCAAAATAAACTTAAAACAAGCAGAAGTAAGGACATAAAAAAAATGAGAGTGAAAATTAACAAAGTAGAAAAGGGTCAACAAACCCAACTTGGCCCTCTGAAAAGATCAACAAAATTGGCAAATCTTTAGCAGACTGACCAAAAAAAAAAAAGAGAGATTCAAGTTATTAAAACTGAAAACGAAAGAGGGGACATTACTACCAACATAATAGAAATAAAATGATGATAAAAGAATAGGAGGAACAACTAACTGTATGCCAATACTGGATAACTGAGAGGAAAATGACAAATTTCTAGAAACATAAATTTCAGAAACCAAGTCAGGAAGAAGTAGAAAATATGACTAAACCAATAACAAGTAAAGAATTCTAAGAAGTAATCAAAAACTACCCAAAAAGGAGAGTCCAGGCCCAGATGACTTCACTGGTAAATTCTGCCAAATATTTAATAATACTACCAATTTTCACAAACTTTTCAAAAAGAAGAAGAAAAGAGAACACTTCCCAAATCATTATAAGGCCTTTATTTCCCTGATATCAAAAATAGACAAAAACCTCACAAGAAAACTACAGATCAGCACCCCTATGGAATAGGTTAAAAAAAAAAAAAAATCCTCAACAAAATACTAGCCAATTGAACCCAGCAATATATATAAAAAGAATTACAGACCAAGAGCAAGTGGGTTTTATCCCAGCAATGCAAGAGGCATCAAAAGAATCTTGAAAAAGAGCAAACTAGAAAGGTTCATACTTCAGTTCTTAATTTCAACTTATCCCAAAGCTATTGCAATCAAGATAGTGTGGTACTAACACAAGGACACACAAATAGATTAGTGGAATAAAATTGAGAGTCCAGGGATGAACACTCATTATAATCCATTTATTTTCAACAAAACCACCAAGACCTTTCAATGGAGAAAGAAGAATCTTTGCAACAAATGGTGCTGGGAAACTGAACAGTAATCTGCAAAAGTAGGACTGCCTCACACCATAAATAAAAATGAACTCAATGGACCAAAGATCTCAACGAATGAACTAAAAATGTAAAACTCCCAGTAAATATGTATAAATCTTCATGACCCTAGATTTGAAATGCTTTCTTAGTTATGACACAAAAGCACAAGCAACAAAAGGGAAAAAAGATAAACTGGACTTCATAAAAATTAAAAGTTTTATCATCAAAGGATATTTTCAAGAAAGTGAAAAGACAACCCACAGAATGATAGAAGATATTTCCAAATCATTTATCTGATAAGGGACAACTTAATAAAAAGACAACTAACCCAAAGGGTCTGAATGGACATGTCTCCAAAGATGATTTACCAATGGCCCACAAGCGCACAAAAAGCTATTCAACATTATTGGTCATCAGGGAAATGCTAACCAAACCACGAGAGCAACTTTACACTCACTAGGATGGCTATAATCAAATGCCAAGTAATAACAAGAGGATTATTGGTGAGGATATGTGGAAATCAGAATCCTTATATATTCTGATTGTGGGAATGTAAAATGGTACAGTTACTTTGGAAAACAATCTGGCAGTCTTTTTAAAGTGTAAACACAGAGTTATCATTTGAACTAGCAATTCCATTCCTGGGTATATATACCCAAGAGAAAAATGAAAATGTACACATAGGGGCACCTGGGTGGCTCAGTCAGTTAAGCACCTGACTTCAGCTGAGATCATGATCTCAGGGTTCTGGGATTGAGTCCCGTATTGGGCTCTGCTCAGCAGCGAATCTCCTTGTCCCTCTCCCTCTGCCCGCCGCAACCTCCTACTCAAGTGTGCTCTCTCTCTCTCTCAAATAAATAAAATCTTTTAAAAAAAAAAAAGTACACATAAAAATTAGCACACAAATATAAATATGCACAGCAGCATTAGTCATAATAACTAAAAGGGAGAAACAACAAAAGTGCCCATCAACTGCTACAGTGTGGTATAACCATACAATGGGATAGTGCTTGGTGACAAAAGAGAATGAAGTAATCATTCACACTACCACATGGATGAAAATATCATGCTAAGTAAAAAAAAACTAGAGAATGAAATGTCACATATTTTATTATTTCATTACAACAAAAATATTGGGGAGGGGGAACTACTGGTATCTAGTCGGTAGAGGCCAAGGACACTGTCTATTGTCCTATAATGCTAGGGACAGTCCCTATAACAAATTATCTAACCCAACAGGTCAATATGGAATTCTTTGCTGTGGGGAGCTGTCCTGAGTATGTAGAATGTTTAGCATCATCCCTGGCCTCTACCGTTTGGTATCAGTAGCATGCTCCCACAGTGGTGATAATCAAAAATGTCTCAAGATGTTGCAAAATGTCAAAATCCCCTCCCTTGCTGCAACTTGAGAAATAGTGTCCTAGAGGAAGAGGACCTTCCAAACTGTTTCTAAAACAACAGATGAACTTCCATAATACAAAGATCAACAAACCTAGATATATTACATTTTTAACCATTTTATGTTAAAAAACAAACAAACTATATCCATGGAAAAGCAAACACAAGGGAATACATTCAGGAGTATCTAATGCTGGTGAGGGAACAGTGAACCTTTCACATACATACACTGCTAGTATTGATACAAACTGGTGTCTACAACCTCATAGAAACCAAAGTACCTGTGATTACTGAGAATCACAAAATGTATATACCTTTTACCCGTTAATTTATCCTAAGAATTTGTAAGACGTGAATAATCCCGAGTAAAGGTATGTGATCAAAGATATTTATAATGTTTTTTTAAACAGTGACAGTTTGGAAAACCAAAGTTCAATGGAGGTATGACCGATAAAAGAGCAGGCAGTCATCAAAAAGGAAGGTAAGGAAGACTATAAAATAACACATAAAATACTTAAGAACATGCAAGGGAAGAAAGGGAAAAACAAAACTTTATGGCTAAAATTATTACAGTTACATACAGACACCACAAATAAATTCATAGGGGAAAAAAACCTTGACAGGAATTGTCCAAAAAATGCTCTCCATGCTTCTAAATTGCATATTCACAATTTAAAATGCTGCAGACATTTTTAAAATACTTTTTTACAGTTGTACTATATCCTGGTCTAACTTCAAAATATTATTTTATTTTCATTTTCCCTAATATGAATCATTCTTTAAGACTCAGAAGTTTATTAAACTATAACTGTTCATCAGCCTTAACCTCTTCTAAATACTTCCTTCAGAGTTAAAATGCAGTGTTTAGGGGCGCCTGGGTGGCTCAGTGGGTTAAAGCCTCTGCCTTCAGCTCAGGTCATGATCCCAGAGTCCTGGGATTGAGCCCTGCATCGGGCTCTGCTCAGCGGGGAGCCTGCTTCTCCCTCTCTCTCTCTCTGCCTGCCTCTCTGCCTACTTGTGATCTCTGCCTGTCAAATAAATAAATAAAATCTTAAAAAAAAAAAAAATGCAGTGTTTAGCTACAAGACTTATTACTGGTTAGAAGTCAATTTTAAAACACCCTTATTAGGAGAAGTCACAAATATATGTGGCCGTAATTATCTGAAAAGTACTCCCCATGCCTGTACGTTTTTTTCTTACAATACTAAGTTCTGATAACCTGAACTCAATTTTCTGTGGTTTAATTCAGTTCTCAAAAGCACTTGATAAACATTCCTATTCCATGCTTAAAGATAACACTAAAGAGATGTCAAAGGTTCCTATATAAATTAATATATTCTCAGTTCCTTCTTTAAAAATGTAATTTGCATGCTGTATAAAATACCAACAAATGTTTTACATCTTTAGGATGGTCAATTGGGGTCAATACGGTGGCTGGGGGGCTATTTTAAAAAAAGAAAAGTCTGGGGCACCTGGGTGGTTCAGTCATTAAAGCATCTGCCTTGGGGTCGTGATCCTGGGGTCCTGGGATTGAGCCCCACATCTGGCTCCCTGCTCAGTGAGGAGTTTGCTCCTCCCTCTCCTACTCTCGCTCCCGCTCCCACTCCCCCTGCTTCTGTGCTCTCTGTCAAACAGATAAACAAAATCTTTCAAAAAAAAAAAAAAAAAGAAGAGGAAGAAGAAAAACCTGTGCCCCTTGTGAAAACTGAGAGAGCCCATGAAGGCTCACTGGCTTATGAGGAGCAAATCCTTTAAAGACCACTGTATTCAGCAGATGCCACAAGATATTATTACAAAAGCAGTACCAGTGTCTCAGGCTTGTCGAAAGTTTGCTCCTCACATGACACCACTTCATTTTTACCAAAGACAAACACTGGTACCTTCAGTTCCCCAGAAAAAGGCAGAAAGTGAAAGCAGTGCTCAGCATTTGTTTTGCAGTAAGCCCTTACAGAGGCATCTCTCACTCTGAGCATTGAGGGACACCACCAAGCTCAGTCCCCCAGGAAGGACATTCAGCATCAAGTCACCCTAGATGTGAACTTTGTCCGTGAGAATCTGTGCTTTGTCTCAATTTGGTTTGTGTATCTGTCAGTAAGATGTGTCCTAAGGCATCAGAAAAGCCAAGAGAGGTAATTTTGGGGCCTGGGGATTTCAAAAAATTTTCAAATATAAATTAGTGTTCAAGAGATTTTCCATATAAATTAATGCTAACTGCTCTTAAACTTTATACCACTTTAGCAAGAGAAATTTCACAGGAAGGCTCTACTTTCAGGTTGCGGGAACCTGTATTTGAACTCACACATGTAAGTTCTTTATTATTTTGACGTCTCGTCTCACCTTTTTTCTCTCACCACTGCCCAAAAGAGTAAGGCAGGAATTTTGGCAAACGTTATTTTAAATAACCTACAGAAATTATTGGTAGGCACTGTTCCATGTTTTCCCATGAATCAAACACTATTTATCAAAAAGTGACAGCAGCACCACTAAAATCAAATAAAGGATACTACAGACATTAAGGAACCATTAACTTTTTAAAAAATGTAAATGACACCTTTTACTTATGGAGCATTAGATATTACCAGTTGTTCCATTTTATTTATGAAAACTGCTTCCCCAGAAAAGAAAGTATCTTCGGTTATACTACCTATCATTGACCTTGTTTTCCATATATTAGATTCACAACTACTGCTAGTTTACAAATTATGGGTCAAAACTAAACTCATAAGTGATAGATTTCACTATAAATATTTTACCACGTCTAATAAAATCTTTTCTTTATCCTCTAGTAACTTTCAGGAATTCTGACTACAGAAAAGAACACAAGACTTTACACCTTAAGAAAGAAAAAGCAATGTCCAGAAACAGAAATATAACTTGTTTTCTATTCATTTTTAATTTTCCAAATACCTAATTGAAGACCAAGTGCCTGTTTTCTAATTTTAAAGGTAGACAAATACTATTCTTTCAATTCAAGAAAGAGCCAAAACTATTCTTTCTTATTAAAATGTTGCCTACTAGTTAAAAGTAATAATACTCTGTAGACCAAATGGGATTTTACTGCTGCACTAACTTGACTGTTCATGCTCTAATGTTAAAAGCATGCATAATGCATAACAAACTTTTAAAAAATCTATAAACTATGAAATAATAAACATGAAATACTTATATACAGACTTCTGGTGTCAATATCAAATTTAAAATTCTACGAGAAAAGTACACCCATTCAAAACAACCTTTATAATCTTAGTGCTTTTATAAAGCCTTTATTCTGTAAGTTTCACAGGCTGACGGTACCTTTGATAGTATCTATCCTACATACATAAAATTTCAGTTCATCTGTTATTAAACTAAGGTGAATACTAGAATAAAGAAAATTATTAAATCATAGCATATTATTTACATGGAAATCTTTCTATAATAAGTTAGTAAAAAGATTATAGCAAAACTGAATAAAGACCAAATTTTACCTTTTCTGTATTGTAATATAAAGATTTCAAAGTAGTAAACAAGGGTGGACAGCCTTTACTGAAGTTAACCCTCAGGAACTTATCCATTAGTTCTCTAAATTTTTCACCTAGAAACAAAAGTGTACTTTGTTATACTTCAATTGACGCAAACAGTTCTCAAAATGATTTTACAAATTAAAATATAGCTCCCTCAAAAACAATGACCCCCATCCTATTTTTAAACCCAAAAGTCTGTCAGCATTGTTGCTTGACTCTTAACCACCAAAAAAGGATAACACTAAGTTATCTTAGTTGGCAACTATACTTTTCCCTAGATCCTGTTTGAAATATCTTCAAAGAACACTTCAAAAGGTAAGTAAAGAAAATCATTATGGAGCTTTAAGTAGAGTGAAAAAAGTTTCTTACTAACCATCCTGAATACGGTTCCTATAGCAAGTCTCTTTCCTAATCTGACTAACCAGCAGACTCGGTCCTCATCTGCAGATATCTCAGAAAGTACTCTGCAGACTATAAAAAGATCCTACTGTAACCAGCCATATTCAATTAGCAGCCAAACTATCTTTTTAAACACTAAAGCAGAATTTGAGTATGTTTTCCAAATGAACAAGTGCTTTACTTCAACATTCATTCCACAATCATATTTCAAGGACCCACCATGTGCCAGGCACTATTCTAGGTATTAGGGATATAGCTGTGATTAAAACAATTAAAAAAAAAAAAATTCTGCTCTCATGGAACTTAACATTCGAGTGGGCAAGATGGATAATAAGCAAAATAAACTTTTGTTAGACATTAGACTGAGCCCCAGAGCATTTTATCATTAGAATTAAATACCCTATTTGCAACATCAAGTAAATAATTCTATTATAGTTAGACCCTAAAAAAAAAAAACTCATCATCACTTTTTAGAAGCAGAAAAAATTAGAAAAATTTTCATTTTAAATACAACACAAGGGGTGCCTGGGTGGCTCAATGGGTTAAGTCTCTGCCTTCAGCTCAGGTCAAGATCTCATGGTCGTGGGATTGAGCCCCATACTGGGCTCTCTGCTCAGCAGGGAGCCTGCTTCCCCCTCTCTCTCTGCCTGCCTCTCTGCCTATTTGTGATCTCTCTCTCTGTCAAATAAATAAATAAAATCTTTAAAAAAAATACAACACAAAGTCTTTAACTCACTTAAAGCTTTAACTTTTTTTTTTAAAAAGATTTTATTTATTTATTTGACAGAGGGAGATCACAAGTAGACAGAGAGGCAGGCAGACAGAGAGAAAGGGAAGCAGGCCCTCTGCCGAGCAGAGAGCCCGATGCGGGACTCGATCCCAGGACCCCAAGATCATGACCTGAGCCAAAGGCAGCGGCTTAACCCACTGAGCCACCCAGGCGCCCAAAGCTTTAACTTTTTTGACTGGAACAGTTAATATACAGGGACATGGATTTGCTCACTCATTTAAAAAAAAAAGAAAAAAAGATATACATGTCATAAATGGCTTAACCTTAAGTAAAACTACTGAAACTACCTCTATGGTTTCATTATGAATCAACACTCGACCAAAAAAATGTCAACAACCCAAAGTGTTTATTTGTTATGACTGACTATATTGAACAAAATATGCATACTCAATATAATTATATGTCACAAAAATTTGAAAGAGATATTTAAATTTTATTGAGGAAAAGGAACATTTATCAAATATAAAAACATGTTTGACATTTGTTAACTCAAGTCACTATACAGACTGTTTTCATTTTCAGATCATCTCTAATCTTTTTTATTAGATCATATACAAAGTATAAGTGTTTTGAAAATCAGATTACCAAAACAACACAAAATTTCACTCTGGGTTAAAGACACATCATTACTTCTTTAAAACTCAAAAGTAGTTTCGGAGATCAAGTCTTTCCAGCACTTTCTTTGATATAAGGTAAAAGTTAACAATATTGTGGTGGACAGTAAGATGCAGGTACTTAGAGAAATGTGCATTCTTCCACCTCCTTTGTGTGTGACCTTGAGCAAATAACCTGTCCACTGAAGTCCTCACTTTCCCCACTGCAGGTGAAGGCAACAATGCCAGCAGGCTCAAGAGTGCTCCCAGATGGCTCCAACCAGGTAAATATATAGCAGTAAACAGAGTATACAGCATACAGCAACCACTCAATAAATGCTGTCTACCATTATAGGCCTTGATATCCGACAGCTACTATATTTCTGTAGTTAATAATCTTTTCCAGGGGAGCCTGGGTGGCTCAGGAGGTTTAGTATCTGCCTTCAGCTCTGGTCATGATCTCGGAATTGAGCTCTCTGCTCAATGGGAAGTCTGCTTCTCCCTCTGCTCCTCCCCTCTGCTCGTGCTTGCTCTCTCACTCTCTCTCAAATAAATAAATTAAATTAAATCTTAAAAAAAAAAAAAGAGGTCTTCTTCAAATTTGCTGACATCCACTGAGAAAAAAAAAGCATTTTATCTTCATGTCAGAGGCTATTCTCAACTCCTCTTCTTGGTTAACTTTCTCAGTCAATTCAGACCACCCTGGCAGATTGGAGTTAAAAGAACATATACTCAACTCTTGATTATCCATAATATCGAAAGCCTCATCTCCCATTAAACTGTTATTTAGACTGAGCAGCTATGAGAAGGAAGGAGGGAGCTCTTTCTGTGTGAATTTAAGCACAGATATAGAAGAGAAAATCAAGTGCACAGCTATCTATGCTATTACTACTTTTGTACAGAAGAGGGAGAAAGAAGGAAAGCTATACACGAACCCCTACCTAGTACAGTTGTGCTTCTATATGCACAATATATTTACGCAAGAATACACTACCTACTGTTAACAATGGGAGCCTCTAGAGAAGTAAACTTGGTAGGTAGGGGATAAACAGGAAAAAAACTTTGCACTTAAAAACCTTTATATAGGGGCACGTGTGTGGTTCAGTGGGTTAAGCCTCTGCCTTTGGCTCAGGTCATGATCCCAGGGTCCCATGATATAGCCCCGCGTTGGGCTCTCTGCTCAGCAGGAACCCTGCTTCCTCTTCTCCCTCTGCCTGCCTCTCTGCCTACTTGTGATCTCTGTCTGTCAAATAAATAAAAATCTTAAAAAAAAAAAAAACTTTTTATAATCTTTTATCTGAAACTATAATAATGCTCCTCAAATGCTACTCAAATGCTCCATCAAATGCTCTATTCCAAAATTAGTTACCATTATCCATCTCCTAAGCACTTTCTTTACGCATAAAAAAAACCCTTCCACAAAAACAATCTATCTCTCTTCTTCCTAGTTATTTAAAAATAATTTTTAGTAACTCCCAACCCCACCAGACTTTCCTTTAGGGGGAAAAAAAAGACCATCACTAATTAGTGCCTGTTAGCATTACAGCTTACCAAACAGGTCATCTGTCTACACAGATGCTATGCTAATTCTTCTCTGGATGATAAGTGTGGATTCAAGTAAAAACTGCTGTCTCAAAATCCAATGCTGAAATAATTAGCACAATCAGCAAGATAAGACTAGCTGATTCACTGGGAATTTATTCTAAATAACGGAGAATGCTCTCACGATAAAAAAGAAATGATAATTATGTGACCTAGTGGAGATGTAAGCTAACATACTATCATACCACAATGATAATATTATAATGTATCAAATCAACAGTTGAACACCTTAAATTTATATAATATTATGTGTAATTACACCTCAATAATAAATAACCCAATAAAGAAGAATGGAGCAAAATTTGATGAGAACTTTGTATTTAATAGTCTGGAATCATCTCCTTCCCTCTCACCTGTATAACAGAATAGAAAATGATGAATTAAAACTACTTCTTTGGAAAAGTAGCTACATTCCTGCATTATTTTCACAGTGCTTAATATTTTAGGCTGTTGGAAAATCTACCTAGGACTTCTGTGTTCGCTACTCGATAGTTCTAAGCCCCCCTTTTTTTTTTTAGATTTTATTTATTGGACAGAGAGAGTGAGAGACACAAGCAGGCAGAGCAGCAGAGGAAGAGGGAGAAGCAGGCTCCTCACTGAGCAGGGAGCCTGATTGGGGGCTCAATCCCAGGACCCTGGAATCATGACCTGAGCCAAAGGCAGTTGCTTAACTGAACCACCCAGGCGTCCCAGTTTTAAGCCTTTTTACCTCAAAACTGAAAACTCTTTTCAAAACTTTCACCTTACATTCTCAAGTTCCATGATGTTTCTTAAACAAAAATCTTACTGCTTTTGATAATGTCAAATACCCTTCTTATTATACATAAAAATATTTCTAGACAGGCAGAACACCACGAAGGATTCAATTTCTGCCCAGGTACAATGAGGTATCTGTAGGATTTTATTTATGCTCACTGGAGCTTTGTAAATCCATACGTGTTAGAACCTCACAGTGACGTTGACTTTTAAGCCCATGCCCTAAGACCCTTCAACTGAGTCCCATCTTGTATAAAGACTCCTTTAGCATTTCAAAGACAGAATCCCAGAGAGTCCAGGATATGGCCACAAAAACCTAAATCACACTTTACAATCCACAGTTGGTTCCAAGCTGCCTTTCAGTAAAACTGTATTCCGTATCATGCACTATGAGCTTTTGGCAAACTTTATGAACTGTGAAAAGAACTGAGGAACTGTAAAGTTGAAGCCCCATGTTCCATAAAGGAAAAACAGGCCTAAGATATCTTGTTAGCAATCATCTTAGAGAGGCACCTGGATGGCTCAGTGGGTTAAGCCTCTGCCTTCGGCTCAGGTCATGATCTCGGAACCTGGGATAGAGGCCTGCATCGAGCCCCGCATCGAGCCCCGCATCAGGCTCTCTACTCAGCAAGGAGCTTGCTTCCCCTTTCTGCCTGCCTCTCTGCCTACTTGTGATCTCTTTTTCTCTGTCAAATGGATTAATAAAATCTTTAAAAATAATAATAATAATCTTAAAGTTAAGTGAGTCTTCTTTCTTTTCTAAGAGGCCAATGAATGCATTTCAAAGTTCCAAACTAAAAGAATATCCCCACTCACAATGTGACATAAGACACACATTGAGACTTACTAAAAAAAAGAAGCCAGACACCAAAGGCCACATATGGTATGATTCCACTTATATGAAATGTCCCAAAGAGGCAAATGCAGGCAAAGGAAGTAGATTAGTGGCTGCCTGGTACTAGGAGGTCAGGGAGTAACCACTAGGAGTATGAGGTTTCTTTTGGGAATGGTGAAAATTTTCTGAAACCAGATAGTGATAATGGTTGCACAATTCCATGAATACACTAAAACACTGAGCTGCATACTTTAAAAAGTGAATTTTATGGTATGCGAATTATATTTCAAATGCTGTTAGTTAAAAAAAGACATATAGAAACATGGGGCCAAGCATCTTCAACAAAACACTTTTACTATGGGAATGCTCCTCCTCGCATCTCAGAAATTCACAATGCATGTATGAAAGTTCTAACAAGTCCCACAGAAACCTGATTGCTGGGTTCAACCCAGCTTCCCCAACTCACCTGCCTAAAGAATATCTCAGCAAGTAAGTCACCCTCCCCACTGAGCCTGATACTGCCCACTTGAGCTTAATGTTCCCTGAAAAACATCAGGGAAATCTGCTTTCAATATTTCATAAAGCCACAACAAAAATGGGAGCATCAGAAGACTACTACTTATCATCTGAGATGTACTAGTGGAAAATAAACTGTTTACAATGAACTCGTACCGACTGTCTAATAAAATACACTTCTAACAGGTACTTGATATATTTTTAAAGTCAGTCAACTAAAAAACTTTTTAATTTCCATGTATCTTTTGATAAAGAAAATTATAACCCAATTATTTAAACAAATATTTCCACTATAAATGAAAACTCATTAGAAAATAAACCACCTCCTCACCCCATGCCTGGAATAGATTTTTTTTTAATTTTTTAATTTATTATTTTTTTATAAACATATAATGTATTTTTATCCCCAGGGGTACAGGTCTGTGAATTGCCAGGTTTACACACTTCACAGCACTCACCACAGCACATACCCTCTCCAATGTCCATAACCCCACCACCCTCTCCCTACCCCCTTACCCCCAGCAACCCTCAGTTTGTTTTGTGAGGTTAAGAGTCACTTATAGTTGGTCTCCCTCCCGGTCTTTTCATTTATTAAAGTTGTTTAGTTTTCCAAGGTCTGACTTATGTCAAAAGACATGTGAGAAGTCCCAATAAATAGTGATCTATAGCATTTTCAAGTAAAAATAGAGACAACTCTAAGAAAAAGGCACAATTTTCTATAAAATCATCAACAAAGATATTAATTATCCGAAGAACTAATACACTTTTACCTCCTCTACAGCCCCGAAGTGAAGGAGTTCAACTGCATGCAGGACTTGGATCAAGGTCGTGAACATACTGCTGTTCGATAAATGCAAGTCACAATATATACCACAGTGCTCTGATTTACACAAGTACAAAAGTGGGGGGTATCTGTTTTCTAGAGATACAAAATACACAGAGCTCTCTAAAAACAAAAGCGTGACACAGGCAAATTTCAGGAAAGTGGACAACTTTGAGGAGAGAGGGCCTTCACAGCGAATGGCGATGTTCTTCAACACTGTGGTGGGCACAAAGGGCTCACCACGCCTTCTCTGAATATATGCTCAAAAAGAAAACCTAAAACTTCAAAACTTCTACCACTTAAATCACAATACCTCACATAAAATTTGTTATCAATTCTAGAGAACTTAATTTATCTTCTAAATCTGGTGTTTAATATTTAAAGTCACATAAGAAAAATAATCTTATACAGATAACTTCTGATACTTGAAAGCAACATACAGCTATATGCTACACACACTTATTACCACATGAATAAGTTTGTAACTGATCAGTCCCACTCCCAAGACATGTGTATATGTAAAGTAAACTCTGTACCAGAAACAAATTTTTTTTAATGTGAATGATGTTGAATAACAGATAATTATTAGTGTTACAAAAGATATCCTAATATTACCTGGGGCAAGATTCAAAGGTAATCTTCTAGGTGAAATTGCTCTGGGGTGCTGCTTACTAATTTCTTCATAAATTTGAAGCCTCTCTTCTAAAGTGCCTATTATCAGTAAATACGTGTGAGATTCAAAGCATCAGAACTTTTATCTATGATAAAATGCTAATAAACTTTAAAAACTGTAATAAAGAAAGACTGCATTGTTAATATTAAAAAACTCTGGTGGTGAAATAATAGGATCAGCAAAACACATTTTAAACCCAATCTCCAGAGAAATCCAAAACTTCATCACAACAGATTCTACATCCAACTCAAATCAGACGCATACAAGACACACAGACTCAAGGTACACAGCACTTCTCTTATATTCCTTAGCACACAACCCGTGAAAAACAAAGTGCTCCTTTCTAACTTTTCTCACACAAATTCTCTAATTCAGTGAGGCCTACACACACGCCAAAAAAGGCTGTAAATGCTTACTGGTTAGGCTTTAACATATGTGCTGCCAAAGCAAGCACTACTGATTAAGTTTTAAAAAGCAACCGTTTCAGTATCATGAGTGTAAATGTTTTATAGTTTAAAAGATGAACTAAATTTTTAAGGTAGTTTTGACATTTAAAATCTTCAATGAAAATCCATTAAAAAGAACCCTATTAGTATAGACTGTTTAAAGTGGCAATTATTTCTCCCTGTAAATACAATGATATAAAAAATAGTTCTAACATTAAGTGGTCTTCCCTCCCACAACAAACCTAATTTTATAGTACTCAATATAAACTACATGTTACTCTGCAGCAACAATCTGCAAAGTAGGATCTGGGTCTACTTTGTTATTCGAAAATAATATCCTGCATAATTTTCAAAGACAGATTTTTTTTTCATATAAGGAAAATTTACAGGAGAATTTAAAGAAAAAGCAAACAAACCTGATTTTAAACTGTAAGGTTTTGAATTGATTTTCATTCAGAAAACAGAAATATTATTTTAAGAAGAACCCCTGGTACTGGCGATCAAGGTATCTCTGTACTAAATGTAGTGTTCACTATCAAGATTATAAATACGATACTTTAAAAAGTAATGTTTGATTTTGTTTAGACTCTTTCCTTCCCCCATTAGTATGTTTTGGAGCTCCAATGTGCTGGGATTCAAAACCTGGGATATAAGAAAGATAATTTCCATATTCTGTTAACAACTTGGAGACTTCAAGAAATATCAAGAATCCTTATACTAAAATTTACATGAAGTCTATTTGCTGCATTATTTTTAAAAAGCAGGTCTCATATTTATGCCTAAAGAGTATTAAAAAATTTTTCTCCACTATCCCAGATATAATACGTCTTATAACTGTAGTAAAATTAAGACAAAACCAAACCATTTCAATGCCCTACTTGAAGTCACAAGTTGGAGCTCCAGAACTTACCATGGGGGAGAGAAGGTCCCAAGGAGGAACCTAAAAAGATAAAGTAATGTAATTAGTTTTGTAATCAATATATTTGAGAGTAAGCGTGGATATTGACATGGAACATATATTCATTATACTAAACATTTAAATATCTCTAATATTAACTACATGTCAGTAACTGATAAAGAAAAACATCAGTTATCTCACCTTTCCAACCTTCAAATATATTATGACTTTTGTCCTGATTTTTAAAGACACAAATTAATGATCTAATTAATATTTTAATTTTCATCCTTTTTGTAAAAACAATTTAAGGAAGAAAATTAATTATTCATGATATTAAATTTTAAACACATAGAAAACCTGGATTAATTTGTAACAGTGATTAGGGTAAAATAAATTTTCTATAAATGATTATGAATAGCTACCTATTTTTACCATATTTTTTAACCCCCTTGAGCCATATTTTCATAATTATTTCAGCCATGTATTTATCCATGAGTAAATCTACTAGGCGTATTAACTGCTCTTAACATTTAATTATGAGAATATTAAGGAAGATTTGGAAAAATACTATAGATTTCTAAAAAGGATAGGTCACCTAATTTGAAAAGAAAATATGTAAAATTTTGCTCTACACAAATTAAGCTAGTTTGAAATTAAGAAAATAATTTTCATATCGATGCTGTACAGTATGTACCCTCAGCAAAATTTCTTTGGCCTAATCCTCACACTTAGAGGCTGAGGGTAACAAACCTCTAATTCTTTAAAAAATATTAAACTTCCCAGAAAGGGAATGCTTGTTTTCTTCCCCGGCTTTCTGGTTAGTCTAAATTGGTAACATTTTAATAGGTTAAGGAACTTAAAATTATCTGTGAGCATTTATCACTTACATATAAATAAACATCTAAATTCCTCTTCACTGCCATGTTTAACCTATAATTTTCCTAAATGGAAAAATAAATGCTAAGGCTAAAAATATTTGTCTTCAAATATTATTACAACTGCACATTTACTTCAAACACTAGTTAAGATTACATAGAGGAGAAAAATCATTACATACTAAGTTGCAGAGCTTTTTCCAAGCCTTCATAATAACACCAATTTTCTGCATTCCGATCAATCAAGTTTTTGAATACTTCACTGGCTTCTTTTAATCTTCCCAATTTCAACAGCATTTCCCCTAAAATTAAGTTTAAATTCACATTCATTTTACTTAAACATTAAATACCCTTCTGATCTCATAAACTTCACTAAGCATTATTAGCATAATAGATGTTTATGAAAAACAGAACCGCACACGCTTCCCTTTGGGGCATGCTGCAGTTTATCCAACTCAACACAGATTAATTCACAGCTTGACTTCAGAAATGAACCTTCATTCTATATAACATTCTATTATACTAACATTCATTTCTGGCTCCCCTCTACATCCCAAAAATACACACAGGATATTTAAATTCTTAGTCAAAATATTTGTATTGTGCACATTTTTATATATCCTTTAAGATAATTAAAGACTCCCTCTATAGACTGGTAAATAATTCTAATGAAACATCCCTACATTCCTACTGCTAGATTTGAATGTACTCTACCTGATCAAATCATTTATTAAACAATTCTCCATTCAGTTCTCTTAGCTCCCTTTCAATGTCACTAAAATTGGAGATTAACTCACTTAAAACACTAAGTACCACTTCACAGCAAGAAACCACATAAACCAGGTTCACATGTGGGTCGCCCCTAAGGTTCAAATCCTTTTACTAAACCACACTAATTGAAAGTAGGCATGGGAGGGGCTTTGAGGGGCTCAGTTGGTTGAGTGGCTGACCTGACTCCCCACAGGGAATTTGCTGAAGATTCTCTCTCTCTCCCTCTCCCACTGCCCCTCACCCTGCTAATGCATGCACACGCACGTTCTCCCACTCTCTCTCTCAAATAAACAAATAAATCATTAAAAAAAAAAAAGCAGGTATGAGAAATGAGTATCTAAACTAATCAGATATAAAGTAAAGCACATTTAACCCAAGATAAAAGAGAGATTCTCAAAAAAGGATATATCTCAACTTCTATTGCTAAGACTTCCCCTTCCCCCATCTATCTCAATGATATGTCCTTCAGATGTTTTATTTCAGGTTTCATCATCTTGGAGGAGACAATATGTTGAAGTAGTTATTATGTACTATTATTTCACTATTTACATATATATATTACTCAAGCTCTAGAGGAAGACTAATCAAATGCAATTTCCAGTTTTACCACTTTCTCACACAAAATTCCTATGTCCACTTACCTATAAAATATCAACTACCTCAGTTTGCTTTGTGATAAATGAATTAATTGAAAGGGTTTAGCACAGTGCTTGGTAAAAATGAATATACATGAATGTTTGCTATTTAAAAACTATAAACATGCCACTCCTCCAAAACTAATTGCTGGTTAGTCCCATTTTTACCCTGCTTACCCTAGGTAAATAGACAAAAACATATTTTTCAATTCTGCTTCCACCACAGGCAAAAGTTATTACTAGAGGAATACAGAATAAGTAAGCACAACTGCATATACATAAGTTAGTGAAAATCTCTAAAAACATTTTTTAAGTTTATAAAAAGATCTTAATAAGCTAAGGACTACAAAAGACATAAATCTGTAAATACCAAAGGTCTCTGAGCCTGACAGTTCACTGAAAAAATAAAAATACTGTAACTTGTCTCTATAAACAGTATGAAGCACTGGCTTTATATTCAAAATGAAGACTCCCAAATTACCCTCACTAGCAATATATGGATGAATGTGGTTACATGACAATTTGCAGACTTTTTAACTAGAATTCATCTCATACGTCATATCTACTTCTTAATCACTGTATTCTGGATTGATGTCACAAGAGACAAAAAGCAACCTAAGCTAATATTTAATCAGGAAACAGCAATAATACATCAGAATGTGAAAATAATTGTCATTTTTCTTTGCTCTTATCAATTATAAGTGATAGAAAAAAGAAACCAGAGCATTAAATTATTTATCCCCATTTTACCAACAGTTTGAAAAATAGTGTTGTTCAATAGCCAAATTATGGAAAGAGTCCAAACATCCATTGCCTCAAGAATGGATAAAGAAGATGTAGTATATTATATATACAATGATTTTACTCAGCCATGAAAAAGAATGAAACCTTGCCATCTGCAATGAGACGGATGGAGCTAGAGATGATTATGTTAAGCGAAATTAGTCAGAGAAAGAAATACTGTACGATTTCACACATATGTGGAACTTGAAAAAAAAACACAGATGACATAGAGGGGAGAAAAGACAGGCAAACACAAAGCCAACTCTTAACAATAGAGAACAAACTGGAAAGGTTTGCTGGAAAGGAGGTGAGTGGGGATGGGTTAAATGGGTGATGGGTATTAAGAAGGGCACTTGTGATGAGCACTGAGTGCTGAATCACTAAATTCTACACATGAAACTAATATTACACTGTATGTTAACTAACTGGAATTTAAATAAAAACTGGGGAAAAATAAACAAAAATAAACATAAAATTAAAATTAAAAGTGTTGTCAATATTAGTATTATTCACAAAAATTAAATCAGTACATTAATTGGAAGAGCAGAGTACAGCAGTTAGAAAGGACTCATGAAAGGGAAAGAGAAAGTAAAGATTCGTAAAAAGACATGAAGAAATCTTGAATTACTAAGTGAAAGCTAATCTAAAAAACCTACAGACTCCATGATTCCAACTATATGACATTCTGGAAAAGGCACATCTATGGAGATAGTAAAAGGATCAGTGGTAGCCAGGAGCTGGGGGCAAGGAGAAAGAAACAGATAGCACAGAGGATTTTTAGGGCAGTGAGACTACTCTATATGACTTTACAATGGTGGAGATATTTCTCAGAACCTAGACAAGAGTGAACCTTAATGTAAACTGTAGACTCTGGGTGGTAATTACCTGTCAATGTGGGGGCTCACTAATTGTAACAAATGTACCATTCTCGTAGGGGATGTTGATATGGCAGGGGCAAGGGATGGCCCAAGCCTTACATGTGCAGCAACAGAGGGTATATGTGAAATCTCTATACCTCCACTCAATTTTGTTGTGAACCTAAAATTGCTCTAT
This sequence comes from Mustela nigripes, assembly GCF_022355385.1. NCBI lineage: Eukaryota > Metazoa > Chordata > Mammalia > Carnivora > Mustelidae > Mustela > Mustela nigripes. Next base: position 32,064,992 of record NC_081571.1, read on the forward strand.
ACAAATGAAGACTATTTTAGATAAAAAAAAAAAGTATGGGGACTGACTGGCTCACTCAGTACAGCATGTGACTCTTGATCTTGGGGTCATGAGTTCAAACCCCATGTTGGGTGCAGAGTTTACTTTAAAAAATAAATAAATAATAGGGACATCTGGGTGGCTCAGTCGGTTAAGTATCTGCCTTCGGCTCAGGTCATGATCCTAGGGTCCTGGGATCAAGTCCCGCATCGGGCTCCCTGCTCAGTGGGGGGCCTGCTTCTCCCTCTGCCTGCTGTGCAACGCTCTCTCTCTCTCTCTCCCCGACAAATAAATAAATAAATAAAACCATTAAAAGATAAAATAAAATATAAAATTAAAAAAAAAAAAAAAGTAAGGACTCTGAAGCCAGGAAGATGTGTTTAGAAATTAACTCTACCACCTAAAAGGCAGGGTGACTTTGGGAAAGTCCTTAACCTCTTTAAATTTTAGTCTCCTCAACTATAAAATGGGGATAATCTACCCATGTTAGAAGTGCTAAAAAATTAAATAAAATAGAACAGTTTAAACTATAAAATGGGGATAATCTACCTATGTTAGAAGTGCTAAAAAATCAAATGAAATAGAACAGTTTAAACAATTACCATATTCTGAGACAAAGGAAAAGTAAATAAACATTAGCTCTTATTTTTATTAAGCTTCAGAAGTCCTGCAACTATATGAAGCTTTAGTTTTAAACTCATTATTACTTTAGTTGGATATTTTATTATAGTATTGCTCAGAGAATGGTAACTGATGAACAAAACTTTGTTTAAAAAAAAAAATGTGTTTGACCCATTTTTAACAAGCTATTTATCAGGATCCTGCCTTAGTACTTAGCCCATATTGAAAATAAAGGAATCTTGCTTTTATGGTGACCTTGGTGTTATCATTTACTATTCTCATCGTTATTTATTTATTTGTTTCATGGACCCATTTTGGGGGAGGGGAGAGGATATGAAGGAGTATAACATATTGCCTAAGAAAATGGAATCTGGAGTCAAAACCCCTAGACTCAAATCTAGTACTACCGAGCTTACATGGCTATAAGACTTTGGGCAAGTCACTTAACCTCTTTATTCCTTAGCCCTTCAACTCTAAAATGGATGTAACAACCATACATAGTATTGTTATGAGGATCAACCTAATAAATAATGACTTAACAATAAAAATTTTTATTATATAGCAAGTCTTATTTAAATGTTAGGAAAGAATGAAGTATATAGTTTTTGTTCTTTAATTGAGGCCACTAAAAAAGAAAAAGCAGGTCAACCTACCTTTAATTTCTTCCACCAAAAGTTTATCACATATTTGTTTCTCATATGTTTCTATATGTTCCAAAGATTCCTGAAATAGATCTGCCTCTCTCATCACTTGATTCTGGTATAATATTAGTTCACTATATTCGTAGTCTATTTTGTTGGGAGAAACCTGAAAAAAATTGATTTTATTTATATAATTACACAAAACAATTATAGATCTTTAATTGCTATCTCAGAAAAGACATTCACACAGGCTAAAAGAAGCAATTACAAATAGAAGACTGAATAACACATTCTTTAAAATAAACAAAAAGGTGGCATTTCTGCCTATGGCAAAGTAAAGATTCAGGTCAGCAAATCCTATACCCATAGAAAAGTATGTAAAAAACTACTAAAATAAAAAAGTTTAGCAAGATAACAGAATACATGATCAAAATACAAAAGCCAATTATACTTCCATATACTAGCAACCAACAACCCAAAAATAAAACTAAAATAATTCCATTCACAATAACGCCTAAAAGAAAAAAAATATTTAGGAATAAATCTAGGAAGTAAGACCTATACATTGAAGACTGAAAGCATGCTGAGAGATTAAAGACCTATGGAAATGGAGAGACATTTCAAATCATGTTCATGGATCAGAACAATATTGTTTTGACAGTGATTTTCTCCAAACTGATCTACAAATTCAATACAATCACTATCAAACTCTCAGCATGCTTTTTTTGCAGAAATTGACAAGCTAACTCTAAAATTCAAATGGAAATAAAAGAAACCCTGCATAGCCAAAGACTTTTGAAAAAGAACAAAGTAGGAGGACATGCATTTCAAATTCCAAACTTACTATAAAGTAACAGCAATCAAGACAGTATGGTATTGGCACAAGGAAAAAGTGGAATTAATAAACTACAGCTTATTTATATAATGAAATACCAGGCAAAAGTTAAAAATGGATATACTGGGATACCTGGGTGGCTCAGTCAGTTAAGCGGCTGCCCTCAGCTCAGGTCATGATCTCAGAAGTCCTGGGTTCAAGACCCCTATCAGGTTCCCTGCTCAGTGGGGAGTCTGCTTCTCCTCTCTCTACCCCCCTTTACCCCTCACACTGCTATTGCTCTTTCTGTCTCTCTCAAATAAATAAATAAAATCTTTTAAAAAAAGAAGAAAAGGATAGGGACACCTGGGTGGCTTAGTAGGTTAAACCAGACGTCTACCTTTGGCTCAGGTCATGATCCCAGGGTCTTGAGATCCAGCCCCATGTCAGGCTCTCTGCTCCATGGGGAAACTGCTTCTCCCTCTCCCTCTCCCTCTACTCTCCTCAGTGGGGAGCCTGCTTCTCCCTTTGCCTCTGCATGCAACTCTCCTTTCTTGTGCACTTGCTCATGCTCTCTCACTCTCATTGTCTGTCAAATAAATAAACCAAATCTTAAAAAAAAATGGATAAACTATTCCTACATGTATCAACACATGTATATAGCAAGACATGTTGAAGGAAAAAACTGCATATTGTTCATGTCAATTTTTAAATACACAAAATAATAGTCTGTAACTTTTATGGACTTAAACATAATGTAAACACGAGTAGGAACAATCTATACCTATTTCAGAACAGTGGCTACCCCTAGGGACGTGAGAGACCTTTATAGCTACTTCTGTAATATTCCTTTAAAAAATAATAAAATGTGGAGAAATTGTGGCAAAATGTTAACATCTGTTTATCTCGTGATGCACAGCATATTTTTTTGTATTTTTCTATTTTGCATATATATTAAAATGTATTAACGTGTTTATATAAAACATAAGCAATATATGCGAGAAATAATTCCCATAATCACAAAATTATTTTTATGTATTCTTTTCTTTCTTTAGTCCTTTGCATGTCATCAAAACAGTAAGCGTATAAAAATGTTCGTATTATTTATTTTGTATCAAGAATTGTTTTAATTTTTCTAATCACTGTGAAAATTTTCTTAAGTTTTTCCATAGGTCCCAAAGACTTTATTTTTTTAAAGATTTTATTTATTTATTTGAGAGAGAGTAAGTTAGCAGGAGGGAACGGGAGAGAGAATCTGAAGCAGATTCCATACTGAGCACAGAACCCATGGGTCAATCCCATGACCCTGAGATCACCACCTGAGCTGAAATCGAGAGTCAAAACGCTTATGCAACTGAGCCACCCAGGTGCTCCCACAGGTTCCAAAGACTTTAATGCACAACTGGAAATCAGGGCAATATAGAAATCAACTACTTTAGTTTGTGCGGGTCGGAGAAACAGAATAAAGTTCTTACTTGCTGAGTTTGTCTAAATTCTTCCAAAAGTTTTAGTGCCATATCATAATCTTTTAGCAAATGGTATGCAATAGCATATCCAATCCAGGAAGCACGCTGTGTTGGGCGCAACTGAAGAAGCTGATACCTTGTCTCCTAAAAAAATTAAAAAATAATAAAATTAAATTAAAAATTGTCTTTTTCTCTTTTTACTTTAACTTTCCAAAATTTTTATATTTAACCACAGAGCTTTATGAAAATAATTTAATGCCTTTAATTCCTTTCTAATGAATTCCACAAACAAATAACAGCTCCTGAATAAAACAGAAATATTTTTTATGTTAAATTACTTAAATTCTAGAATACTCTGTAATGGTCCCTGTAAAGCTGTCTTTTGGTAACTAAACATCTTAGCAGAGAGACTAAGATACCTTTTATTCAAATAAAAAATTCTTCTGTTTATAAAATCACTGTATGAAATTATAACATCTTTATTACATTGTTACAGCAGGCCCCAGAAATAGCGCAGGTGCAGCCAAGGCAAACACTCAAACAGAACACCCGGCTGCCACTCTAAAGCAGCTTTGTATCTATGACACAAGGGAGAAAACACCAGAAATTCCACCATGGCTGCCCCAGAAGAATCCAAATATCTTCACCAGCAGAAAATGTCCCCTCCCTACACGGCCCCCACCTCTTGATAGCTCGTATTTGCCTCCAAGTTTTAGGCATGCACATCTGTTTGGAGGAACAGGGCCTCAGGAAGAACACTAGCTGCAACCAAGTTCTGCAAATGTGCCATTTTGCTTCTGCTGTGGAACTAGAGGCCAAGGGAGTCCTTCTGCACTATATGCCATAAGCAGTAACATGATCGGATCTTTGGCAAAAAGAGAGATCTTTGAGAAAGCAGCTTAGACAGTCTCACACCTCTGCCTTTATATGCCTGGTTCCTTCAGACATATGACATTAATAGGTCTCTCTCCTTGACACCACTCTCCTTGACACCATTGCTTTTCTGTCACTTCTCTCCTTCACTGAAGTCTGCGTCAGTTGCTTTTTCTCTGCCAAATCCCACCACCATCCTGTTACAAGTGCAACACTGCGGAGCACCCATCCAACAACTTAGTGTTTTAGAATCAGGGCTTCTTTATCTTTAATGATCTCCATCACGCGGCATCCCCTCCCACAACCACATCGTAGACCTTACTGCCATGCAGAAATCATAAATTCAGACAGCTCATTCTCTGGCCAATGCTCTTACTCAGTGACATCCCTACCCTGGTTCTGAGCTACTACTAGTGCCTCTGGCTCCCTGGAACCTTGGCCTCTAACCACAAGCTCTTACATCTTCGTTTATTTCACTAACCCTTTAGACAAGCACTGTCTTGCCAACATTCTTAATTTCCTTGCCTCATTCCTACAGATAACTGATTTTAACTCCCACCACACTTGGGCTAAAAGAAAAACCAAAAGATCTGGAAGAATGACACCATTATTAAGCTCAGCAGCATGCTTGACACCTCTGCAAAAATCTAGGCAAAGAGCATAAGGATTTACATGGCAATAGAAGACAAAAGTAAACAACAGATGAAAGAACTTATTTAAAGAGAAGTGTTAAGAGTTTGTGGGCTCCTTCACATGAGAAAGGGAGAAAATTCCACTGTGGACATACTGAAGTTAGGGCAGTTAGTAGAGTAAGCACATGGAGATAACCTAGCAGAGTTGAAGATGCCAGAGCGAAGAGATCTGGACCATAGAAAGACTGCTCTTCAACAATCCTTCCCACAGTATTTTATATTTACTAACCCAAAACAGAGAAAACTAATTAATCCCTACATTTAGATCTCAATTATAAAAGTTCTATTTATGGGGCGCCTAGGTGGCTCAGTGGGTTAAAGCCTCTGACTTTGTCCCTGTCTGTCAAATGAATAAATAAACTCTTTAAAAAATAAAAAAATAAAGTTCTTTTTACCAAATCTGTAAATGTCAAGCCCACAAAGAATCTAGTACAGTATTTACACATAGGAGATAATCTAGTTTTTAAAAAAGCATTAAACACACAGTTTCCCTGTTTTTTAGTGATCAAGGATGCATTTTTTTTTTTTTAGATTTTATTTCTTTATTTGACAGACAGAGATCACAAGTAGGCAGAGAAGCAGGCAGAGAGAGAGGAGGGAAGCAGGCTCCCTGCTGAGCAGAGAGCCCAAAGCGGGGCTGGATCCCAGGACCCTGGGATCATGACCTGAGTTGAAGGCAGAGGCTTTAACCCACTGAGCCACCCAGGCGCCCCCAAGGATGCATTTCTTAAAACTATTATTGGGGAAGAAGGTCTCAGGTGACTTTCCCCTTCTACTCCAGACTATAATGAATAATCAAATCTACATAATTTCAGCCTATGCTCACCTCATTCTGAACTTCCTCATTTTAAAATTATGCCTATTGTAAAAACAACACTTAAGACTAAGTACTTACTCGATAGCCTTCAAGGTCCCTCATTTGGATCTGCAACAGGGAGAGATCCCTCAAAATTTGCAGATTATCTTTATCTAATTTGAGGGCATTTCGATAACACTTAATAGCTTCATCATACTTCTTATCAGAACGCTGCAAGAGTCCATACACATGCCAACCTACTAAGTTAAGGAAATAGAGACATTCAAGGACACTAGAATATATTATGCTACGTAGCTAACATAAAGCTTGCCTAACGACATGTTATGTTGTCTGGGACTTACTTCAGAATAATCTGGGGTCAGAGAAAGGGGGACAACAAGGGGGTGGTAAAAGATGAAACCAGATTAGCCCTGACTTACAGCTAGTATATGAAGTTCAGTGATGGGCACATGGAGGAGTGGGTGCATCATTCTACGCCCTCTACATACATATGTTTGGAATTTTCTGTTATGTTTACATAACCTCAGAAAATTCTTGGGAAAATTCTTCACACTCCCTACCCTTCACCCCCTCACTTTCCCACCCCAGCACCTCAGTCACTTATTCTTCATTTCTATTTATACAAAAATTGTAATTATCTCTTCAAACTAGTTTATATTCAATCAATTCTAAAACATGTAATCATCAGTTAATTTACTAGTGATACTAAAAAGCACAAAAATTAAGTGTTTATCTATTGTAAATTAAGGTCTCAGCAAATCTTGGAGCCAAAAAAACTATCATATTTACATGTCCTCTCTCCTCTTTCTGGGGTAAACGCTGAGATATGTACGTATTTAGTATTTCGAGAGAATCCTAAGCTAAATATGTGAAAACACTATCTAGACTATTGATGTTCAATACTGGCCAACAGCTACATGAATAAAATGTAAAAAATTAAGATAAGGGCAACATGTGAAAAGACGGCAAACAAGCACACAGATAGGCAAAACGGAAATGGAAATCAATTCCGATGACCTATCTTCGAAAAAGTATTTTTGTTTTCTCACAAACTGAGACATCAGTCAATGAAAAAAAATGGTTAAGTATCTAGTGGAGTAACAGCTATGTCCCTGTGCACCAGAAACCCCACTAAAGAACCAATATCATATCTGCTTTAAAACGGGTTTTTTTTTTTTTCCCAGAATTTTTCTTGTCTACAACAAAGTTTAAGGAACTTAAATTCACTATACAAGTAATTCATCTGGAATGACAGGGAAGTTATCGGTTTATGGATATGTGAGAAAAAAATGGGTTTCAAGTCGCAGATCAGTTACTTTTCCCTCACACACAAAGCAGAGCTGGAGTAAAAAAGTTCAAGAATTCTCTTTCAACTACTGCAATAAATAAACAAGGGGTAGGGAACAGAAGAAACAAAGAAAATGTTGATAATTATGGAAGTAATGGTACACAGTGTTCATTAAATTCTCTCTTCTATACAAAATTTTCCATAGTAAAGGTCTGTTTTTTTCCTGAATTAGAAAACCCTACTAAGTGGAAAATAAATGAAATAATAAAATCCAATTATTGCAAAAGGATACAGACATGGCTCTTGACATCATTACGAAGTCCTTTACGAACAAATTCATACGCTTCTTCTTTTTTTCCTAAACAGTTCAATGTCAATCCTTTCATAGCCAAAGTCTCTGAAAGATATTTTTTAACCTCTGTTTACACACGAAAATTTCAAATTATTCTCTTAGCACTATTTTTTTTAAGCTCTTACTACTATTTTAATATATCTGCCAATGCTTGTCCTATTTGTCTTTTTAATCACATAGTTAAAACTTCTGTCCAAACACAGAAAGTAAAACTATATTTAAGTATTTATTAAAGCGTAGCCTGGGTCCTTTTCTGAAATCCCTGAGGCTGGGACTGAGTTCCTCAAATACCTTCTGCCCTTTATAAGACTATACAGAGGGTCTGAGATGATTCAGCTGAAAAAACATAATACGGTGGGCCCCCAAGTTCTGCTGTGTTAAATCTATGGCAGTAACTCCAGAGCTTTTATCCAAGGTCAATTCTAATCATCCTCCAATTCACATCCCACAAAAACAATCTACCTTAGCAAAGAGATGTAAAATTCAGCTTATTTAATATTGGAAAACACACCTTATTTTTGGCAGTAAGTTTATTACAACTAACTCTGGTTAGGCTAATTAACTTCAGTTTGCATTCCAAGAGTGTAACACTGAACTGAGGGAGTGGTAACCCAAAAATATATTTAAGGCAGCTAATGAAAGATGGCTTACAGTGAAATAATTCTCTGAATATGTCCACAAGAATGAGACAAGAACAATGGTTTTCAAATGATCTCTGTGGACTATGGTTCTCAGAACATGGTGATCCAGCAGTTCAGGCCCCTATAAACATCTTCATTTATCTATTTCCACACAGTGAACTTCCCTACAAGCTGCCATGTGGATAAGGGTTCCATAGAGGAAAAAAATGAAAATAAACTTTATGTTTCTCCAGCTTTACGAACCTAAGACTTCTTTCCATTTCCTTCAAAGAATGTTTTAAATGTTAGTTGAAAGCTGAGCAAGATCAGCCTACTTTCTGAATAAGATGGTCTCAAGAATTACCCATGTCTAATATTCAGAGACCCTAACCGGCGGTGCTCCACTGGAGGACCGCAACTAGCATGTCTGGTCTTATCTGTCCTTCAAACAAGCACCGGTCACCAGTGAAAAGGGATGAGACAAGCAAATACAGACCGAGTAACACCAGTGCTAGAAAACAGCTCAAGATAAACAATCCAATGGTAAATCGATAGTACCTAATTTATTTATAAAGGTCAGCAGATATGTAAGAATGACATTTACCAGAGAATAAAATACATGTGACTGTATCTTCATACTACTTCTATACTGCAAATGTTGTCTTCATTTCATACGTAAGAAACCAAAGCATAAACTTAAGTTCTACCCAAAGTAATAGATGAAATGAGATCTCTAAAAGTACTGAAATATACTCCGATAAGCAGTCTTTCACAGATGAGACAATACCTCCATGTTCAGCAAATTTTGGATTCGAAAGAATCATCTTGCAAAACTTGAGACCATTTTTGTACTGCTTCTGTTCATAGCATTTCTGCAAAGAAATATGAACAAAAATTATTTAATAAAATGAATATATAGGGTGCAACTTTTTTTTGCATTGTATAAATTCTAAATTCAAGATCCAAAATTAGATCTAAAACATATGTGATGGGAAGGTGTTATGTCAATTTTTATCACTTATAACATGACGTATATTTTCGTTACCTACTTCTTGCCAAGTTGTTCTAGTATGAGTACTTTCACGTTTATAGGAAAAAAGGGAAAAAACCCGCTTAACAAATAGGAAATTTAATTGTCAGCCAGTACTGCTACAACTTTTTAAAATTCAAAATTCAAAAGCAAAAATTACGTGATAACAACATAGAAAAACACTAAAAACTGCACTATGTTTTTGCTACTTCAAGAATGAAACCAAGGTGTATACATACACACACACACACAGCAACTACTACATATCCAGATAAACCCTGTTAAAATTCTCATAGGTATCCCTCAAGGTAGGTGTTGTCATCTCCTCCCTACAGATGTAGAAAGTGAAATTTAAGAGTTCATAAAATGTGTTTATAAATAGCTCAGCCTACTTGCAAACTCTGGTCTGATTCCAAAAACCCTATCTTTCCACACTAGTTTAATACAAGTATGAGCAACACCTTTCTTCCTAAACACCACCAGCCAGGCTAAGTAATCAGCACCTGTCCACCACAGCCACTGATCACAAGAACATCTCATCATCTTCCACCTACCCTCCCACTTACGTTGACGTGGGTTTTCTTTCTAGTACTCAACATGCCAAGTTTGTGCTCACATCAGGGCCTCGGCACATGTGTTCCTTCTACTTGAAATGTTCTTCCCCAGATCTTCTTACCAGCAGAATTTCACGTGTCACCTGCCTGACCACTCTATCTAGTACTGCCAGCCTCCCACCCCAACACACATATTCTCTATCATATCACTCCATTTTCTGCACAGCACTATCATTCTCCGAAATGCCTATCTGATCACTTATTCAGTGTCTATCTTCCTCACCATACTGTAAGAACTCCATGAGAACAGAGACGAGCTCTATTGTAAACATTGCTGCATCCTCAGGGTCTACACAAATTAGGACTGCTCAAAAAAATAGTCTCCTAGGTTCAAAGCAAAACAGTACCAACAAAGAAGGAGGAAGTGGTTAATCTTTGCAGCAGGGGTGGGATGGGGAGGGGAGAATTAGAAAAGGGTTCATAGAAAAAAATGTTTAGGGGCACCTGGGTGGCTCAGTGATTAAGTCTCTGCCTTCAGCTCAGTTCATGATCCCAGGGTCCAGGGACCGAGCCATGCATGGGGCTCCCTGCTCAGCAGAAGGCCTGCTTCTCCCTCTCCCACTATCCCCCCTGCTTGTGTTCTCTCTCTGTCCAAAAAAAAAAAAAAAAAGGAGGCTTCTTGGTTGCATCTAAGGAAGGGAACCTAGTAGGTGGGAGACAACAATGGGAGAGAAACCTGAATTCCAAACCATGTGAATATATTACCTATTCCTAAAATATTTAAGATAAAAATAAATGGGCACCTGGATGGCTTAGTCAGTTAAGCATCTGCCTTCAGCTCAGGTTATGACCTCATGGTCCTGCTCCCTAGTCAATATGGAGTCTGCTTGTCCCTCTCCCTCTGCACCTTCCCCATCCCTCGCTTGTACACTCTCTCTCTTGCTCACCTTCTCTCAAATAAAATCTTAAAAAATAAAATAAAAAATTAAAAATAGTGTTGACCACAGGAGTGCATCTGACAAATGACAGGAAGAAAAACAGAAGCAGAAGGAACCACTGGCAAACAGTAAAAGAAGAGAAATATAGTTTCTTTCTGACTTACCAAGTGATCTAGAAATACCAGTAATCATACTACCAATAACAGTAATAATAGTTAATACTTTTTGGAAGCATTTACTAGAGTCAGGCATCAGTCACTTAATCCTCATTTAAATCCCAGGAAAGCCATTTCAGATGGAGACAGTGAGGCACACAGTTACTGAGTTTACAGAGCTAGTGTCAGAGCCATAATTCAAACCATGTTGTCTGTCCCTAACATCCAAGCACACAGGTTAAAGAAAAGTGTTAAGTTATATTAAGTACAAAAGATAGATTCTACTTTCAACTTTGTTACTTACCAGACAGAGAACCTTAGACACTTAGTCACTTACCACTCCCTGGTTTGGTTGTTTCATTCTCAAAAGAAAGCACGGAGCAACTCCAAAATTCAAAAAAACCTAAAGCTAATAGCCAGTTTGGGGAGTAAGACAGGCATGCACAAGCCCATAACATGTAATAAGCTAGCTATTAAATTTGTATGGATGTGTTTAAGTACATTCATAATTCATTTAAAAAAATCTGCTGTTGGGGGAGCACCTGGGTGGCTCAGTCAGTTAAGAATCTGCCTTCAGCTCAGGTCATGATCTCAGGGTTCTGGGATGGAGCCCTGAATCTTGGGATCCCTGTTCATCTCCCCCACAACCCTTCAATCCCCCTGCACTCATGCACAGGAGAGAGCAAGCTCTCTCAAGTAAAATAAAACAAAATTTTTACTGTTGGTGGCAGAGCACTTTGGTCCACCAACCAAACTTGAAAAATAATTTTAATGAAGAGGCTCTGTCAGGGAATTATGGTAGCAAAATTCTACCCACATTTGTTGCAACTATGAGATGCTAGGATCATGCACTTTTGCAGCACCTCCTAAATTCATGTACCCTTAGGATAAACATTACATAACCAGAGAAAAACGTATTTAGCATTTCCCAATTTATGTAGGGATAAAGTTAACTCAGCAGCAGCCATAACCTTCTGTAACTAGAGTATAATAAATCATGTAATTGTTTTTTAAATAATCTACCAATAACATGATTTAAACTAGAAAATACCCAAATAGAGTGAAAAATAAGTTTTCTGTCATCCTTTAGGGATAATACCAAATGTACTTAAATCCAACCAACAACTTACAGATGAGCCTGAAAGGGGCAAAAAGTTCACTTCTCCAAACCCACCCTATGAAAAAAGAGAGGTATGGAAAAAACAAAACTAAAATAACAAAAAAAAAGGGGCGCCTGGGTGGCTCAGTGGGTCAAAGTCTCTGCCTTCGGCTCAGGTCATGGTCTCAGGGTCCTGTAATCGAGCCCCGCATCGGGTTCTCTGCCCGCTGGGGAACCTGCTTCCCTCTCTCTCTCTCTGCCTGCCTCTCTGCCTACTTGTGATCTCCTTCTGTCAAATAAATAAAATCTTTAAAAAAAATTATATATATATATATATATATATATATATATACACGCACACACACAGCCCAATGAAGCAATCTGCCACAATGCTTTAATTTGAAATTTTTGTGTTTTACATTTGTCTCTCATTATTTGCTCAACACTAAGTATCACATAAAATTAAACTTAAAATGTTAATCACATCTACTGTGTATCTTTTTAACATTTTGAAGAAGCATAAAGTTTCTACTGGCTTGAAACAGAAGAGCTGCTATGAATTCATACCTACCATTGATAATACTTAAAACTATTCTAAACTTAGTTATTTTATTTATAGTAAAGGTAAGCATATAGTCATATAACCAACACAAGCTCTAAATAATGAATTCCCGCTTATACTCAGATGAAACGACGCCCTAGAAAATACACTATGTACAACAGCAGTTTAAAATCCACAGTCTCCATGTGTGCTGAGAAAAGCGAAGGCATGTCGCCTCTCCTCCTGGAAGAACGAAACCTAGAAAGCGAGGGAAGGCACCGGGACAGTGACACGAAACCTACAGAAAACTCTTCAGGCCGGCATTGGTCATCTCTACGAGGTCGTTACTCGGGTCTCTGCTTGGAGACAAAGTCAAGGCGCCCCTGCAGAGTGAAATCAGCCAGCCCGCTCGACTTTGCCGAGTCCGGGCCTGAACGCGCTCGAAGCGACCCAAGAGCCATCTGCGTTCGACTTTGTAACTTGGAAAAGCAGTTCCAGTCGCTTATTCGCTCCCTAAAGAGGGTAAGTACCGTACACCAGAAGCATGCAAACTCTGGCGAAGGGAGGCTCGGCTTCCCCGGGTTTGCTTTTCCCATCCCCGGTGTAAGCCGGAGCCCCACTCCGCCCTAGGATCGCCCCATCTTCAGCAGGTATCGGCGTGCGCTGTGCAATGGGTTAAGCACGAACACCCGGCCGAGGGGAAAGGAACACACGGGAGTTCGGGGGAAGGAGGGGTGCAGAGGTCGCGAGTCCGGCCGCAGGGGGCCGCGGAGGCCACCGGGGCCACCTCCCGGGCCCACGCGCCCGGGCCCGGAGGGACTGCGGAGAGCGGCGGCGGCGCGGCGAGCGGCAGCAGGGGACGAAGCGCGCGGAGCAGCGGCCGGCCAAGGCGGGCAGTCAGTCAGGTCGCCGCGGCGCGGAGGTAAACAAAGAACGGAGCCCGGGGCCAGCCCAGCGCGCGCAGGCGCCGCCGCCAGACCGCTCGCCGCACCGGGCCGGGTCGGGAGCGCGGCCTCGGCCACTCACCAGGATGCGCTTGAAAAGGTTGCTCTCCTTGGGCGGCAGCTGCACGTTCGGCATCGCGGCCGGCGGGGAGGACCGGCACCCGGGCGCCGCGTTTCGCGGGGGCGGGCCGCTGCGAAGAGTCGGGCAGCGGGCGGTGGGTCAGTTCATGACCTGGAGTGGGGGCCGGGCAGGCCGCTGGGCAGGGCTCGCGATCGAAAGGGAAGGGGACCTGGACCGGACCGTGTCGACTCCCGCCCTGCGGCCCGCCGAGCGGCCGCGGCTCCCGCGCGCAGCAAGATGGCAGCCGGGGCCCGTCCCCTCGAGCGGGGCGGTGTGCGCCTGCGCCAGGCGCCTCGCGGCGGGAGGCGGCGGGGGACTCCGGGCGGCGGGGGGCGCGGTGAGCGCAGGGCTAGGTCGCTGCGGCCACCCGCGCCCCGGCGCCCCGCGTAGGTCACTGGCTGTGCCGTGCCCTGATTGCTGGGCTTGCGGGCCACCGGAATGTGAGTCAGACCTTTTTGATTTCTCTGCACTCGGGAACTTAAGCGGTGCAGGCTCCGAGTAAACTCTCCGTTCAGGACGAACTTGTTTTCCTTCTAGACTTGGAGAGAAGGCTTCTCTTTTCGGTGACTACCCAAAACACAGACATGCCCAGCGTAGGTGAGGTCCTTGGACGGGCCTTGAAATGGTCTAACGGGAAAGCATGTTTGAAATGTTAGGGGGAAAAACATACTGCCAGCAGCTTAGAACACCTGACCTTGGCGGTGAAAACTGTGGTGGTTTCATGGGGACCACTGAGTCTCCAAGTCTACCTACCCTTTCTCCTCAGAAGGTTCCCCTTCATACAAGCCATATAATAGCATGGCTTAATAAGCCAATAATAATGAGAGAAACAATAGTCAAACCCAGGATCTTCCAATTCTGGGACACTCATACCTAAAAAGCAGCCTGGTGATAGAAATGTGTGAGTCTCGAAAGACACGCATATACATCGATGGCAAGCATAGCCATGCATATGAGGTAGGCATAGTATCAAGAAATATGTAAATATTTGATGCATAAACTTATTTATGCGTGTTCCGGATCTTCATTTGTGCCTGTTTGTGTGACTACTAAGCGGTTGATGCGCAATTGCACTGAACGGGCTGTAATCCGAGCTGGGGTGGGGCTTCCTTGAATTTCCCTCTAGCCTGAGTTTGGAGATGGAAGAAGGTATCACAAGGGTCTTTTTTTTAGTGAAGAGCTGGCTCAGTTGGTGGACCGTATAGCTCTTGATCTCCCGGTTGTGAGTTCGAGCCCCACATTGGATGCAGAGATTACATAATAATAAATATATGTATATATATTTAAATTAGAAAAATAAAATAGAGACAGGACTGTTATTAAAAGAGGGTTAGGTTCAGAGGGACCTAAGTGTTCTGGACAGATCCTAGGCTCCTCAAACGACTAGAGAGGAATTGGCAAGGACAGCTTCATGGGAATTTAGCTGAGCTGTACCTGAACTGGTTGGGTAGTCTTCTAGACAGTGGAGCAGGACAGAGGGTGTTCTCAGCACCCTTATACCCAACCACTTCCATAGTCCTTACCCACTGTTTGCTCAGCATGCTTTACTGAATCCTGAAAATTCTTTGGCTCCCAATTTATCTACATTCTCAGGAGCAAAGGGTTAATTGTGGCAAGAGCTGAAGATCCAGTACTCTGCTCACGCCATCCTTTTACTCTCATCGGACATGGGCTTTTCTGGAATGTACCTCATTCAGCCGGCTCAAGCTATTCGGCCACACCTCGAGGCCGATTTCAAAAGGCCAAGTTGAAAAGAAAAAAAAAAGTGGAAAAAAGCATCGTGCCAACTGTAAATATTTTGGAGGCACGTAATGTTTATCTTTTATGGAAGTTTCCATGGGCCTAGTACAGCCTGACTCATTACGAATCACTAACTGTCCCCATTCTCTGCGGTAGCTGCTGGATCTTCACCATGGCCTCACCCTTAAATCAGGCACCCCTCACTGGTTCTTCATTTGCACTCAGCAGCTTCCCACCCATTGCCAGCTTCTCCTCTTCCCATAGCCTCTCCAGCGTCTCCCAGCAGTGCAAAGGAAACCTGCAATCTCAAACACAGAGAAGTGAGTAGTTATGAACCCTCATATTTAATATTTTCCTCATCTGCCTTATACGCACCATAGCATGTGATACATATATACCTATATTGTCTACATTTAGGGTGGGAGTGAGGGGAGAGGTGAATACTTGAAAAGAATGCCAATAGTGGGCCCCTGGGTGGTTCAATCCATTAAGTGTCTGACTCTTGATTTTGGCTCAGGTTATGATCTCGGGGTGGTGAGATCGAGCCCTGCATCGGGCTCCATGCTCAACAGGGAGTCGGCTTGGGTATCTCTCTCCCTCTCCCTCTACCCCTCCCTACTGTGCACTTACACTCTCTCTCAAATAAGGAAATCTTTAAAGAAAAAAAAAAAAAGAATGCCAATAGCGTTGCTGGTTGTTGTCAGCATAAGTCTTAGAGTGTGTAAAGGATATAATGCATGCACAGTCAGAAAGCCTGCATTAGCCAGTGGTTATAATTTTATTAGTAACTTCCTGTTTAGTCCGGAGCAAATCTTATTTCTACCTTTCAACAGAAAATGAGGTTATAATAACATTATTATAATCTTTCACAGCAAGGTTGTGTGAATATAATGCTTTATCATTTCTAAGCCCACAGGGGGGGAAAGAAAAAAAGCACACGCATTGTAAATCTGAGTTTGCTGACTCTCAGGAAGAATGCTGAAGCCCGGCTAGGGCCATCATTGGCCTCCACCAGATGTCGCTTCCTGGTGCTTCAGACAGGTTGTACCTTCTTCAGAATTATGCACACGGTACATTAATAGCAACAACATCTATGAAGACCTTTTTGCATATATGATACGTGCCAGTGATTCTCTTGCTAAGCTTAGTAGACCCAAGGGAAAAATAATCTAGAAAAGGATGTCCTCCACCCCATATGCAGAGCATGTCTTACAGAACTAGCTGACATGGTTAGCTGCTAGTCCTACAACCAACGGAACCATGTAATTAAAGGCTGATGGGAAAAGATTTCATCAGGTTGCGTAGTGCATTATACCCTCAATTCCCTAATGTATCTACTCTTGTCTTCCTTCCTTGCTCTTGTTTTGGAGAAAGCAAGCATACTTCATTCCTCCCTGGAACTCTTTTTTTTTTTTTTTTTTTTAAGATTTTATTTGTTTATTTAACAGAGATCACAAGCAGGCAGAGAAGCAGGCAGGGGGTGGGGGTGAGAAGCAGGCTCCCCACCAAGCAGAGAGCCCAATGTGGGGCTCGATCCCAGGACCCTGAGATCATGACCCAAGTGGAAGGCAGAGGCTTTAACCCACCACCTGAGCCATCCGGGGCCCCTGGAACTCTTGATCCCCTTGCCCTTGGTGTTTCCTAAACTTTTATTCATCAGTTGCTCCCACAATGTTTGCATATTCTCCCTCCATATATAGCCTGTATTCTAATGGGAGGAGACAGACAGAAAACACAACTATCAACAAGATCCTCCCAGACTGGGAAGTCCTAGGGAGGGAATAAAGCAAGGTCCTGTGAGGGCAGAGGGGATTGAGGGAAGGACTACTTTAAACCAAGTACTCAGGGATGATCTTTGGGATGGGGCAGTGATAACATGTGCACAGACCTAAAGAATGGGAAGTGAGTTAACAAGGAAAAAGCTGGGACGGCATATTCTAGCTGAAGGGAACCTCAGGCAAGTGCCCTAATACAGGTGCAAGATGAACATGGTCAAGGCCTAAAAGGGACAGGTAAGAACTTCAGTTTCAAGGAGGTGACTGGAGGGTGGTGTGTGAGATGAAAAGCAGTTCAGTTGAAAATGTAGACCAGCTTATAAGGATGGCCATCTCAGGCAGTGTGGTTTGGTTTGGTCCTAAGTTCAGCAGGAAGCCATTGAAGCAATTTAAGCAGGAAAGTGGCATGATCTGATTTTTTTAAAAGATCACTCTTTGGGCACCTGGGTGGCCCAGTCAGTTAAGTGTCTGACTCTTGGTTTCTGTTCATGTCATGATATCAGGGTCAGGAGATACAGCCCAATTTCCAGCTCTGTGCTCAGCATGGAGTCTTCTTGAGATTCTCTCTCTCCCTCTTTCTCTACCCCTTCCTCCCACCCCCAATGTTACTTTAAAAAATGTTATTTAAAAAAATAAAATAAATAAAAGGGTGACTCACCGGCTCAGTCCATACATGCAACTCTTGATCTTCAGGTCATGAGTTCAAGCCCCAAATTGGGCACAAAACCTACTTAAACCCACACACAATTAAAAAGTTATTCTGGAGGTAACTGGCTGGCTCAGTCATTAGGTGTCTGCCTTCAGCCCAGGTCATGATCCCAGGGTCCTGGGATCGAGCCCCACATCGGGCTGCCTGTTCAGCAGAGAGCCTGCTTCTCCCTCTCCAGTCCCCCTGCTTGTATTCCCTCTCTCACTGTGTCTCTCTGTCAAATAAATAAATAAAATATTAAAAACAAATAGAAGGTCATTCTGACTACTTATGGGAAATGGACAAGAAAAAATAATGATGTTTGTTCTGGCTAAGTGGTAACTCTTATTTGCTCTTTAAGATTTGGTTTTTGGGGTGCCTGGGTGGCTCAGAGAAGAATCCTGGGTTTTCTCTTCCCAGTTACTCTGCTGGTCCTCCATCAACTCTTCTTCCTTCTCTTTAATGTTGGTTGTCTAGACAACACTGTTTTCTTTTTCAATATCAGCAATAAAATGGGTTCATTGAGCACCTGCTACTCACCAGGAAAACCAGCAGAATTAATAAATCCTCCCACTCCCATTGCTTCTATTATTAGCACCAAGCTGATCTGAAATCTGCCTCTAGCTTCAGGCCTTCTTTCGATGGCCTGGCTTTTATTCCCACTTGTTTGTGAAAGAGCTCCATCTAAGGCCTGCCAAGGATTTTCCATTTGGACGTAAAGAAAAAACTTAACCTTCCCATCAAACCAGTCCAAGTCCTGACTTCCCTATTTTTGTTGATGGTCATACTCTTGTAGTTAAAATTTTCTGATCCCCTCTGACTCTTCTTCATTAATCCCCACACCCAGTTGCCTTGTCATTAGGTGCTAGATCTGTCACGTTTCTTCCTTTCCTTCCCTGCTTTCCTGTCCCTCTCCACCTTAGAACTAAATACTGCAAAAACCTCGTAACCAGTGCCTCACTTTCAGTATCTTCTCTCCATTTCATTTTGCACGTTGCTTGTAGGTGTGTCACTATGTTGTTTCTACCCAAAAACCTAAATGAGTCTGTCAGTTTATCAAAACTTTCAGTGGCTCCTATGGTCCAGAACTAGTCTGTTCTAGATTTTTCTTTGCCCCTACAATTACCTTATGGAGGAGGGGAACCAATGGCTATAACTGGTCCAGTATTTTCTAAACTTCATACTCTTGCTCAACCTGATAACTAGATATTGTTTTTTCACTGCCTGATTTTTTTTTTTAAATCCTTCATCTCAAATGTCATGACTTTCATAAAATCTTTCCAAGTCTTTCCAGTGGATCTGATCTCGCTTTTCCATGAATTTACATAGCATTTTGTCCTTCTTCCATGCTTTTGTCTTACTATTTTATGTTTTATAAATTATAAGTTGTCTGAAGGCGATTGTCAACCTTGCTGCACTTTTGTATTGCATTAAGAAGTTTCAAAGGGGGTGCCTGGCTCAGTTGTTAAGCATCCGTGTTCAGCTCAAGGCCCCAGGGTTCTGGGATCTAGCTGAGCCCCGCATTGTGGGCTCCCTGCTAAGCAGGAAGTCTGCCTCTCCCTCTCTTACTCCCCCTGCTTGTGTTCCCTCTCTCACTGTGTCTCTCTCTGTCAAGTAAATAAATAAAGTCTTAAAAAAAGTTTTCACCTCTTAAAAAAAAAAAAAGACGTTTCAAAAGCTGATGCCTGAGTCCTACCTCCAGAAATAATGACTCAGTTAGGGTGGGGTGGCAGTTGGGTTTTTAAAAAATCTTTCCAGATGATCGTAATGTACAACCAGAGT
The DNA here is from genome assembly GCF_022355385.1 of Mustela nigripes. Classification (NCBI taxonomy): domain Eukaryota; kingdom Metazoa; phylum Chordata; class Mammalia; order Carnivora; family Mustelidae; genus Mustela; species Mustela nigripes. Next base: position 32,084,561 of record NC_081571.1, read on the forward strand.
TGAGAACCACTGCTTCAACGCATTCTGTCCTAACCCAGGTTTAAACATGCCTCCCATGCATCTTGAGGTTAAATTTAGGTAAGGCACAAAAACAAGCAAAAAACCCTCATCACAAATTCAATTTGGAACCCTAGGTAGAAGCCACAAATTGCTGATAGGCCCACAAATAGTAGATGTGGTCTAGATCTGGCATCATTTAAAGTCTCAGGGTCAACACAGAAACATTATGCTCAAAACCATCATCAGGGGCACCTGGGTGGCTCAGTGGGTTAAGCCTCTGCCTTCGGCTCAGGTCATGATCTCAGGGTCCTGGAATCGATTCCTGCATCGGGCTCTCTTCTTGGCAGGGAGCCTGCTTCCTCCCCTCTCTCTCTGCCTGCCTCTCTGCCTACTTGTGATCTCTCTCTATCAAATAAACAAATAAAAAAAATCTTTAAAAAAAAAATCATCAGATTTACACCCCACCAGGCATCTCCCTTCTGCTGTATGCATGTTTGTTTGGCTCTCTGCTTTATCTGCAAACTCCCTTTCCTCCTGTTCTCTGTGCCATACTTTCCACTGGGCTTCATCCTCAACCCCTTTGCTGAATACTCTCTTCCTCCTTGTTTGAACTGCTACCCAACCCTTCTCCTAGGACCTTGTCTCTCATTTTGAATCTTCCTGTCCTCATATACCGTAGGTGTTGGTGGGGGAGAATCAGCATTTTTTTCCCATCCCACTGCCTCTCCCAAATCATAAAACTTCATCTGTTTTTATTTTGAGTTATACCCACCAGCTCTATCATTCTCTTTTCCTTTTCATCTTGGTCACTTTCCTTCATTTGTTCATTTGCCAACTGAGAGTCCTTTCAACTTCACTCATAATACCCATTTACAATATCCATGTGGATGATTCAGAATGCTAGCCTTTGGGGGCACCTGGGTGGCTCAGTCGGTTAAACATCTGCCTTTGGCTTAGGTCATGATCCCAGGGTCCTGGGATCGAGCCCCACATCAGGCTCTTTGCTCAGCAGGAGAGTCTGCTTCTCTCTCTCCCTCTTCCTCTGCCCCTGCTCATGTTCTTACTCTCTCAAATAAATAAATAAAATATTTTTTTAAAAGATCTATTTATTTATTTGCCAGACGAGATCACAAGTAGGCAGAGAGAAAGAGGGAAGCAGGCTTCCTGCTGAGCAGAAAGCCCGGTGCAGGGCTCGATCCCAGGACCCTGAGACCATGACCTGAGCTGAAAGCAGAGGCTTAGCCCATTGAGCCACCCAGGTGCCCCTAAATAAAATCTTTTAGAAAATGATTTTTTAAATATTTTTATATTTTTATAAAATCTTTTTTTAAAAGATTTTATTTATTTATTTAGGAGAGAGAGTGTAGGGGAAGCAGGTTCCCTGCTGAGCGGAGAGCCCAATACGGGCCCCAATCCCAGGACCCTGAGATCATGACCTGAGCCGAAGCAGAGACTTTAACCCACTGAGCCACCCAGGCACCCCAAATAAATAAAATCTTTAAAAAATCCTACCCTTTGATAAACTATGGTACATCCAGACAATGGAATATTATTGTTTACTAAAAAAGAAATGAGGGCGCCTGAGTGGCTCAGTGGATTAAAGCCTCTGCCTTCAGCTCAGGTCATGATCCCAGGGTGCTGGGATCAAGCCCCACATTGGGCTCTCTGCTCAGCAGGGAGCCTGCTTCCCCGTCCTGTCTCTCTGCCTGCCTCTCTGGCTACTTGTGATCTCTGTCAAATAAATAAATAAAATTTTAAAAAGAAAATAAGAAATGAGCCATCAAGCCATGAAAGACATGGAAGAGTCTTAAACACATATTGCTAAGTGAAAGAAGCCAATCTGTAAAGGCCATCTACTACATTATTCCAACTATATGATGTTCCAGAAAAGATGAAACTATTGAAACAGTAAAAAGATCTGTGATTGCCAGGGGTTGGGGGAGGGAGGGATAAATAGAAAAAATCCTATATGGAGGATTTTCAGGACAGTGAAAATATTCTTTGTGATACTATAATGATAGATACATGTCATTATACATTTTTTAAAACCTAGAGGGTTTGGGCCAATTTTGAATCAGCAACACTTGCCCTACGTCTCAAATCAGAAATTCCAGGAACCAACTCTTACTTTTCTAATTATTTTTAAATTACAATAGATTTGTCAATGTTCGCTTAACTCTAAGGAGACCTCCTACAGTAGGCCTGACATTCCTGTTAATGGAGATGAGATCCCAGCTTGTGGGATTAGTAGTCTGTCAGTATGACACTGAAAAAAGTCTTCATTTACTTATTTACTTATTTGGGAGAGAGAGGAACAAGCAGACTTTGTGCTGAGTGGGGAGCCCAATGCAGGGCTCGATCCCAGGACCCTGAGATCATGAACTGAGCCGAAATCAAAAGTCAGGTGCTTAACCGACTGAGCCACCCAGGCGCCCCCTGAGAGAAGTCTTTCTGCCATTGCACTGAAACTCCAGCATCCTGCCTTCAGCATGAAACCAAGAGCCATACCCCTCAGACTGTTGTTCTATATACATCTATAATTTCTGATGATAGTGACTCAAAGCAGATTCTTTTGGGGACAGTCCATGTTCTGAGGACAATCTCCTATTGCTCTTTGAACAAACATTTGTTGGTTCCCTCGTCGGTGCCATCCATTCTTCAAGATGCGGGGGGTCTAGGCTCACTCACTCACTCACTCTTCTGTCCTCCATGCACCTGTTCTTCAGTGGCCTCTCCCTTGCCGGTGTCTGGATTTTCGCCATTATCTCCCTGTCTGTTCATTCAATCAGCCCACAGTGGTTGAACACCCACCTGCACCCATTATTTTCTTCTCTCTTCTTTTCTCAGCAAAAACAGTGCCTTCTGGCCTATGCAGAATTAATTCCTCCATCTGTGCTTAGAAGAGAATACATTTTTACCTTCTTCAGAGATTTTACTGCTCCCTCCTTGTTCTCTCTTCTCTTCTCTTCTTAATGACTGTAATCATTTAGGGGCACCTGACTGGCTCAGTGGGTAGAGCATATGACTCTTGATTTGGAGTTGTGAGTTCAAGGCCCACGATGGGGGTGGAGAGATTGCTTAAATAAATTACTGTAATCATTTCATAATAACTATTACTGAACGCTTACCCTGTGCCAGGCATTATATGTAACGGGCTGTTTTGTATTTCATCCTCATGGGAACCCTATGACAAAAATACTGTTATTGTACTTTCACAAATGAGAACTGAAGCTGTTGTTGTTGTTGTTTAAGTAAATTTGCACTAAATTACAAAATTGCAAAACAAGGGCCACCTTGCTGAAGCTCTTGCACTCAGCTACTATGCTAAACTGCCTCCCTTGACCAGCCTCCTTCAGTTCATTTTCTGCATAGCTGCCAAGGGAGTCTGTATTCAGGCCATATTGCTTCTATATGTGTAGAAATCACTACACATTTAGTGGCTTAAAGCAATACAGATTTATTCTCTTAAAGGTCTGGAGGTCAGATGTCTGAAATGTGTCTGCAGGACTATCTTCCTTCAGGAGGCTCTAGCAGAGAATTCCATTCCTTACCTTCGAAGCTTCTCAAGGCCACCTATACTCCAGGGCCTGTGGCCCTTTTTTTTTTGTTTTCAAAGCCAGCACTGTAGGTTCTCTCTCCTCTGTCCTCTGCTTCCTTTGCACATCTTTCCTCTGACTCTTAACTCCACCGTCTCTGTCATAAGGACTCTTGGGATCATATCTGCCAAGATAAGGCAGGGAAGTCTCCCCATCTCGAGATCCTTAACTTAATCACAGAGGCAGAGTCCCTTTTGGCCAGGTAAAGTGACACATTTCCAGATTCCAGGGATTAGGATATGAACATTTTGCCAGGAAGTGGGGCTTCATTCAGCCTACCAGGTGATCTTGGTAAACGATAACTCTCACACTTATGGCTTAAAATCCTTCCACAGATTTTAGGAGAAAGTGGAACCTCTTTCCCTAGGTATATGAAGCCATTTATGATTTGGCACCTTCCTGATTTTATAACCTCATGTCTCACTCAGCCAGACTGCACTGGCCATTTCTCAAGTCCTCAATGTATATCTGTGTTGTCCTCCTTCTCTGTGCCTAGCTAACTCCAACCTGTCCGCCAAAACTCAGATTAAACATCATCTCCCAGAAGCCATCCCTGCCCCCCCCCCCACTCCAGTGTGGCCGGGCCTCCTCCACATTCTCAGAACACTCATTACCCACCTCCGGTATAGCATTCTTCACACCATGTTGATTTGTTAACTTACTTGTCCATTTCCTCCGTTAGGCTAAAGTGCCTCTGGATTGGACACAATGTCTTATTTGACTGTGTTTCAGAGTTGGTCCTCAAAAGCTTCTTTGTTGAATAAATCATCTTCCTCTAGCACATAGCATCACATCTTACAGACAGCAGAGAGTCAAAAACATACCAGTTAAAATAAACTGCGGTTACTTTTACCTCCTTGAGAATAGAGAGATAATGTATTATCCTACACAAAAGATATTCAGAATTTGGGACCTGTGTCCTGTTCCCCGAGAACTATAACAGCGAACAGTACATTGCTAAGTATAATACAAGGAAAGATTTAGCAACATCGCAAGAGATGTAATTGAGATTATATAGGAGCTCAAAGGGAGACAGAACTAGCAGATTAGATTGGTGAGCCGATCTATAAAAGACAGTGATAGCAGGAAGGACATCTATTCTCATCACTGAACACGTAACACTTAGCATGCCTGGCGCGTAGTATGAATTGTGCACCAGACAGAGAAATATATGTGGTGAAGAAAAAGCATGAGGCTTTGAAATGGGCAGAAAGAATATGGGACAATCCTGCTGAGTGAACGGTTTTCCCTTGCCTTTGAGCTATTTTATAACTCTTTTAAGTTGTAGAAAACTGCTAATACAAATGGTTCTTATCCCTAGAGATGCAAATTCTGTATAATGGCAATGTGAATTATTATTGCCTCATATATATTGACCAGCTTTTCATCTTTTTTTTTTTTTAGATTTAGATTTTATATTTAGAGCCTGGGCTGCTCATTCGGTTAAGCACCTATCTTTGTCTCAGGTCACGAAATTAGGGTCCTGGGATCGAGCCCTGCATCGGGCTCTCTGCTTAGTGGGGAATCTGCCTCACTTTCTTTCACTCTTTCTTGCTCTCTATAGAATAAATTAATAAAATATTTTAAAAATTTTATTTTTAAGTAATCTCTACAGTCAATGTGGGGTTCGACCTTACAACCCCAAGATCAAGAGTCATAGGCTCTACTGACTGAGCCAGCCAGGTGCCCCAAGTTCTTCATCTTTTAAACAAATTCATGTTAGCACTCCTCATGGCATATTTATGTCTTCTCTTGGGATTTTTCTTTAGTTATAACATCCTTCACTCATTCATACCTAATTAAAATTCTTTTTTTTTTTAAAGATTTTATTTGTTTATTTGACAGAGAGAGACAGAGAGGTCACAAGTAGGCAGAGAGGCAGGCAGAGAGAGAGAGAGGGAGAAGCAGGCTCCCCGCCAAGGAGAGAGCCCGATGTGGGCTCGATCCCAGGACCCCGGGATCATGACCGGGGCCGAAGGCAGAGGCCCAACCCACTGAGCCACCCAGGCGCCCCCCTAATTAAAATTCTTAACAGGTGTACATCTCATATCTCTACAAGGATCATAGTCTTACCTTTAAAAAAAACATGAGGTTCTTGGAGGAGATCATGATGGAAGAAAGGCTAGATTGGGGCCAGATGGTGCAGAGCTGGGGGGGATGATGCATGATTAAGTGAGACGGAAAATCGAGAGCAGAAGCAAGGTCACAGTGCAGCCCAGCCGATGTGGTTCAGCTCCCTTTGGCCAAGATACTGTCCCTTGGGCACAACTTAGAGCAAGTCATCTAACCATATGCTGTGCCTGTTTCCTAAACTGGGCTTTGCACCTCAATCTACTATCTAAGGGTGTTATGAAGATTGAGTGAGTTAGTTCAAGGAAAGACATTTAGAGCATTACCCAGTAAAGAATAAGTACTCAGAGAGTATTAGCCACTGTACTATTGTTACAGTTCTCTGTCTGAAGTAATGGGTGCACATGTTTTCAAACTTGGGAGTATTTTGGATTTAGAAAGGAAAATGTGTACACCGTATGTGGCATAGGACTCTCAGTGGGATCTGGGGTAGCAACCTGTAATCCAGTACATAAATATTTCTTCAATAAAATATATGAATGTTTATTCCAAGTGAGATACACACAGATATAAATAGCCTCATAGCAGCCCAAGTCAGGATTGCTTGCCAAAGTGGTTCAGGTTACAGGAGATTTGCCCATCAAGTGATTTACCAAAACTGCAGTTTTCAGGAATTTTTGAATTGAAAATAAGGGTTTTCAGAGCTTTTGGGACTTGGGAATTGCGGACAACTGTTACATCATTGAAGCAAGAAAAGACCAAATTGAAATAGGATTTGGAAATCCTGGAAATTATTCAGAAAGCAAGCTTTTTTAAAAAAATTTATTTTTAAAGATTTTATTTATTAGACAGAGAGAGAGTGCTCGCATGCACAAGCAAGGGGATCAGCAGGCAGAGGAAGAGGGAGAAGCGGGCTCCCCCGCTGAGCAGGGAGCCCGATGCAGGGCTGGATCCCAGGACCCTGGAATCACGACCTGATTTGATCGCCTCTCCACTTTGGCAGTTTTCATTTTCCCTTTTAAAAATTTCAAAGCAAGGGAGACCAGTAGTTGAGAAGGGCAAGTTTTGTAACCAAACTCAAAGGAGTTCACCCTTGAGGAGCATTAAATTGACCACCGCCCAAACAAGTGTCAAAAGCAAAGAAGTTTTTATTACTTGTTACAAGTCAGGAGGCAGGGAGATAGTTCCCAAAGCCCTGTGTCCCCATGGGGTTAGTACAGGCAGCTTTGATTCAGTATATGGGGGGCGGGGGCAGGGGACTTGCAGGGCTACTCTAGTTTAGTCGCGCCATGTCAACACACTAGGCATATACTTTTTTGCTCAAAAAATGGCAACAAACCCCCATGGGAGATCTTAGTATTATAATGAGCTGAATGTACCCTCAGGACAACTCAAGGTCATCTGCATAGGTCCTCAACCCTGGTCTAGCTCTAGCAAGCTCAGGTAAGGGGCTGTCAGCTGAAACAACTAACTGGGTATCTCCTTGGCTGAAACGGGTGGTCCTGCAAAATGAAATCCATTCCGTCCCCGCTTTTGTCCCATCCCCGTCCTCCATTCTGCTTGTGGCTTTCTGCCTTCAGCTTTTAGTGACAGCCCACTGCCTCCTAGCCAATGTTTTCTCTTTATAATGAATGAAGAAGGGATGGTAAAATATCACCATTTTGCAACCTCAAGGGAAATAATGGATCTAGGCAATGAAGAGCTTCTAGTATCATTTTACATACTCACAACTAAGTATTTTGCACCTCCCTTTGGAAGTTTCTAACCCACCTATAAAGTACTTTTGCCTCCAAAATTTGAATCTGAATCTGATCAAGCCAGGTTATAGGAAATACAGGTCACCAAGGAATAAACGTCTCAAACACAATACTAGGAAAATCCAGACTGTGTGACACTCCTCAAGGCAAAAGATCTGATTTCTTCAACAAATATGTTGCAAGGAGGATTAAAAGGGGGCAGGGTGAGACCTAGATTAAAACAAACCAAAAATATAGGAAGAAATTACAATATATGGGGGTCCTGGGTGGCTCAGTTAGGTATCTGCCTTCAGCTCAGGTCATGTTCCCAGGCTCCCTGCTGAGCAGGAGGTCTGCTTCTCTCTCTCTCTCTCCTTCTCCTTCTCTGTGTGCTCTTTCTCTAGCTCTCACTCTCTCTCAAATAAATAAGTAAAATCTTAAAAGAAAAAAAAAGAATTGATATATATAGACCTTATTTGAATATCAATATGTACAAACTGCCAAGGAGAAAAAGAAAAAAATCTGCTACAGTGAGAGAAATTTGAAAATGAAGTAGGTATTTGATATTATTAGGAAGCTATTTTTAGTTTTGGGAGGTGATTATATTTCTCAGAAGTCTTTATCTTCTGGAGCTACCAGCTAAAATATTTACAGATGAAAAGATACGATGTTTTGTATTTGCTTCAAGGTAATCTGGTGAGGATGGGGAGATGGCAGAGGGAGGAGGGCTGGTGAAACCCAGCATCGGTAACTTTTAAGGCTTTGTGACTGGTGTATGGGGGTCACTATATGGTTCTCTCTATTTTTGAACACGTTTGAAAATTGTAATAAGAAGGGAAGAAATGGAAAGATATGGGGTGCCTGGGTGGCTCAGTGGGTTAAGCCTCTGCCTTTGGCTCAGGTCATGATCTCATGGGATCTGGCTCTCTGCTCAGCTCAGCGGGGAGCCTGCTTCCTCCTCTCTATCTCTGCCTCCCTTTCTGCCTACTTGTGATCTCTGTCTGTCAAATAAATAAATAAAATCTTAAAAAAAAAGGAAAGATATATATCTACCTATACACACACCATATATAGATTTCCTCCATGCACATCACTTTGGATCTAAGTTGGAAAAGATTTTTGGGGCACCTGGGTGGCTGAGTCGGTAAAGTGTCTGCCTTCTGCTCACGTCATGATCCTGGAGTTTTGGGATTGAGCCCCACTTCAGGCTCTCTGCTTAGCAGGGAGTCTCTCCACCCCCCACCCCAACTCTTATTCCCTCTCCCTCACCTGCTCTCTTTCTCAAACAAATAAAAATTAAAAAAAAAAAATAGTTTGATGCTTATAAAGGCTGTTCGCATACTACTGTCAGGAGCAAAAGATGGGAAGATAAAATTTACTGAAACAAAGATCTGAAAATATGCAGTTTGAAACCAAAGTAAATAATCAAAGAAAAATATTTAGCCTGAAATTTAGGATGATCTATGGAAGAGATGAAATAGGAGAGCTTGTCAAAGCTGACTTCAGCCTAGGCTATGACCAGCTGGGGTCGAATAAAAGTTTTCAGGATCAGTTTGTCTTTGACCTGCCTTTGCTTTTTTTCTTTTTCTCTCTCTTTTTTTTAAATTTTGGCATAATATATTTTTTAAATTTATTTTTTATCTATTTTCAGCATAACAGTATTCATTATTTTTTCACCACACCCAGTGCTCCATGCAATCCGTGCCCTCTATAATACTCACCACCTGGTACCCCAACTTCCCACCCTCCACCCCTATCCCCCCACCCCCGCCCCTTTAAAATCCTCAGATTAAAAAAGTAAGTTGACTTCTCTCACACTCTCTCTGAAAATAATGAGTGCTCTAGTTTCCGTAATGCCAGCAGGTGGCGCATTTTTTGCATTTTTATTACCCCCTCTCCCAAGCTAAGAAAAATTTGAGAACCGGTATGAATATATGAAAAGAACAAACGCTGCCTATTCATACTTCCTACTCTGCTTCTCTCAGGGGAAATACTTTACAAGAATACAAGTAGAATCTGCTTCCCCCTCTCTCTGCCTGCCTTTTTGCCTACTTGTGATCTCTGTCTGTTCAATGAATAAATAAAATCTTAAAAGAAAAAAACAGGGGGGTGCCTGAGTGGCTCAGTGGGTTAAGCCTCTGCCTTCGGCTCAGGTCATGATCTCAGGGTCCTGGGATCGAGCCCCATATCGAACTCTCTGCTCAGCAGGGAGCCTGCTTCCTCCTCTCTCTTTGCCTGCCTCTCTGCCTACTTGTGATCTCTGTCAAATGAATAAATAAAATCTTAAAAAAAAAAAAAGAATACAAGTAGAATCATCTTTGTTTTGCTGTTTCTTTTCCACCTTAGCGAGGGCTTGAATTTTGTATTAAATTGTCAAATTCCTAGCTCCACGTTTTCCTGTGATAAAATATAGCTGATTGGAATCCCAAGTGGCCGCCAGCCTTCACACTGCAGGATGCCTCAGGATGTGACCAAGACCCTAAACTCCGGTGAACCGAAAGCCAAGGTGCATTGCACGGGGCGCTCTGCCCCATCCTGTTTTACGGCTTGCATCCTGGGTTTCATGCTGGTTTCGGTGCCTCCGAAAGTTTCCCGGGTGGGACCGAAGGTTTCAACGTAGCCTGGAACAATCTCTCCAGCCACCCGGGTGCAGCTAGCTCCCTGAAGAGCGTCCAGGGCTGAGGAAGACAGACAAAGATCACAAGTAGGCAGAGAAAGGTCACAAAGATCACAAGTAGGCAGAGAAGCAGGCTCCCTGCTGAGCAGAGAGCCCAATGCGGGGCTCGATCCCAGGACTGTGAGATCATGACCTGAGCCATGCTCTGCTTCTCTCAGGGTAAGCCCTAAGTGGGCGCTTTCTGATGGGGAATCCCCGCAGCAGGATGCAAGTCAGCCTTCAGGTCATGAGCACAAGGACACAAGGGTATCCTCAGCCTCTTTGAAGCGATCTGGAAGTCGCTGAGAAGAAGCGAAGTCAAAGTCCCCATTCTCCACCCACTTTGGACTTTGGGCTAAGTTTGCTGTAAATGAATCTGAAAAACAGCTGCAAGTATTTTGTTGTTAGCTCCAAGGCAGAGGAAAGGGACCCAGGTCATTTCGCTTCTCAAGGAATACCCAACTGTCGGTGCCCATTATGCATACTTTCATAATAGAAAGGTTTATGAGATCAACTTTATTGTGAGAAGTATCTCAGACAGAGAAGCTCTTGGCGCTAATTTGATCGAATGTTGTAACTTTCACGGAATCAACCTTTTTATTACCACCTCTAGAAGAATGTTTCCTGTAATGTATCAGACTCTTTGGAAGTAGAAGTTAGCTTCATAAAATGATTCAATGGTAAAAACTCACATAAGGCTTTTTTTTTTTTTTTTTAAGATTTTATTTATTTATTTTACAGACAGAGAACACAAGTAGGCAGAGAGGCAGGCAGAGAGAGAGGGGAAGGTAGGGTCCCTGCTGAGCAGAGAGCCCAATGCAGGGCTCGATCCCAGGACCCTGGGATCATGACCTGAGCTGAAGGCAGAGGCTTTAACCCACTGAGCCACCTAGGCGTCCCACATAAGGCTTTTTCAAACAAACATTAAAGAATGTCCTTTTGGGCGTGCCCGGGTGGCTCAGTCCTTTGAGCATCTGACTCTTGATTTTGGCTCAGGTCATGATCTCAGGGTCAGTGAGATGAAGCCCTGTGTTGGGCTCATGCCCAGTGGGGAGTCTGCTTGTCTTTCTCCTTCTCCCCTCCCTCCACTCCCCTTGTGCTCTCTCGCTCTCTCTCTCAAATAAATAAATAAAATACATTTTTTCCTTTTATAACTGTCTTATTTACAATAATACTCATCATGAAACTTTAGGAAATCCAGACTACTACAAAGAAGAAAATAAGGATTACCTGTAATTCCACTGGACTTTTAAATATATATGCTTCGCATATATTTGTTTTTGTTTTTGTCTTTATATAGTCTCCACACCCAGCATGGAGCCCAGTATGAGGCTTCAACTCATGACCCTGAGGTCAAGACCTAGACTGAGAACAAGAATCAGATGCTTTGCCAACTCAGCCACCCAGGTGTCCCATGCATCACATGTTTCTAAATGGAACTCAGTTTGCTGAGTTGTTGTTGGTTTTTGTTTTTGTTTTTGTTTTGTACCCCCACCCCCACTGCCTCCCTTCTTATTTTTTTGTTTGTTTGCTGTGTTGTTGTTTTTTAAACAATGTCTTTCATTTAATGATGAATTGTGGACATCATTGCATATTCATAAATATAGGTATACCATATTATATTCTTTTTTAAAAGGCATGGAGGATGAAGGAGTATTTATAGTACCAAGCATAAATGTCTTTAGGGATTTTTTTTTTAAAGATTTTATTTATTTGTCAGAGAGAGCACAAACAGGGAAACCAGCAGGCAGAGGAAGAAGCAGGCTGCCTCCTGAGCAAGGAGCCCAGCACAGGACTCAATCCCAGGACACCGGGATCACCACCCGAGCCAAAGGCAGACCCTTAACCAACTGAGTCACCCAGGCAGGCAGACATCCCTTTAGGGACTTTTTTTTTTTTAATTGAGAAATAAAATACATAAAATATGTGAAGTTTCATGTATATCATAAAGTTTCATGTATATCCCCATAAATTTTTACATACATGTAACATTTACATAAATGTTAGGTGCTTGGGCTGCCATAATAAAATAACACTTTGGGAGGCTGGAGGACTGGGAAGTCCAAGATCAAGGTGTCAGCAAGGTAGGTTTCACCCTGGGGCCTGTCTTGGAGAAAAAGAGAGAAGAGAGAGCTTGCACTCACAAGCTCTCTGATATCTCTTATAAGGGCACAAGTATCACCAGATCAGGTCTTCTTCACCTTTATGACTCATTTAACCCTGTCCCCTGTGCAGTCACACTGGGGGTTACCTTCAACATCTTAAATTGGGGGGGGGGCACACAATTCAGTCCATAGCAGTAAGGTTATTTTTAAAGGAGAATAAAGCTTTATATACTATATTACTTAAGTTATATATCTGCATACACAAATAAAAATAAAGAATTAAATGATTTCATTGGATAATTCAGGAGAATGATTTTTATGGATCCTTTGGAATTTGTTCCTTACTGTGAGCAAATGTTTGTGTCTTTTCTTTTCATTGCTAAATTCTCATGTCCAGAGCACAGTGAGTAGCATGTAACTGGCGCTCATTGTTGAATGAACAATGGAATGTTTTCTTTATTTCTTTTCTTTTTTCTTTCTTTCTTTCTTCTTCTTCTTTTTTTTTTTTTTTTTTTTTTTGTGGGAGGGGCAGGAGAGAGGGAGTACAGAGCTTAGGAGCCACAGAACATTAGCACAGACTGCCTTGATTGAATCTCAGTTCTATTACTTACCAGTTCTTTTACCTGGACAAGTTACTTAAGCTCTCTGTGCCTCAGTTTTCTCTTCTGCAAAATGGGTATTTTAGGGTCGTTGTAGTAAGGATTAAAGTAATTAATAGGTTTAAACCATTTGATATAGGATTTAATATATACTAGGTAAAAGTAAATACCCTGAAGTAGGGTAATGTTAGGTATTTACATTGGGAGTTAATTGTTCCTTTTATATGCAGTCCCAACCCAACAAAACATCCTGTGAAGTCAGTTATATGGGATGATGTTTGCCTTGGCTTTTGATGAAGAAATATTGAGACACGGCAGTGATGTGACTTGTGGTATTCAAAGTAAGGCAGTATGTTTGCATTTTCCTGGAACTGTTTATTAGTTGGATTTTTATAATTATTTAATCAGTAGTTTACAACCTATGAACCTAGTTTGAGCCCCTACATTCAATATATGCATGCAACACCTATAAAGCCGTTAATTTGTGAATATATATAGTCTCCTATCTTTTGGATCCTGTTACGATTTTTAGAAATATAAGTTTATATCCTCCTTTAGTTATTAGGTATTTTCTCGAACCGTGGAAGCTGAAAGTACAACAATTAACGTGCAGAATCCCATAAAGGGTAAAAATAGAAAACGAAAAAGAAAATAACAACAACAACAACAAACCACGTAGAATCCCTAAATCTGGGGATGATGAAAAGGGAGTCCTCAAAAAATAAATAAATAAAAATCAAAGAACCACTGCTTTAAAAACAAAACAAAAATTAAAAAAAAAAAAAAGAAAGAAAGAAAGAAAGAAACTCCACTGCTTTAGTGACACCGTTATATAACTTCTACATATAAAAAATTCTTGTAGGGGCGCCTGGGTGGGTCAGTGGGTTGGGGTCTCTGCCTTCGGCTCAGATCATGACCTCAGGGTCCTGGAATCGAGCCCTGCATCAGGCTCTCTGCTCAGCAGGGAGCCTGCTTCTTCCTCTCTCTCTCTGCCTGCCTCTGTGCCTACTTGTGATCTCTGCCTGTCAATAAATAAATAAGAAATCTTTTTAAAAAATTCTTGTAATTTCCTATTAATATATTGTAAATCTTGATCTCCTCATCAGAATCGTAGAGCTCTCTCTCCTGTGTTTGCCTCTGTGAAACCAGAAGTCCGCTTTTGTCCCAGAGCTTGGCGGCCAGCCTGTGCGCAAAATACAACTCCCAGGATTCCCGGGGAGGAGCTCCCGGAACTTGTAGTTCCTTCTACTTTCCGCTACCGCCCACCCTACCTAGCTAGTGGGAACCCGCGCCCTGGGCTCCGGCTCCGGATGAGTACCGCCCGTAGTCATCTCTTGGGATTTCCTTTATTGCCTTGTCTTTTTATTTATTTTTCTTTCTCGATTTGTCATTTTTCCTCTCGGGTTTCCCCTGTTCGCTGTTACGCACGCCCAAGGACGCCTGTTTAAGAGAAGCTGAGAGCAAGCGTTAACCCGGAAGGAGTGACCCGGATGTGAAAGGGAGTCAGTGTGTGTCGGGCTGAAATGTAGCAGGTCCCAGAAGGTTCCGGCTTCAGAAAGGAAAGCTGTCGTCCTTCCTTCTTTTTCCTAGGTACTCACAATTATTTTTTTCCTCTTTTTTTGATCCCCAAAAGTATTTTTTCCACCTCCTTTCCCCCCATGTTGTCTCGATAGGATCACTCCTTATACTGAGTGACAAAGTGTGGCTTACACGTGTTCTGGCGTGTAAGAACAGTGTCCCTTCTGACCTGCCGACCTGAGAATTGTTACTAGAGTACTCGAGTAATGCTGCTCCTGGGGTGGGTGATGGAGGGACGGGCCGTGCTCAGGTTTAGGGAACCCTAGCGAGTAAACGTCTTGGTTTAAGGGGAGGGGGGTGTGTTCTCTCAGAACATTGAGGTTCAAGACCTTAAGAGTTACTCATTCTGCTGTTTCGAGGGTGGACTTTTTAGCTAAAAGTATTGTAACATAAATTTGTCATCCTTTTGTCCATTTTTTTCTGATGGACACACTTCTCTGATCGGCTTGAGACTAGATGTAAAGACGCTGGAACTTCTGAAGGACAGTAACGTGTGGCTGCTGGGCATTGGCGCATTCTTCCACAGTCTTTTTCCAAATGTGCTTCAGATATTAAAGTGCATTAGCAGAATCCTGCAAAATCTGAATGTTTGGGAGACCACACTGAATATTTTAGTTTCTAGGACATTATGGTATTCAAGTTAGCTGATTTAGAATGATCAAATGAGTTGCTACATGAATGCACCTCCTAGCATTGTAGGAACACTGGAGACAATAAAGGTTGATTATCATAAAATTTTGACCCTCACTTCAACTTGGAACCTCAGAATTTCAGGAGTCAAGTGTTTTTACTAAAATACTTTATCATCCCCCCCTTTCTTAATAAAGCTGCTTTTGTTAGCTTTTGATTATGTCTGTTGGAGAGGTGAAGAGCAGGAAATTAGTGTACACAGCCGGTTTCACCTAAGTTGTAATTTTTTTTTTTAAGATTTTATTTATTTATTCGTCAGAAACAGAGCGAGCGAGCGCACAGGCAGACAGAATGGAAGAGGGAGAAGCAGGCTCCCTGCGGAGCAAGGAGCCAGATGTGGGACTCAATCCCAGGACGCTGGGATCATGACCTGAGCTGAAGGCAGCCTCTTAACCAACTGAGCCATCCAGGCGTCCCTAAATTGTCATTTTTTTTTTAAAGATTTTATTTATTTATTTGACAGAGAGAAATCACAAGTAGATAGAGAGGCAGGCAGAGAGAGAGAGAGAGAGAGAAGCAGGCTCCCTGCTGAGCAGAGAGCCCGATGCAGGACTCAATCCCAGGACTCTGAGATCATGACCCGAGCCGAAGGCAGCGGCTCAACCCACTGAGCCACCCAGGCGCCCTAAGTTGTCATTTTTTAAAGTAACTATTTTTTCCTGATTGTGACAGTAATGCATGCTGTGTGAGTAGAAAAATTAAAAACGCTAAAACATAGAAAAAACAGAAAGCAAGCAAAAGTTATCCACAACTAGAGATCATCTTTTTAACATTTTGGTATGTTTCTTTTTTAGGTCCCCCCCCCCAAAATATTGTTTACTTACTTTCCTTGTATATCATATATCATAGAAAATTTTGAAAACCCAATTAAGATTAGGTTATATTGTTTTCCATTCTGCTTTTTTCACTTAATACAAATATTGCCACTGTCCCCTCTTAACCAGACCTACTTTCTTTATCGGTTAATATCTGAAGTTTTCCTCCTTGAGGATCTTAGCTGAAAGGGAAGCACCGGACTGCAGAATTGAAAATGGAAAACACTGAGCTCTGAACAGGCAGACCGCATTCTAGTCTAAACTCTGCCTCTGTCTGGCTAAGTAAATAATCATGATTAAGTTACTTGATTTCCTTGGACATCTGGATACCTAAAATTAAAGAATTAGACAAGAAAACAGTTAATATTTCCTTCGAGCTTTAGAAATCTATGTATATGTGAACCACCTAAAACTTGCACGATTATTTCATACCTTTCAAGTGCTTGTTCACATCCTTAATTCCAGATCCTGGATACCTCCTAGAAAGTAGCTCATTTAACCCAGCCTGTTGATGTATTTATTAATTATGCTCCTACTCATTTGCCATCGTTAATTATATACATTGAGTGAATAGAAAACTGTGTTATCTTCATTTATTTTAATATGTTATACTCAGAGGTACGAAGAATTATTTTCCTTTTATTGGTTACTTGAATTTTCAGATTGTGTTTAGAGCTGGCTGTGCCCATAAACTGAACAAGATTTCTTGAGCCTCCTTCCAGTTTTCGTATTTGTAGAGCTGATTTTTTTTTTCAGATTGTGTTTATTATATTTCAGATGCTGAGATGAATCGTCACCTGTGTGCTTGGCTTTTTAGACATTCATCTCTTAATGGTCCCCACCAGTACCACCTCCATTCCCAATCTTATCAGTTTATGCAGATCCATCTTGATACAAGGCTGTGGATTTTTAGACAAAGCAGGAATCCCATTCTCCACCTTCTGTTAAATAAGAATTGTCCCAGGAGATACTGTCATCAGTCCAAGATGCTGTGGAAGCATAAAGGACTACAGAAATATATGGAGGACCTGAACGAGGAGTACAGGACGCTTGACGACTGTTTGCAGCGTGTGTCTGTGAATGAAGGGGACCGGAAGTCCCTGAATCGAAGGCATGCTGAGTTGGCGCCACTTACAGCCATTTACCGAGAAATTCAGGAGGCTGAGCAAGCAATTGAAGAATTAGATTCAATGTGTAAAAGTAGGTAAAAAATATGTGTGTGTAAACAATGTGATTGATTTTATAGGTTAAACCTTTATTGAACACAGTCTTTTAAAAAGGCTAGAATGGCTGCACTCTGTACTTGGAGAAGACAGAATTCTACTCAGTGTGTTTGATGTATTTTGGCTACTGAAAATCAACTATTAGGAGACTGAGCTCCTCATGGTGCTTGCCAAGAAGTTTTTAGGGTCTGGGCGACTGAATATTAACCTTTACAGAAGCTTTAATTTATTGAGCAGGACTTTCCTGAGCACGGTCCTGCGTATGTAGCAGAGACACAAAAATGCAGTTCCCACCCCAGCAAAGGGCTTGTAGGGTCCAAGTATTATTTCATCATCCCAGAAAGAACCCTACACCTTGTGGCCACTTGTCCCAATTCCCCCTTCCCTGCCAACCCGAGGCAAGAGCTGATCTATTTTCTAGATTTCCTTATTTCAGGCATTGTATTGTAAGTGGAGTCATATAATATGTCATTTGTGATTGGCTTCTTTCATTTAGCATAATATTTTCAAGTTTCATCTATGTTGTAGTATGTATTTGTACTTAATGTCTTTTTATTGTGGAACTGCATTCCATTGTATGGATCTACCACATTTTATTTTTATTTTTATTCTATTTTATTTTATTTTTATTTTTATTTATCCATTCATCACTTACTGGATATTGAGTTGTTTCCACTTGTGGGTTGTAATGAACAGTGGCGCTACAATTGCCTATCATAACTCTGCATTCAACCTTTTGAGAAGTTATCAGACTGTTTTCCAAAGTGGCTCCACTATTTTTACCCCACACTTTTTTGATTCTAGCCATCCTAGTGGGTATAATGATACCTGATTGTGGCTTTGATTTGCATTTCCCTGATTAATGATGTTGAACATCTTCTCATATGCCTGTTGGCCTTTTGTATCTCATCTTTGGATAAATGACTGTTCAGATCCTTCGTTCATTTTTAAAATGAGTTATTTGTCCTGTTATGGAATTGTGAGACTTCTTTATATTATAGCCACAAATTCCTTATCAGATATATGATATGCAAAACTTTTCTTCAATTCTATGGGTTATCTTTTGAAGCAGCATAATTTTTTTTTTTTTTTAAAGATCCTGTCCATTTATTTGACACAGAGAGAGGGAACACAAGCAGAGGGAGTGGGAGGGGGAGAGGCAAGACTTCCTGCCAAGCAGGGAGCCCGATGCAGGGCTCTATCCTAGGACCCTGGGATCATGACCCGAGCCGAAGGCAGACACTTAACTGACTGAGCCACCCAGGCACCCCTAAGTGGCACAATTTTTAAATTTTGATGATGTCAAATTTATCTTTTTTTCTCTTGTTGCTCGTGGTTTTGGTGTCATAGCTAAGAAATTGTTGTGTAACCCAAGGTTACAAAGAGTACATCTGTGTTTTCTTCTGAGAGTTCAATTTTTTAACTTTACCTTTAATTTTTTGATCTATGTGAGAGATGTTTATTTTTAGTTTTGGTATTTTTTTTTTAAGATTATTTATTTATTTATTTGACAGACAGAGATCACAAGTAGGCAGAGAGGCAGGCAGAGAGAGAGGAGGAAGCAGGCTCCCCGCGGAGCAGAGAGCCTGATGTGGGACTCGATCCCAGGACCCTGACTTGAGCCAAAGGCAGAGGCGTTAACCCACTGAGCCACCCAGCTGCCCCTTTGGTATTCTTAATATTGCTTATTACCTTAACATTTTTTCTCATACAAAAATTATCAAAATGTACTGAAGTTGAGAGAAAGGCACAGTGGACTAAGCTGGGATTCAGCATTTATCCAGATAGTACTACAGGCACTTAGTTTCTAAACTTCTGTGCTCCATCCTGTTCCATTAAGTGTTAGAGATGTTAAACGATGTCAAGGCCAGTCACAGTTATAACTGTGAAGTCCTGGATTTTCTGCCGTCTCTTCGTAGTACCATGAGTCTCTCACTATGTTTATGAGGATTTTTTTTTTTTTCTCTTTGCATTATGCCACTCAGATTTGTAATCCATTAGTTTGGGGAAGGTTCTTTGCATATAATAGGAGTTTACTAAATGTTTTTAAATTAAATTGACATAATCTCTTTCAGCCTTGATTGTATCACCATTATACAGTGGTGTATACATTGTATCACCAGTATTATTGAGATTGGATTGGATTGTTTCCGAAGTCTCTCCTAGGTCTAAAGTCCTGCTATTCTGTAATAACAGTGATAAAAGTGACATTTACTGTCCTACCATGTGCCAGACACTAAGCTAAGTATTTAAAATATTATCTCATTTGAGTATTTACAATAATTTATGAGATAGGAATTATTATTAATGTCCCCATTTTATAGATGAAGAAACTGAGAGCTAAAAATGTCAGAAGTCACTCAGCCAATCAGGCAAGGAGCAAGGATTTGGACTTAGTGAGATTCCACAGGCTGTCTTATGCACTGCATGAGTCCAGTTCCAATAGAGTCTGCCTCTGCCTCTGTAGTGTACCCTTCATGAGTTCCCTTCTATTCTTTCTGCTAATTTATATCTTTTTTTAAAAAGATTTTATTGGGGCACCTGGGTGGCTCAGTGGGTTAAGCCGCTGCCTTCGGCTCAGGTCATGATCTCAGGGTCCTGGGATCAAGTCCCACATCAGGCTC